>NC_090934.1:825979018-826319375 GCF_040938575.1 Ambystoma mexicanum
TGCACCAAGAGAACTTGGGGGAAGTAGCTTATGTTAACTACTTGCCATGACCTTTATAGATCCCTCTGTTTGACTGGGTGAATTCTAATTTCTGGGGTAGAGTAAGCAATTTTTGGATCTAGATGCTGTGCGCAACAGGAATGCTATATACTGCACTGTACTGCTACTGAAAAGTTACCAATTTTACAGGATGTTCAGGTAAGCTTTGTTTCAGAAAACAACTTGCTAGAGGCCCTAGGACAGATTACTGGGACAAAGGAAGAGGGTTTGGGGATTAGCACATCTCCTATGAAAGGTACAGTCACGCCCGAGACAACTCTGAGTGCCTCCTCAAATTCTAAGAAATGCGAACTGGGGTCCTACGCCTTTTATTGCCAGTGGTTCTTTGTGTTTCAGACAAATGTGCACCCCTCCCAGAGCCCCATGCAA
Source organism: Ambystoma mexicanum (assembly GCF_040938575.1). Taxonomy (NCBI): domain Eukaryota; kingdom Metazoa; phylum Chordata; class Amphibia; order Caudata; family Ambystomatidae; genus Ambystoma; species Ambystoma mexicanum. Next base: position 825,979,448 of record NC_090934.1, read on the forward strand.
TGCACTTAGGGAAATGGGGGAAGGTGCTGTGCAACCCTCTCGCTGACAATGTCTCTCTTGTCTATAATGTATCTATAAGAGAGAGAGAAATAGGCAATGCGAGAGTGAAAAAGTAAAATGGAAATGTGTCTACTGAGACCAGTATAAGGGGAAATCCTCACAATCCAGGACCGACAGTTGATTGGGAGGGCGCTTACAGGTTTCCGACACCAGACCGGTACCTGAACTCATAAACCCAAACTGCAAAGTGATGGGCATTGCCACTAGACTGCCGACCCCCTTTCTGGGCCCCAACATATATCCTTTAGTCACACCTAGAGTTCCCAGGACACTGCAGCATTCAGCGATTACACGAAAATATTGACAGCCCTAGGAGGCCATGCAAATGGCAGAGGTATGCTTTACAAAGCCCACGTAGCGTGCACAAAACAGCACATCAGTCAGGCCCACTTGAAGAGATGGTAAAGAGGAAATACTTCTGCTGCATCCAGTAAAACATAGAGGTTGGCCTGCTTTAAAGGTTGACCATGTCCTTCATGGGTGTCTGTCAATATGATACTTCCCTGCTGCAAAGCTTACATTCGAAACGCCAGAACAACTAGGCCCAGAGCACAAAGATGCAGTCAGGTTGAAATAACGAGATACTGAAGAGCAATTTTGTATTTCAGAGTGGGAAAAGCAAGTATGACCCCGTTGTGATTTGAACACAGAACCTTCTGATCTGGAGTCAGACGCGCTACCATTGCGCCACGAGGTCCTTGTGGCAATCCACCTGGTGTGTCTGATGACAGAATAAAGGTAGGAGACGTACATGCACCTGCAGAGCCTCATTGCTTCTTTAAGTAGACTGGCTAGGATAGCTTCCTTCTGTGCATCAGTACACGCTGCAGCCAAACCCTTCCCATGAAGTCTTGATGTTTATGAATTGAATGGCAAGTTTTGAAAAACTAAAGCAAGCGAGAAGAATTGCTTACAGTTTATTGGATTTTTTGGACGTCAGCAGACGAGACCTGCGAGAGGTAAACAGAAGTCCATAGTTGGTCACGCTGAATTTTTGAGCCAAAATGCACAGTCCTTGGGTGGGCTTGAACCACCAACCTTTCGGTTAACAGCCAAAAGCGGTAACCGATTGCGCCACAGAGACTCATGCAGTCCTTACACAGGGGCCTGATTGGTGTGCTGTTTGCTTATGCTTCCCAGGCAACCTGAAAATATTTCTAAAATAGCTCTTTTTCCCACAGCAAATCAGGGTATCAAGCACTTCCATACCTCCCCTAATCCACAAACACAGGGGATTTAGTAGAGGACAGAGCCCATCAACAGTGCACCAAATGTCCTCTGTATAGGCATAACTTGCTATGAGGAGAAAGCCACAGTTGCGCACTTGTGTTAAAAGGGGACAGTAGGCTGAACCCAGAGAACACGGGAGAAATGACTCAGGTTTACTGAGTGGAACACTCTGTGTCTTTGTGCCAAAAACAGCAGCGTCTTTTCGGTTAACAGCCGAACGCGCTAACCAATTGCGCCACAGAGACTCACTGGCATGTGTGTTCTGCCTTTGGCCTGATTGCATTGCTATTTTTTTCTGATTGGCAGAAAACCTGAACTTTTTTCTGAAAAAGGCATGCCTCTCTTAGCACTGCAGTGCATTAGACTGCTCCCTTGCTTCCCTGAATCCCCAAATACACAACCACCCTGGGCACAATAGAAGACACATTCCAGCAGATTTAGCAAGAGTGCACCAAGGTTTCTATATGTAGGTACCTTGCTGAGAAGCAAGACCTGCAGTTGCATTCTTCTGTTAAAAGAGGGCAGCAGAGTGCACCAAGAGAACTTGGGGGAAGTAGCTTATGTTAACTACTTGCCATGCTCTTTATAGATCCCTCTGTTTGACTGGGTGAATTCTAATTTCTGGGGTAGAGTAAGCAATTTTTGGATCTAGATGCTGTGCGCAACAGGAATGCTATATACTGCACTGTACTGCTACTGAAAAGTTACCAATTTTACAGGATGTTCAGGTAAGCTTTGTTTCAGAAAACAACTTGCTAGAGGCACTAAGACAGATTACTGGGACAAAGGAAGAGGGTTTGGGGATTAGCACATCTCCTATGAAAGGTACAGTCACGCCCGAGACAACTCTGAGTGTCACCTCAAATTCTAAGAAATGCAAACTAGGGACCTACGCTTTTTATTGCCAGTGGATCTTTGTGTTTCAGACAAATGTGCACGCCTCCCAGAGCCCCTTGCAATGCACTTAGGGAAATGGGGGAAGGTGCTGTGAAACCCTCTCGCTGACAATGTCTCTCTTGTCTATAATGTATCTATGAGAGAGAGAGAAATAGGCAATGCGAGAGTGAAAAAGTAAAATGGAAATGTGTCTACTGAGACCAGTATAAGGGGAAATCCTCACAATCCAGGACCGACAGTTGATTGGGAGGGCGCTTACAGGTTTCCGACACCAGACCGGTACCTGAACTCACAAACCCAAACTGCAAAGTGATGGGCATTGCCACTAGACTGCCGACCCCCTTTCGGGGCCCCAGCATATATCCTTTAGTCACACCTAGAGTTCCCAGGACAGTGCAGCATTCAGCGATTACACGAAAATATTGACAGCGCTAGGAGGCCATGCAAATGGCAGAGGTATGCTTTACAAAGCCCACGTAGCGTGCACAAAACAGCACATCAGTCAGGCCCACTTGAAGAGATGGTAAAGAGGAAATACTTCTGCTGCATCCAGTAAAACATAGAGATTGGCCTGCTTTAAAGGTTGACCATGTCCTTCATGGGTGTCTGTCAATATGATACTTCCCTGCTGCAAAGCTTACATTCGAAACGCCAGAACAACTAGGCCCAGAGCACAAAGATGCAGTCAGGTTGAAATAACGAGATACTGAAGAGCAATTTTGTATTTCAGAGTGGGAAAAGGAAGTATGACCCCGACGTGATTTGAACACACAACCTTCTGATCTGGAGTCAGACGCGCTACCATTGCACCACGAGGTCCTTGCGGCAGTCCACCTGGTGTGTCTGATGACAGAATAAAGGTAGGAGACGTACATGGACCTGCAGAGCCTCATTGCTTCTTTAAGTAGACTGGCTAGGATAGATTCCTTCTGTGCATCAGTACACGCTGCAGCCAAACCCTTCCCATGAAGTCTTGATGTTTATGAATTGAATGGCAAGTTTTGAAAAACTAAAGCAAGCGAGAAGAATTGCTTACAGTTTATTGGATTTTTTGGACGTCAGCAGACGAGACCTGCGAGAGGTAAACAGAAGTCCATTGTTGGTCACGCTGAATTTTTGAGCCAAAATGCACAGTGCCTGGGTGGGCTTGAACCACCAACCTTTCGGTTAACAGCCAAAAGCGGTAACCGATTGCGCCACAGAGACTCATGCAGTCCTTACACAGGGGCCTGATTGGTGTGCTGTTTGCTTATGCTTCCCAGGCAACCTGAAAATATTTCTAAAATAGCTCTTTTTCCCACGGCAAATCAGGGTATCAAGCACTTCCATACCTCCCCTAATCCACAAACACAGGGGATTTAGTAGAGGACAGAGCCCATCAACAGTGCACCAAATGTCCTCTGTATAGGCATAACTTGCTATGAGGAGAAAGCCACAGTTGCGCACTTGTGTTAAAAGGGGACAGTAGGCTGAACCCAGAGAACACGGGAGAAATGACTCAGGTTTACTGAGTGGAACACTCTGTGTCTTTGTGCCAAAAACAGCAGCGTCTTTTCGGTTAACAGCCGAACGCGCTAACCAATTGCGCCACAGAGACTCACTGGCATGTGTGTTCTGCCTTTGGCCTGATTGCATTGCTATTTTTTTCTGATTGGCAGAAAACCTGAACTTTTTTCTGAAAAAGGCATGCCTCTCTTAGCACTGCAGTGCATTAGACTGCTCCCTTGCTTCCCTGAATCCCCAAATACACAACCACCCTGGGCACAATAGAAGACACATTCCAGCAGATTTAGCAAGAGTGCACCAAGGTTTCTATATGTAGGTACCTTGCTGAGAAGCAAGACCTGCAGTTGCATTCTTCTGTTAAAAGAGGGCAGCAGAGTGCACCAAGAGAACTTGGGGGAAGTAGCTTATGTTAACTACTTGCCATGCTCTTTATAGATCCCTCTGTTTGACTGGGTGAATTCTAATTTCTGGGGTAGAGTAAGCAATTTTTGGATCTAGATGCTGTGCGCAACAGGAATGCTATATACTGCACTGTACTGCTACTGAAAAGTTACCAATTTTACAGGATGTTCAGGTAAGCTTTGTTTCAGAAAACAACTTGCTAGAGGCACTAAGACAGATTACTGGGACAAAGGAAGAGGGTTTGGGGATTAGCACATCTCCTATGAAAGGTACAGTCACGCCCGAGACAACTCTGAGTGTCACCTCAAATTCTAAGAAATGCAAACTAGGGACCTACGCTTTTTATTGCCAGTGGATCTTTGTGTTTCAGACAAATGTGCACGCCTCCCAGAGCCCCTTGCAATGCACTTAGGGAAATGGGGGAAGGTGCTGTGAAACCCTCTCGCTGACAATGTCTCTCTTGTCTATAATGTATCTATGAGAGAGCGAGAAATAGGCAATGCGAGAGTGAAAAAGTAAAATGGAAATGTGTCTACTGAGACCAGTATAAGGGGAAATCCTCACAATCCAGGACCGACAGTTGATTGGGAGGGCGCTTACAGGTTTCCGACACCAGACCGGTACCTGAACTCACAAACCCAAACTGCAAAGTGATGGGCATTGCCACTAGACTGCCGACCCCCTTTCGGGGCCCCAGCATATATCCTTTAGTCACACCTAGAGTTCCCAGGACAGTGCAGCATTCAGCGATTACACGAAAATATTGACAGCGCTAGGAGGCCATGCAAATGGCAGAGGTATGCTTTACAAAGCCCACGTAGCGTGCACAAAACAGCACATCAGTCAGGCCCACTTGAAGAGATGGTAAAGAGGAAATACTTCTGCTGCATCCAGTAAAACATAGAGATTGGCCTGCTTTAAAGGTTGACCATGTCCTTCATGGGTGTCTGTCAATATGATACTTCCCTGCTGCAAAGCTTACATTCGAAACGCCAGAACAACTAGGCCCAGAGCACAAAGATGCAGTCAGGTTGAAATAACGAGATACTGAAGAGCAATTTTGTATTTCAGAGTGGGAAAAGGAAGTATGCCCCCGACGTGATTTGAACACACAACCTTCTGATCTGGAGTCAGACGCGCTACCATTGCGCCACGAGGTCCTTGTGGCAATCCACCTGGTGTGTCTGATGACAGAATAAAGGTAGGAGACGTACATGGACCTGCAGAGCCTCATTGCTTCTTTAAGTAGACTGGCTAGGATAGCTTCCTTCTGTGCATCAGTACACGCTGCAGCCAAACCCTTCCCATGAAGTCTTGATGTTTATGAATTGAATGGCAAGTTTTGAAAAACTAAAGCAAGCGAGAAGAATTGCTTACAGTTTATTGGATTTTTTGGACGTCAGCAGACGAGACCTGCGAGAGGTAAACAGAAGTTCATAGTTGGTCATGCTGAATTTTTGAGCCAAAATGCATCGTCCCTGGGTGGGCTTGAACCACCAACCTTTCGGTTAACAGCCGAACGCACTAACCGATTGCGCCACAGAGACTCATGCAGTGCTTACACTGGGGCCTGATTGGTGTGCTGTTTGCTTATGCTTCCCAGGCAACCTGAAAATATTTCTAAAATAGCTCTATTTCCCACAGCAAATCAGGGTATCAAGCACTTCCCTACCTCCCCTAATCCACAAACACAGGGGATTTAGTAGAGGACAGAGCCCATCAACAGTGCACCAAATGTCCTCTGTGTAGGCATAACTTGCTATGAGGAGAAAGCCACAGTTGCGCACTTGTGTTAAAAGGGGACAGTAGGCTGAACCCAGAGAACATGGGAGAAATGACTCAGGTTTACTGAGTGGAACACTCTGTGTCTTTGTGCCAAAAACAGCAGCGTCTTTTCGGTTAACAGCCGAACGCGCTAACCAATTGTGCAACAGAGACTCACTGGCATGTGTGTTCTGCCTTTGGCCTGATTGCATTGCTATTTTTTTCTGATTGGCAGAAAACCTGAACTTTTTTCTGAAAAAGACATGCCTCTCTTAGCACTGCAGTGCATTAGACTGCTCCCTTGCTTCCCTGAGTCCCCAAATACACAACCACCTTGGGCACAATAGAAGACACATTCCAGCAGATTTAGCAAGAGTGCACCAAGGATTCTATATGTAGGTACCTTGCTGAGAAGCAAGACCTGCAGTTGCATTCTTCTGTTAAAAGAGGGCAGCAGAGTGCACCAAGAGAACTTGGGGGAAGTAGCTTATGTTAACTACTTGCCATGCTCTTTATAGATCCCTCTGTTTGACTGGGTGAATTCTAATTTCTGGGGTAGAGTAAGCAATTTTTGGATCTAGATGCTGTGCGCAACAGGAATGCTATATACTGCACTTTACTGCTACTGAAAAGTTACCAATTTTACAGGATTTTCAGGTAAGCTTTGTTTCAGAAAACAACTTGCTAGAGGCACTAAGACAGATAACTGGGACAAAGGAAGAGGGTTTGGGGATTAGCACATCTCCTATGAAAGGTACAGTCGCGCCCGAGACAACTCTGAGTGTCACCTCAAATTCTAAGAAATGCAAACTAGGGACCTAGGCTTTTTATTGCCAGTGGATCTTTGTGTTTCAGACAAATGTGCACGCCTCCCAGAGCCCCTTGCAATGCACTTAGGGAAATGGGGGAAGGTGCTGTGAAACCCTCTCGCTGACAATGTCTCTCTTGTCTATAATGTATCTATGAGAGAGAGAGAAATAGGCAATGCGAGAGTGAAAAAGTAAAATGGAAATGTGTCTACTGAGACCAGTATAAGGGGAAATCCTCACAATCCAGGACCGACAGTTGATTGGGAGGGCGCTTACAGGTTTCCGACACCAGACCGGTACCTGAACTCACAAACCCAAACTGCAAAGTGATGGGCATTGCCACTAGACTGCCGACCCCCTTTCGGGGCCCCAGCATATATCCTTTAGTCACACCTAGAGTTCCCAGGACAGTGCAGCATTCAGCGATTACACGAAAATATTGACAGCGCTAGGAGGCCATGCAAATGGCAGAGGTATGCTTTACAAAGCCCACGTAGCGTGCACAAAACAGCACATCAGTCAGGCCCACTTGAAGAGATGGTAAAGAGGAAATACTTCTGCTGCATCCAGTAAAACATAGAGATTGGCCTGCTTTAAAGGTTGACCATGTCCTTCATGGGTGTCTGTCAATATGATACTTCCCTGCTGCAAAGCTTACATTCGAAACGCCAGAACAACTAGGCCCAGAGCACAAAGATGCAGTCAGGTTGAAATAACGAGATACTGAAGAGCAATTTTGTATTTCAGAGTGGGAAAAGGAAGTATGCCCCCGACGTGATTTGAACACACAACCTTCTGATCTGGAGTCAGACGCGCTACCATTGCGCCACGAGGTCCTTGCGGCAGTCCACCTGGTGTGTCTGATGACAGAATAAAGGTAGGAGACGTACATGGACATGCAGAGCCTCATTGCTTCTTTAAGTAGACTGGCTAGGATAGATTCCTTCTGTGCATCAGTACACGCTGCAGCCAAACCCTTCCCATGAAGTCTTGATGTTTATGAATTGAATGGCAAGTTTTGAAAAACTAAAGCAAGCGAGAAGAATTGCTTACAGTTTATTGGATTTTTTGGACGTCAGCAGACGAGACCTGCGAGAGGTAAACAGAAGTCCATTGTTGGTCACGCTGAATTTTTGAGCCAAAATGCACAGTCCCTGGGTGGGCTTGAACCACCAACCTTTCGGTTAACAGCCAAAAGCGGTAACCGATTGCGCCACAGAGACTCATGCAGTCCTTACACAGGGGCCTGATTGGTGTGCTGTTTGCTTATGCTTCCCAGGCAACCTGAAAATATTTCTAAAATAGCTCTTTTTCCCACGGCAAATCAGGGTATCAAGCACTTCCATACCTCCCCTAATCCACAAACACAGGGGATTTAGTAGAGGACAGAGCCCATCAACAGTGCACCAAATGTCCTCTGTATAGGCATAACTTGCTATGAGGAGAAAGCCACAGTTGCGCACTTGTGTTAAAAGGGGACAGTAGGCTGAACCCAGAGAACACGGGAGAAATGACTCAGGTTTACTGAGTGGAACACTCTGTGTCTTTGTGCCAAAAACAGCAGCGTCTTTTCGGTTAACAGCCGAACGCGCTAACCAATTGCGCCACAGAGACTCACTGGCATGTGTGTTCTGCCTTTGGCCTGATTGCATTGCTATTTTTTTCTGATTGGCAGAAAACCTGAACTTTTTTCTGAAAAAGGCATGCCTCTCTTAGCACTGCAGTGCATTAGACTGCTCCCTTGCTTCCCTGAATCCCCAAATACACAACCACCCTGGGCACAATAGAAGACACATTCCAGCAGATTTAGCAAGAGTGCACCAAGGTTTCTATATGTAGGTACCTTGCTGAGAAGCAAGACCTGCAGTTGCATTCTTCTGTTAAAAGAGGGCAGCAGAGTGCACCAAGAGAACTTGGGGGAAGTAGCTTATGTTAACTACTTGCCATGCTCTTTATAGATCCCTCTGTTTGACTGGGTGAATTCTAATTTCTGGGGTAGAGTAAGCAATTTTTGGATCTAGATGCTGTGCGCAACAGGAATGCTATATACTGCACTGTACTGCTACTGAAAAGTTACCAATTTTACAGGATGTTCAGGTAAGCTTTGTTTCAGAAAACAACTTGCTAGAGGCACTAAGACAGATTACTGGGACAAAGGAAGAGGGTTTGGGGATTAGCACATCTCCTATGAAAGGTACAGTCACGCCCGAGACAACTCTGAGTGTCACCTCAAATTCTAAGAAATGCAAACTAGGGACCTACGCTTTTTATTGCCAGTGGATCTTTGTGTTTCAGACAAATGTGCACGCCTCCCAGAGCCCCTTGCAATGCACTTAGGGAAATGGGGGAAGGTGCTGTGAAACCCTCTCGCTGACAATGTCTCTCTTGTCTATAATGTATCTATGAGAGAGCGAGAAATAGGCAATGCGAGAGTGAAAAAGTAAAATGGAAATGTGTCTACTGAGACCAGTATAAGGGGAAATCCTCACAATCCAGGACCGACAGTTGATTGGGAGGGCGCTTACAGGTTTCCGACACCAGACCGGTACCTGAACTCACAAACCCAAACTGCAAAGTGATGGGCATTGCCACTAGACTGCCGACCCCCTTTCGGGGCCCCAGCATATATCCTTTAGTCACACCTAGAGTTCCCAGGACAGTGCAGCATTCAGCGATTACACGAAAATATTGACAGCGCTAGGAGGCCATGCAAATGGCAGAGGTATGCTTTACAAAGCCCACGTAGCGTGCACAAAACAGCACATCAGTCAGGCCCACTTGAAGAGATGGTAAAGAGGAAATACTTCTGCTGCATCCAGTAAAACATAGAGATTGGCCTGCTTTAAAGGTTGACCATGTCCTTCATGGGTGTCTGTCAATATGATACTTCCCTGCTGCAAAGCTTACATTCGAAACGCCAGAACAACTAGGCCCAGAGCACAAAGATGCAGTCAGGTTGAAATAACGAGATACTGAAGAGCAATTTTGTATTTCAGAGTGGGAAAAGGAAGTATGCCCCCGACGTGATTTGAACACACAACCTTCTGATCTGGAGTCAGACGCGCTACCATTGCGCCACGAGGTCCTTGTGGCAATCCACCTGGTGTGTCTGATGACAGAATAAAGGTAGGAGACGTACATGGACCTGCAGAGCCTCATTGCTTCTTTAAGTAGACTGGCTAGGATAGCTTCCTTCTGTGCATCAGTACACGCTGCAGCCAAACCCTTCCCATGAAGTCTTGATGTTTATGAATTGAATGGCAAGTTTTGAAAAACTAAAGCAAGCGAGAAGAATTGCTTACAGTTTATTGGATTTTTTGGACGTCAGCAGACGAGACCTGCGAGAGGTAAACAGAAGTTCATAGTTGGTCATGCTGAATTTTTGAGCCAAAATGCATCGTCCCTGGGTGGGCTTGAACCACCAACCTTTCGGTTAACAGCCGAACGCACTAACCGATTGCGCCACAGAGACTCATGCAGTGCTTACACTGGGGCCTGATTGGTGTGCTGTTTGCTTATGCTTCCCAGGCAACCTGAAAATATTTCTAAAATAGCTCTATTTCCCACAGCAAATCAGGGTATCAAGCACTTCCCTACCTCCCCTAATCCACAAACACAGGGGATTTAGTAGAGGACAGAGCCCATCAACAGTGCACCAAATGTCCTCTGTGTAGGCATAACTTGCTATGAGGAGAAAGCCACAGTTGCGCACTTGTGTTAAAAGGGGACAGTAGGCTGAACCCAGAGAACATGGGAGAAATGACTCAGGTTTACTGAGTGGAACACTCTGTGTCTTTGTGCCAAAAACAGCAGCGTCTTTTCGGTTAACAGCCGAACGCGCTAACCAATTGTGCAACAGAGACTCACTGGCATGTGTGTTCTGCCTTTGGCCTGATTGCATTGCTATTTTTTTCTGATTGGCAGAAAACCTGAACTTTTTTCTGAAAAAGACATGCCTCTCTTAGCACTGCAGTGCATTAGACTGCTCCCTTGCTTCCCTGAGTCCCCAAATACACAACCACCTTGGGCACAATAGAAGACACATTCCAGCAGATTTAGCAAGAGTGCACCAAGGATTCTATATGTAGGTACCTTGCTGAGAAGCAAGACCTGCAGTTGCATTCTTCTGTTAAAAGAGGGCAGCAGAGTGCACCAAGAGAACTTGGGGGAAGTAGCTTATGTTAACTACTTGCCATGCTCTTTATAGATCCCTCTGTTTGACTGGGTGAATTCTAATTTCTGGGGTAGAGTAAGCAATTTTTGGATCTAGATGCTGTGCGCAACAGGAATGCTATATACTGCACTTTACTGCTACTGAAAAGTTACCAATTTTACAGGATTTTCAGGTAAGCTTTGTTTCAGAAAACAACTTGCTAGAGGCACTAAGACAGATAACTGGGACAAAGGAAGAGGGTTTGGGGATTAGCACATCTCCTATGAAAGGTACAGTCGCGCCCGAGACAACTCTGAGTGTCACCTCAAATTCTAAGAAATGCAAACTAGGGACCTAGGCTTTTTATTGCCAGTGGATCTTTGTGTTTCAGACAAATGTGCACGCCTCCCAGAGCCCCTTGCAATGCACTTAGGGAAATGGGGGAAGGTGCTGTGAAACCCTCTCGCTGACAATGTCTCTCTTGTCTATAATGTATCTATGAGAGAGAGAGAAATAGGCAATGCGAGAGTGAAAAAGTAAAATGGAAATGTGTCTACTGAGACCAGTATAAGGGGAAATCCTCACAATCCAGGACCGACAGTTGATTGGGAGGGCGCTTACAGGTTTCCGACACCAGACCGGTACCTGAACTCACAAACCCAAACTGCAAAGTGATGGGCATTGCCACTAGACTGCCGACCCCCTTTCGGGGCCCCAGCATATATCCTTTAGTCACACCTAGAGTTCCCAGGACAGTGCAGCATTCAGCGATTACACGAAAATATTGACAGCGCTAGGAGGCCATGCAAATGGCAGAGGTATGCTTTACAAAGCCCACGTAGCGTGCACAAAACAGCACATCAGTCAGGCCCACTTGAAGAGATGGTAAAGAGGAAATACTTCTGCTGCATCCAGTAAAACATAGAGATTGGCCTGCTTTAAAGGTTGACCATGTCCTTCATGGGTGTCTGTCAATATGATACTTCCCTGCTGCAAAGCTTACATTCGAAACGCCAGAACAACTAGGCCCAGAGCACAAAGATGCAGTCAGGTTGAAATAACGAGATACTGAAGAGCAATTTTGTATTTCAGAGTGGGAAAAGGAAGTATGCCCCCGACGTGATTTGAACACACAACCTTCTGATCTGGAGTCAGACGCGCTACCATTGCGCCACGAGGTCCTTGCGGCAGTCCACCTGGTGTGTCTGATGACAGAATAAAGGTAGGAGACGTACATGGACATGCAGAGCCTCATTGCTTCTTTAAGTAGACTGGCTAGGATAGATTCCTTCTGTGCATCAGTACACGCTGCAGCCAAACCCTTCCCATGAAGTCTTGATGTTTATGAATTGAATGGCAAGTTTTGAAAAACTAAAGCAAGCGAGAAGAATTGCTTACAGTTTATTGGATTTTTTGGACGTCAGCAGACGAGACCTGCGTGAGGTAAACAGAAGTTCATAGTTGGTCATGCTGAATTTTTGAGCCAAAATGCATCGTCCCTGGGTGGGCTTGAACCACCAACCTTTCGGTTAACAGCCAAACGCGCTAACCGATTGCGCCACAGAGACTCATGCAGTGCTTACACTGGGGCCTGATTGGTGTGCTGTTTGCTTATGCTTCCCAGGCAACCTGAAAATATTTCTAAAATAGCTCTATTTCCCACAGCAAATCAGGGTATCAAGCACTTCCCTACCTCCCCTAATCCACAAGCACAGGGGATTTAGTAGAGGACAGAGCCCATCAACAGTGCACCAAATGTCCTCTGTGTAGGCATAAATTGCTATGAGGAGAAAGCCACAGTTGCGCACTTGTGTTAAAAGGGGACAGTAGGCTGAACCCAGAGAACACGGGAGAAATGACTCAGGTTTACTGAGTGGAACACTCTGTGTCTTTGTGCCAAAAACAGCAGCGTCTTTTCGGTTAACAGCCGAACACGCTAACCAATTGTGCCACAGAGACTCACTGGCATGTGTGTTCTGCCTTTGGCCTGATTGCATTGCTATTTTTTTCTGATTGGCAGAAAACCTGAACTTTTTTCTGAAAAAGGCATGCCTCTCTTAGCACTGCAGTGCATTAGACTGCTCCCTTGCTTCCCTGAGTCCCCAAATACACAACCACCTTGGGCACAATAGAAGACACATTCCAGCAGATTTAGCAAGAGTGCACCAAGGCTTCTATATGTAGGTACCTTGCTGAGAAGCAAGACCTGCAGTTGCATTCTTCTGTTAAAAGAGGGCAGCAGAGTGCACCAAGAGAACTTGGGGGAAGTAGCTTATGTTAACTACTTGCCATGACCTTTATAGATCCCTCTGTTTGACTGGGTGAATTCTAATTTCTGGGGTAGAGTAAGCAATTTTTGGATCTAGATGCTGTGCGCAACAGGAATGCTATATACTGCACTGTACTGCTACTGAAAAGTTACCAATTTTACAGGATGTTCAGGTAAGCTTTGTTTCAGAAAACAACTTGCTAGAGGCCCTAGGACAGATTACTGGGACAAAGGAAGAGGGTTTGGGGATTAGCACATCTCCTATGAAAGGTACAGTCACGCCCGAGACAACTCTGAGTGCCTCCTCAAATTCTAAGAAATGCGAACTGGGGTCCTACGCCTTTTATTGCCAGTGGTTCTTTGTGTTTCAGACAAATGTGCACCCCTCCCAGAGCCCCATGCAATGCACTTAGGGAAATGGGGGAAGGTGCTGTGCAACCCTCTCGCTGACAATGTCTCTCTTGTCTATAATGTATCTATAAGAGAGAGAGAAATAGGCAATGCGAGAGTGAAAAAGTAAAATGGAAATGTGTCTACTGAGACCAGTATAAGGGGAAATCCTCACAATCCAGGACCGACAGTTGATTGGGAGGGCGCTTACAGGTTTCCGACACCAGACCGGTACCTGAACTCATAAACCCAAACTGCAAAGTGATGGGCATTGCCACTAGACTGCCGACCCCCTTTCTGGGCCCCAACATATATCCTTTAGTCACACCTAGAGTTCCCAGGACACTGCAGCATTCAGCGATTACACGAAAATATTGACAGCCCTAGGAGGCCATGCAAATGGCAGAGGTATGCTTTACAAAGCCCACGTAGCGTGCACAAAACAGCACATCAGTCAGGCCCACTTGAAGAGATGGTAAAGAGGAAATACTTCTGCTGCATCCAGTAAAACATAGAGGTTGGCCTGCTTTAAAGGTTGACCATGTCCTTCATGGGTGTCTGTCAATATGATACTTCCCTGCTGCAAAGCTTACATTCGAAACGCCAGAACAACTAGGCCCAGAGCACAAAGATGCAGTCAGGTTGAAATAACGAGATACTGAAGAGCAATTTTGTATTTCAGAGTGGGAAAAGCAAGTATGACCCCGTTGTGATTTGAACACACAACCTTCTGATCTGGAGTCAGACGCGCTACCATTGCGCCACGAGGTCCTTGTGGCAATCCACCTGGTGTGTCTGATGACAGAATAAAGGTAGGAGACGTACATGCACCTGCAGAGCCTCATTGCTTCTTTAAGTAGACTGGCTAGGATAGCTTCCTTCTGTGCATCAGTACACGCTGCAGCCAAACCCTTCCCATGAAGTCTTGATGTTTATGAATTGAATGGCAAGTTTTGAAAAACTAAAGCAAGCGAGAAGAATTGCTTACAGTTTATTGGATTTTTTGGACGTCAGCAGACGAGACCTGCGAGAGGTAAACAGAAGTCCATAGTTGGTCACGCTGAATTTTTGAGCCAAAATGCACAGTCCTTGGGTGGGCTTGAACCACCAACCTTTCGGTTAACAGCCAAAAGCGGTAACCGATTGCGCCACAGAGACTCATGCAGTCCTTACACAGGGGCCTGATTGGTGTGCTGTTTGCTTATGCTTCCCAGGCAACCTGAAAATATTTCTAAAATAGCTCTTTTTCCCACAGCAAATCAGGGTATCAAGCACTTCCATACCTCCCCTAATCCACAAACACAGGGGATTTAGTAGAGGACAGAGCCCATCAACAGTGCACCAAATGTCCTCTGTATAGGCATAACTTGCTATGAGGAGAAAGCCACAGTTGCGCACTTGTGTTAAAAGGGGACAGTAGGCTGAACCCAGAGAACACGGGAGAAATGACTCAGGTTTACTGAGTGGAACACTCTGTGTCTTTGTGCCAAAAACAGCAGCGTCTTTTCGGTTAACAGCCGAACGCGCTAACCAATTGCGCCACAGAGACTCACTGGCATGTGTGTTCTGCCTTTGGCCTGATTGCATTGCTATTTTTTTCTGATTGGCAGAAAACCTGAACTTTTTTCTGAAAAAGGCATGCCTCTCTTAGCACTGCAGTGCATTAGACTGCTCCCTTGCTTCCCTGAATCCCCAAATACACAACCACCCTGGGCACAATAAAAGACACATTCCAGCAGATTTAGCAAGAGTGCACCAAGGTTTCTATATGTAGGTACCTTGCTGAGAAGCAAGACCTGCAGTTGCATTCTTCTGTTAAAAGAGGGCAGCAGAGTGCACCAAGAGAACTTGGGGGAAGTAGCTTATGTTAACTACTTGCCATGCTCTTTATAGATCCCTCTGTTTGACTGGGTGAATTCTAATTTCTGGGGTAGAGTAAGCAATTTTTGGATCTAGATGCTGTGCGCAACAGGAATGCTATATACTGCACTGTACTGCTACTGAAAAGTTACCAATTTTACAGGATGTTCAGGTAAGCTTTGTTTCAGAAAACAACTTGCTAGAGGCACTAAGACAGATTACTGGGACAAAGGAAGAGGGTTTGGGGATTAGCACATCTCCTATGAAAGGTACAGTCACGCCCGAGACAACTCTGAGTGTCACCTCAAATTCTAAGAAATGCAAACTAGGGACCTACGCTTTTTATTGCCAGTGGATCTTTGTGTTTCAGACAAATGTGCACGCCTCCCAGAGCCCCTTGCAATGCACTTAGGGAAATGGGGGAAGGTGCTGTGAAACCCTCTCGCTGACAATGTCTCTCTTGTCTATAATGTATCTATGAGAGAGAGAGAAATAGGCAATGCGAGAGTGAAAAAGTAAAATGGAAATGTGTCTACTGAGACCAGTATAAGGGGAAATCCTCACAATCCAGGACCGACAGTTGATTGGGAGGGCGCTTACAGGTTTCCGACACCAGACCGGTACCTGAACTCACAAACCCAAACTGCAAAGTGATGGGCATTGCCACTAGACTGCCGACCCCCTTTCGGGGCCCCAGCATATATCCTTTAGTCACACCTAGAGTTCCCAGGACAGTGCAGCATTCAGCGATTACACGAAAATATTGACAGCGCTAGGAGGCCATGCAAATGGCAGAGGTATGCTTTACAAAGCCCACGTAGCGTGCACAAAACAGCACATCAGTCAGGCCCACTTGAAGAGATGGTAAAGAGGAAATACTTCTGCTGCATCCAGTAAAACATAGAGATTGGCCTGCTTTAAAGGTTGACCATGTCCTTCATGGGTGTCTGTCAATATGATACTTCCCTGCTGCAAAGCTTACATTCGAAACGCCAGAACAACTAGGCCCAGAGCACAAAGATGCAGTCAGGTTGAAATAACGAGATACTGAAGAGCAATTTTGTATTTCAGAGTGGGAAAAGGAAGTATGACCCCGACGTGATTTGAACACACAACCTTCTGATCTGGAGTCAGACGCGCTACCATTGCACCACGAGGTCCTTGCGGCAGTCCACCTGGTGTGTCTGATGACAGAATAAAGGTAGGAGACGTACATGGACCTGCAGAGCCTCATTGCTTCTTTAAGTAGACTGGCTAGGATAGATTCCTTCTGTGCATCAGTACACGCTGCAGCCAAACCCTTCCCATGAAGTCTTGATGTTTATGAATTGAATGGCAAGTTTTGAAAAACTAAAGCAAGCGAGAAGAATTGCTTACAGTTTATTGGATTTTTTGGACGTCAGCAGACGAGACCTGCGAGAGGTAAACAGAAGTCCATAGTTGGTCACGCTGAATTTTTGAGCCAAAATGCACAGTCCCTGGGTGGGCTTGAACCACCAACCTTCCGGTTAACAGCCAAAAGCGGTAACCGATTGCGCCACAGAGACTCATGCAGTCCTTACACAGGGGCCTGATTGGTGTGCTGTTTGCTTATGCTTCCCAGGCAACCTGAAAATATTTCTAAAATAGCTCTTTTTCCCACGGCAAATCAGGGTATCAAGCACTTCCATACCTCCCCTAATCCACAAACACAGGGGATTTAGTAGAGGACAGAGCCCATCAACAGTGCACCAAATGTCCTCTGTATAGGCATAACTTGCTATGAGGAGAAAGCCACAGTTGCGCACTTGTGTTAAAAGGGGACAGTAGGCTGAACCCAGAGAACACGGGAGAAATGACTCAGGTTTACTGAGTGGAACACTCTGTGTCTTTGTGCCAAAAACAGCAGCGTCTTTTCGGTTAACAGCCGAACGCGCTAACCAATTGCGCCACAGAGACTCACTGGCATGTGTGTTCTGCCTTTGGCCTGATTGCATTGCTATTTTTTTCTGATTGGCAGAAAACCTGAACTTTTTTCTGAAAAAGGCATGCCTCTCTTAGCACTGCAGTGCATTAGACTGCTCCCTTGCTTCCCTGAATCCCCAAATACACAACCACCCTGGGCACAATAGAAGACACATTCCAGCAGATTTAGCAAGAGTGCACCAAGGTTTCTATATGTAGGTACCTTGCTGAGAAGCAAGACCTGCAGTTGCATTCTTCTGTTAAAAGAGGGCAGCAGAGTGCACCAAGAGAACTTGGGGGAAGTAGCTTATGTTAACTACTTGCCATGCTCTTTATAGATCCCTCTGTTTGACTGGGTGAATTCTAATTTCTGGGGTAGAGTAAGCAATTTTTGGATCTAGATGCTGTGCGCAACAGGAATGCTATATACTGCACTGTACTGCTACTGAAAAGTTACCAATTTTACAGGATGTTCAGGTAAGCTTTGTTTCAGAAAACAACTTGCTAGAGGCACTAAGACAGATTACTGGGACAAAGGAAGAGGGTTTGGGGATTAGCACATCTCCTATGAAAGGTACAGTCACGCCCGAGACAACTCTGAGTGTCACCTCAAATTCTAAGAAATGCAAACTAGGGACCTACGCTTTTTATTGCCAGTGGATCTTTGTGTTTCAGACAAATGTGCACGCCTCCCAGAGCCCCTTGCAATGCACTTAGGGAAATGGGGGAAGGTGCTGTGAAACACTCTCGCTGACAATGTCTCTCTTGTCTATAATGTATCTATGAGAGAGCGAGAAATAGGCAATGCGAGAGTGAAAAAGTAAAATGGAAATGTGTCTACTGAGACCAGTATAAGGGGAAATCCTCACAATCCAGGACCGACAGTTGATTGGGAGGGCGCTTACAGGTTTCCGACACCAGACCGGTACCTGAACTCACAAACCCAAACTGCAAAGTGATGGGCATTGCCACTAGACTGCCGACCCCCTTTCGGGGCCCCAGCATATATCCTTTAGTCACACCTAGAGTTCCCAGGACAGTGCAGCATTCAGCGATTACACGAAAATATTGACAGCGCTAGGAGGCCATGCAAATGGCAGAGGTATGCTTTACAAAGCCCACGTAGCGTGCACAAAACAGCACATCAGTCAGGCCCACTTGAAGAGATGGTAAAGAGGAAATACTTCTGCTGCATCCAGTAAAACATAGAGATTGGCCTGCTTTAAAGGTTGACCATGTCCTTCATGGGTGTCTGTCAATATGATACTTCCCTGCTGCAAAGCTTACATTCGAAACGCCAGAACAACTAGGCCCAGAGCACAAAGATGCAGTCAGGTTGAAATAACGAGATACTGAAGAGCAATTTTGTATTTCAGAGTGGGAAAAGGAAGTATGACCCCGACGTGATTTGAACACACAACCTTCTGATCTGGAGTCAGACGCGCTACCATTGCACCACGAGGTCCTTGCGGCAGTCCACCTGGTGTGTCTGATGACAGAATAAAGGTAGGAGACGTACATGGACCTGCAGAGCCTCATTGCTTCTTTAAGTAGACTGGCTAGGATAGATTCCTTCTGTGCATCAGTACACGCTGCAGCCAAACCCTTCCCATGAAGTCTTGATGTTTATGAATTGAATGGCAAGTTTTGAAAAACTAAAGCAAGCGAGAAGAATTGCTTACAGTTTATTGGATTTTTTGGACGTCAGCAGACGAGACCTGCGAGAGGTAAACAGAAGTTCATAGTTGGTCATGCTGAATTTTTGAGCCAAAATGCATCGTCCCTGGGTGGGCTTGAACCACCAACCTTTCGGTTAACAGCCGAACGCGCTAACCGATTGCGCCACAGAGACTCATGCAGTGCTTACACTGGGGCCTGATTGGTGTGCTGTTTCCTTATGCTCCCCAGGCAACCTGAAAATATTTCTAAAATAGCTCTATTTCCCACAGCAAATCAGGGTATCAAGCACTTCCCTACCTCCCGTAATCCACAAACACAGGGGATTTAGTAGAGGACAGAGCCCATCAACAGTGCACCAAATGCCCTCTGTGTAGGCATAACTTGCTATGAGGAGAAAGCCACAGTTGCGCACTTGTGTTAAAAGGGGACAGTAGGCTGAACCCAGAGAACACGGGAGAAATGACTCAGGTTTACTGAGTGGAACACTCTGTGTCTTTGTGCCCAAAACAGCAGCGTCTTTTCGGTTAACAGCCGAACGCGCTAACCAATTGCGCCACAGAGACTCACTGGCATGTGTGTTCTGCCTTTGGCCTGATTGCACTGCTATTTTTTTCTGATTGGCAGAAAACCTGAACTTTTTTCTGAAAAAGGCATGCCTCTCTTAGCACTGCAGTGCATTAGACTGCTCCCTGTGGGATGTATTTACCCATGCATTCGAGCCCTACCTCAAAACTGTGCAGTACTGACATGGAAAACATCATGATGGCCAGAGCTTCCCAGAAAATGCACAGGGAAGTGCATGAAGAATAGGCTGCCACCCATTTTTGCCGATGTTATGGGCACAGAAGGACACTGCCTAAAACCACCATTGGACTACCCACACAGTAGTCTGAAACCATTGGGAATGGCAATGCTGATTGCCAAAAGCAAACCCATAACTGTGGAGAATTCATTTTCTTAAATCCCAAAAAGGGGTGCAGTACCAGTACTCACCACTATCCAAAAGCCGGCATTTTAAAACAACACCAGATTTTACTTTTTGCAAAACTGAATAAATGAACCCAAAACAGGCCAAAGAAAGACTTACTGAGAGGTGGATACAATCTAAAGTTATATTCTGAAGTGACTTGAAGGTTTATAACAAGACTGGCTGCGCTGTGGATTTCAGCAGTTTAAGTAAATTTGGACTGAAAGACACTAAAAAAAATCTAAATGTTTAAATTGACTGAGTGACCTACTTTTGAGTGTCACATAGGTTGCAATTGTTTAAATGTCATAGTTTTAAACTTAGAATCAGCATTCTAGCTGCATATGTAAAAATGTTTAGTTTTATTTGAATGCAGGAACTGGGGAACAAAAAGTGACATTTTATCTGAAACTTGGCTTAAGGAACTGAATTCTGCCTGGCAACTACCCCCATCAGGAGTGAAACTTGAGTCACAGCTGTGTTCCCAGGTCTAGCTGCCCTTTTGCTGCTCACACCAAAAGGGATATGACACTTCCCTGATTGAATTACCTGGGCTCTGCAGGAAATTGAACAAAGCCCTGTCCTGACTCAGGCAAATGTTTTATTGGCGGGAGTCGTAAATGGAGCTTCCTCTTGGCAGAAGCTGGGAGGGGCAGGGTCACTGAGCTTGGCAGAAACTGGAAAGACTGGTTTCTGTACCATGTGACCTGAAAAGACACACCTCTATAGCCAGAATATGGTTTTAGAAAAAGATGAATAACTCATAGTACGGACTTGTGAAAATTATTTAAATGATACCATAATTCTTGTGATTTTTCTGCCCACATTTTAAGAGGTTTTTTGAACCGGTGGCATGTTCAGGGGGGACTTAGCGGAAAAGAGGATATTACTCAAAATGTGTGCATGTGAAAAATCAGACACTTCATCAACTAATGTCCATACTCCTTGCGCACATGTGTGTAAATTTGGGTCAATGTCCGGAATTGCAAAATCAGTTAAAAAGTGAAATATGTGCCATTTCTGAATGCAAGCCCCCAGGAAGAGCAGAGTTTGAACAGGGTATACCTCCTGTAATGCATGATGGGTGAAGATGATTTTAAAACAACATGTACCTCTGCAAATATGTATTTGGGTTCAAATCTAGATTTGTGTGTAAGTTGACAGGAGGAGTGGACTTTCTGCAGGCTGTAAAATGACATCACTCTGACACAACTTAGCTCCCCCAATCAAATGAGAAATGGAAGTTTGACCAATTAGAAGCTGAGAGAGAGGTAGGGTCAGTGATGCTAGAACACACCCACATTCTAAACACATAAAAGCAGACAGACAGGACAGATAGAGACTTTCCAATCCATTTGCAGCTGGAAGCTCTGCCGGGAAAATCCATACTTTACCTCCATCAATCTCCAGAGAAAGCTGTGCAGAAAGATCCAGACTTTAAATCCCTCAATCTTCAGAATCCAGAGAGAGAGCAGACCCAGATCACTGTGAAGTGCAGAGACCAGAGTCCCGTCTAAAACCTGACCAGATCCATGGCGAGGCCCATTTCGCTCAAGAATATAGTGTGAGTACCTAGAAAACTGTGCAGAACCAATCTCTTAGTTAAAATAATATAATTCAAATCTATTTTAATCTAAGTAGAACTGTCTCCTAACTGTCACCTGTCATTTTCTAGTTGCAAGCTGCACTTGTCTTTTTGAACTTTAAAATTTCAAATCTGAAAAACGACCTTTATTTAATCGCTCATATCTCCGCAACCGTTTGTGCTAGAGACTTGCAGTAACTTTCCCCTGAAAGCTGAGAATCGTGGCTTTCATATGAACCTAGAACTGCATTCCTACCCCCTATAGTTTTGCCGTAATCGTGAAAAACGCACTCGCAAATTTTGCCGCGATTTGCAAATTTCTCCACGTGTGAAAACAGAAGCTTCTTGCTTTCAGTTGCTAAAAATTCATTTAACCTGCTAGTTACACCCTAGATCCTTGCTAAAGTGAACCTGGACTAATATTAACTAGATACCACTCACCCTGAACTTCTAGAGGGAATTAAAAGCAAATTTAGCATATTTTTCACTTAATTGCCAGCACATATAAAAGCATTTTGCCTGTGTTTTCAACGTCTGTAGTCTAAGTTGCTGGGTGAACTGAATTACGTTTGAATTGCATTTCTGAGAACTGTGTGCTTCCTTCCATTTCCTTGCATTGCATAAAAGGGGGGGTGAATTGTCTAAGAAAGTGATTACATTGTCTTTTGCTGAAATCCTATCAAGTTATTTTCTTTACTGCATTTCATTCAACATTGCATCCCTCCGAAATCTATAAAGCATTCTCTACCACATTATTCTTCTGTCCCTATTTACCAGTGTGCTACCTTATCCATTTCATGTCAACTCCTTAGTGATTATAAAGAAGTGTGCTAGTGCCAGATTCTCCGTTGTTAATCTTTATCATATCAGATTAAGTGTGATATTCAATTATTAATTTATTATAAAGTGTGATATATATATCTATATTGTTTAAAGTATCAATTAAACCTTTTAACTTGCAAAACAGAACTACTTCTTGGCTCAGTGGGGTCAGGGGGATTCCAACAGAGGGGTGTTATATAGGGGTAGTCATCCAGAACGCATGAACTGGACATAAAGATATATCAATAAGGGTTTTCATTCAGTATTCTAGACTAGGCGTTGACTTGGCTGTAGTGCTGAATTGAATCCTCTTACAAAATTGGGGGCTCGGGCCGGACGTTTGGGTTAGAATACCACTTGTGCAGCTTAATACAGCGTGCCAGCTGACCAGATACACATATCCAGTCGGATCACCACGCTGCATTACGCTGTGAAGCATTCCTCAAAAGGGACACTCCAAGAAAAGTTCTGTTCTGCAAAAATAAAATACAAACTTCTGTAAGTCAGGACAGAGACCAATCTCTAGAATGACGACCTTGGTAGATATGAAAATAGCCAGAGAGCACTTCTTACATAAACTATTTGTGAGAGGTGAATGGGCTGAGCAGTGCCAGGATGCCTGGTTGCAGGCCATCACGCGACAGGTCACTGAAACAGGGTCAGACTTATGGAGAGATCAGGGTCCATTACATGTGGCCCTGAGTGAACTATATATGGCTCCTAAGGCCAAAGATGAACACAATAAGATTGTTAGGATAGCGGCATATTTATATTTATGTATGGGAGCCATACAGAATAAATGTGCTGAAGGCCCTGATCTGGCAAAAAGGCAACAGATGGCGTTAGAGAAGGCCCGATCTGATCTGGACTCTTCTGAGCAAAGGCTGCACAGGAGCCAGGAGTCAGAAAATGAGACCAGGCAGTACATCACTAAAATAAAGGAGGATATGGATGTGCTGCAAAAGGAAAAGTCAGAACGGGATACCAGATTTCTGGCCTTGCAGAAGGAACACCAAGAAGGTTTGGACTCCCTACTGCAAAGCCAGAAAAAGCTGGAGCAACAACTGGACTTCAACAGGGTATGTGCTGAGCAGGTAGTCACCCTGCAAGGCCACCTAGATAGAGTGAAGGCAGAGAGCAACAAACTAATTCTGAAAGACCTGGATACCCAGGCAGAGTTTGATCAGGAGCGCCAGAAAGCTGGTGCCTTCCAAAGGCAAAGGGACGACCTGGCAGCACAGATGCAGGCTCTCAGTCAGGAAAGAGACACCATAGGCCAGGAAGTCTGCCATTTAAAAAGGAAAATGGAAGAAAATCACCTGGCCCTCCAGGGGAGTGGTGACCTCCAAAAAGAAAACCAGAACTTGGTAGAGCACACCAGAAGGGTGGAAGATGCTCTGGCAATAAAGGAGCAGGCCGTTAGGGATGGGACTCAGGAGGTAAACCTCCTGCAGCAAAGACTGGCCCAGTTCTCCAGGACCAACCAGGAAGCACAGAGGGAAAATGAGGCCCTCTCTCAACACAATGATAGGCTCCAACAACAGGTAGCGATGCAGGAGAGACTGATAGAGTCTAGTAAGGCCTTGACTGAGGAACTGAAAGCACAAATGCAGGCTCTTGCATTGCAACAGGGAGCAGGAGCGGATAGAGATGAGGTCCGCTGGGAAAGAGAGACTCCTGACCATAACCTCAGGAGCCCTAACACCAGGGGCCTTCATCTCTCCCAGTCCCTGGACTCTACCACCCCCATGTCCCCGGGCGCACATGAGCACAGGGCCACAGGGATGGCAGATTACTATCCAGCTAAAAGTATGGGGCTCATAGGCCAGTACCACTCAGGAATGGATGGGCGGGCATCTGGGCATGGGCACCCAAGCATGGTGCAATTCAGTGGGGAACCCCGGGAGAATAGGCCCATTAAGGGCATCCTGAAAACCTCTGCCCAGTTAGGTCAGTGGAGGGGGTACCCATCAAATCCTGGCAGCAAGGAGGAATCTGAAGACTCCTCTGAACTGCGCAGGACACAGGAGACCAGGTCCCCACATTCTGCCAGCCATTCCCAGGCTCGCAGAATCCAGGAAAACCTGGAAGAACAGACGGGAACCTCTGGGAGCAATGCCTCTGAGTCCGAGGACGAATGGACAAGGGTTACCCGAACCAAAAAGGCCAATAAGGCAAAAAGGGCCTTGCTTAAGGACCCCTTAAAGCAGATTAAGGCGATCAGGAGCGTCATCACGCCTTACCATAAGAACGCTAAGTATTCTGTTTGGGAGCACTTAGAGTTGTTTGAACAAATGATGGAGACTTTCCATTTGAAGGACAGCCAAAGCTGTATTCAATATGTAAAGTGGACCTTCTCCCCGGAATACTCCAGTTTCTTTGCGGGGCTGGAGGACCAAAATCATTTAAGATGGTCCACCTATAAGGCGGCCATCTTGAAACATTTTTCTGTTCACAGAAATCCTCAAGAGGCTCGCAAGGCAGCCTACAATTTGCAATGTGGGGAGGATCAGGCCCCACAAGAATTTGTGCAGGAGTTAAAGCGTGCTTTTGCACAGACCACAAGAAGGGTGCGCACGGATAGCAGAGAATTTATAAATACGTTTTTCCACGCCTTGCCCAAATATATCATGACCCAGCTCGTGAGGGATTTTCACGAGAAAAGATCTTTAGACTGGGTCATTGAACAGGCTACCCGGATCTATGAGGTGCAGAAACCGATACATAGCAAAAGTAATGCCCAGAAAAACCCCAAAGCCAACAGCACCCCTGCTGCTGCCAAGGTGGCAGAGGTAAAGGTCACCCCCATTTTGGATTTGGAGATGGGGGGGCCTAAAAACCTACCTGCACCTAATAATGCTAGGCCCAGGAGGTCCTCGGGTCAGTCACAGACAGGGAGCCAAGGAGGCAGCCCCACAAATGGGGTCCCTCGCTCTCCTGATTATGTAAGTCCCCGTTACAAGGGAAATCGACCCATCCTGGGTTATGTGTGGACTCCTCCAGCACAAGGGGGGGGGATCCAGCCAAGCACCTAACCCAGGGAACTTCCCTCCCAACTTCCCACAGGAGGGCAGAAATTCTCCAAATCCTGGGCAGAACTTTTTCCCCAGGTATCCACCCAATTTCCAACCCCAAAATCATCCATCCTTCTTTCCCCAATTCCCTGAGCCCAGACAACCTAATCCGGGAGAGGGGAGGCCAAGGGTGGAGGGGTACCCAAATCTTCCCAACCAGGGGTACTACCAAAGAAGGGATAGCTACCCTTCCCGGGATCAGCCCAGGGGAGAAAACAGGGCCCCGTATCAGCCTGAGCGGGTTTCCCAGTTAGAGCGCCAGGTTCAAAACATGGCGCGGGATCTGGGTCACATACTGAGGGCTCAGCAGAACCCTCAGATCAGCATGCCGGCGCAGAACGCACCCAACTCTGGACCTGGTGCTCCAGAACAATGACGGGGGCAGCACCCCGATAACTCACCGGTTCCCAGGGAGGAGGCACAAGGGGAAGGGGGGTGTAAAGCCTTGGAGGAAGCTTCCTTCCTCACTTGTAAACAGCCCCTGGAAACCCAGGAACCGGAAACAAAATCTCTTGCCCCTGAAAGTCTGCCTCCTAAGGAGCAGAGGGGGGGTAGGAGAAACAAAAGACCCAAACAGACTCAGTTTGAGGAGGAGGTACAGGTCTTCCAATTTGAGGGAGAGGGATCCTCAGAGGATCCTGGGAAAAGGATCTTCTCCTTCAGAGAGGGGGGAACTCCTCCCAAAGAAAAATGGGTCCCTAGGGATGCAAATCCAGATTGGGGAGATGTGGAGACTGAGCTACCGCCGCCCACCATCTCATCCCAGAACCAACCGCAAGAAAATCCCCTGGTTCAAACCCATCCTGGTGACTGCCTCCAAAAAGGGGGGGGCGGCCCAGAACCGGAGCCAGGGGAACCCACAATGGCTCTGATCTCCAGTTGCCAAATTTTTCTTTCAGATTCCCAAGGCTCTCCACAGAATTCTGCCCAAATCTCTTCGCTAGCGATGTCCAAAACCAGAAAATTAGCCCACCAGTTGTCCAAAAATGTGCATTATCTGTGCCCCCTTGAGGAGAAGGAGGGAAGATATTATGCCCCGGTACAAGTACAGGGGCAGGGTACAATTTTGGCACTGGTGGACACTGGATCTCAAGCTACCCTTCTGTCCAGAAGGGCCTTTGACGAACTGAATGCAGGAAGGGGAGAGAATTACCAGATTCCTCTCACCTCTCTTCCTGGGCAACTCCAGAACTTTGACGGGAAGGAAATTCCCGTCGAGGGGACGGCAGATTTGGACATTAAAATTGGGCGACACAAGTTGAAACACCCGGTCATAGTTGTGGCCCCAGAGGGCACCCCTTGTTTACTAGGGAATGACCTCCTGAGAAGGTTGTCACCCCTAATAGATTGCGTAAACAAGGTCCTCTGGACCCAGACTAGCCGACCAATAAAATTAAAACGGAGTGTCAACCATGTTAGTTTAAACGGCACCTGCCACATGGTTGAACAAAAATCTGACCAAGTAGAATTTCACTTCCAGAATAGCCAAATTCCAGACGTGACAGTAATAGCAGTAGGACAACAGACTGGTGATGGAGGGTCCTCTCTATTTCTGAAAATCAACCTTCCTTCCAGTTTAAAGTGGTATTCCACACTGGAAGGAAACACCCTGAAATTCTATACTAATCCACAATCAGAAACTCCCACTCCTACAGTCCAGAAAGATGTGAAATTCACTCAGAGCCTGGCTGATATTCAGCAAATTGGAGAGCAGTTGTTCATCCCTGTTCAGTTAAATGATGGGAAGGACTCTGTTCTCGCTCGAGTGTGTGTGAACAACGGTAAGAGCTTCATGAGCGAAGCCATGTTTCGCCAACTCCCAAAAGATCCAGCCATTCCCACCTTCAAACTGATAGACAAATGGGAAATGGACCTGGAAGCATCTGATTCCAAACATCTCCTGCCAAGCAGGTGTATGCTCAAAATCTCCATTGGCAACAAGAGCGTAGTCCACAATTGTTGGGTCGTGCGAGACGTCCCTGCCGCCTTTTACTTAGGCAGTGACATTCGCAATCGCTTTGCCATTAGTTTGGACCTAATAAACTTCAAAGCTTGGTCCCGATTAGCGGATAATCCCATGGGCTTTGATGATCCAGAAAAAGCCTTTAGGTCAGCTCAATTGCTACCTTATGCAGTTGAAATTCAGATTAAAGAGGAAGTCACCATCCCAGAAAGGACCCGACAATTCTCCCTGGAAGTGAAAGTTAAAAGGGGACAAGAGTTGAAAAACCCTGATGCTTACATACATCTAAACGCTTCTCTCCAACAGCAAGGGTTGGGGGTAAACCCAACTCCATTAGTCAACATAGAACATGACACCATTCCAATAGAGGTGGATAACAGCGACTTAAAGAGTATTACTCTAGCCGCAGGCACCATTATTGGAATGGCGGTTGATGACCGACATTTTTCCATTGATTTAGGTAATGAACTGTTAGGACCAATCCCCAAGGACTGTTTTGACAGTGACAGTGAGGACAACACAACACCAGACAGGATTTTTACCCGGCATGGGGGGAACTTCCTGGTGTACACTTCCTGCCCCTATGGTAAGGAAGATGTGACTTGTGACTTCAGGAGGGATGAGGTGATTTTCCAGGTCCATGAGGGCTGCCTTTCCCACCTGAAGCCTCCGGTCCAAATCAGCACTCTAACCAGGGACTTCTCCACCCAGCTGGAGGAGGCCGCTGAAATAGCCAAACCAGAAGTCTTTCCAGGCTTCAGGCAGATGGTGGAAGATAGAGTCAACCTAGCTGATGCCTGTGTGACTCTGGAACAAAAGCAAAAGTTGAAACAAGTTTTCTTGGATTTCCAAGATCTCTTTGCGGTAGACTCATATGACTGTGGTCGCACTGACATCCACACAACAACAATCCCCACGGACCCTGGCATGACTCCTGTGTTTGTGAAGCAATATCACTTGCCTCTCGCATCAATGGAGTGACTTACGGAAATAATTAAGAACCTTGAGTCCCGGGGAATAATCCGTCCAGTCCACAGCACCTTCAATAATCCGGTGCTGGGAATATTGAAGCCAAACGGCCAGTGGAGACTCTGCGCCGACCTCAGGGAGCTCAACAAACGGGTCCACACTTCCCGATGGCCTCTTCCCTACATTGACCAAGGGCTGGCCCAGATCCAGGGGTCACAGGTATTCACCGCAATCGACCTGACCAATGGATACTGGACCGTGCCTGTCAGCAGGGAGGACCAATACAAACTGGCTTTTACCTTTGGGGGCCAGCAGTACACATGGACCCGGACTCCCTTCGGATACCTTAACTCCGGTAATGAGTTCAACATTTTCCTACATAAGGCCATGCCCGACCTGGGTGCGAGGGGTAACCTGGCTTATGTAGATGATGTCCTCGTCAAAAGTTCATCTGTGGAGGAACACATAGCGGAGATCCGTTATGTTCTGACGCAGTTGAGGGCCGCCGGAGCAAAACTTTCCTTTCAGAAAGCACAGTGGTGTAGAACCCGTGTTAATTTCTTGGGGCATGAGATTACTCCTCAGGGTCTCTGTCCCCAGGAAAAGAAAGTGGAAGCACTTCAGAAACTGAAAGACCCCACAACTCTGCGAGAACTAAGGAGCCTCCTTGGACTGACTAATTACAGCAGAAAGTTCATTGAGGGATACGCAGAGATCACCAGACCCCTGATTCATCTCCTGAAGGGGGGGGTCAAGTGGGAATGGGGTCCAGAACAATCCGAGGCGGTAAAACAACTCAAAAGAAGCCTCTCACAAGCGCCTTGCCTAGCTTACCCTGTCAGAAACAAGGAGTTCTTCCTGGAGACGGGGTTCGCTAATACGTGCTTGACGGCAGTATTATACCAAAAGCATGACAAGGTCAATAAAGTAATCTCCTATGCGAGCAAAACTTTATCCTCTGTGGAGGAAAAATTCAACGATTGTGAGAAGGCACTCCTGGCGACGGTGTGGGCATTGAAGAATTACCGCCCGTTTATCCAGGGGGAACACATCATAGTGGAGACTCCACACCAGCCTCTGCAATATCTCCAAAGTGATAGAATCCGGGCCGGAAATGTGAGTAATTCCCGAATCACTTCCTGGATTCTATCAATGCAAGGCTTTCCTGTGGAGGTCAGATATGGCCAAAACAAGAAGAGTCCCCTCGCGCAAGGTCTGGCTGACTTGCATGATTGTGCCAGAAAAAACTGCCTCGAGGACGAAAGTCTAAAAATCAAGGACAACACGGAGGCATACCTTAATTCCCCACACAGTCTTTGAAGAGGACAAGTGTGAGGGAATGCCCACTGTCTATGTGGATGGATGCTCTTACCATGTTGACAACGACGGGGAGAAAGAACTGGTGGCTGGCGTAGGGAATGCATGGGTGAATGAGTCCCCAGAACCCTCCGCTGGATACAAAATTGGTCCCCGAAGTAGTCAGGTGGCAGAATTGATGGCTGTGCATCAGGCCATCCTCACTGCTGTCCAGCATCAACTCCACGAACTGGTCATAATCACAGATTCGGATTATGTACGGAACGGGTTCGTGGAGCACCTGGTTAATTGGAAAACCAGAGGCATGTTATGTGCTAACAACAAACCCTTGAAACATGGGAAGTTGATCCAAAACATCGATGATCTGGTCACGTCGAATGGGATGACCATCTATTGGAAAAAGATCAAGGGTCATTCCAAAGTAGAGGGACCAGACAAAACTGGAAATGACTTAGCTGATCAGCTGGCCAAAACCGGGGCCATCCAAGGGGATCTAATTGAGATTGAGTCCCTGTTGGGGGAAATCCAGGTCCCTGCTATCACTAGGTCCCAGACGAATGCTCACAACGACCTTTCAATTGTACAATGGAGTAAGGAGACCCCTGATGCTGATTTGATTACCGCTCAGAAGGGGGATCCAATTATTGGTAAATTTTACCAGCACCTTGAGGACCCTGAGAACTTTCCCCTGACGGATACCGATTACATTGGGAAAGAGGACCTAAGAGTGTTGATGAAATGTCCAAAAATGTTCCGGATCCAAGACGGTTTGTTGGTAAGGAAATCCAAAGCTGGCCACGATCAGTGGGTGGTTCCTACCTCATTCCGAAGCCTGATGTTAAGTCACGCCCATGATGCGGCCACCGCCGGTCATAGGGGGTTTCACACAACACTGGAAATCTTAAGAGAGGTTGCATACTGGCCACACATGGGGCAGGACCTCGACCAATATTTGAAGGGGAGTCTTGTGTGTGCACAATTTCAGCCATCATCCCTCACGCACCGTGCGCCTCTCCAAAAGCGGGGGATGACCCTGCCATGGTCAGATTTACAAATCGACTTTGTTGGCCCTGTGATTCGCTCTGCTAGGGGGAATAAGTACATGTTGACTGTGACATGCTTGTTTACCAAGTGGGTGGAATGTCTCCCAGCCCCAAATTGCAAGGCAGAAACAGCAGCTGCCTTGATGATTAACCACATCTTTTCCCGTTTTGGTCTACCTCAAAGGATTGAGTCAGACAGAGGTAGCCACTTCACCAGTGAAGTAATGACAAAGATGTTGGAGATACTGGGGGTCAAGAGAAAGCTACACATTGCTTACCGGCCAGCTTCTTCTGGGGCAGTAGAGAGATATAACCGGACAATTGTGAGCATATTAAAGAAGTTTGTGGCAGATTCTGGGCCAAATTGGGATATCCGATTACCTCTGGTCCTAATGGCCATCAGATCTACCCCTTCATCTGCAACCAAAATGTCACCATTTGAGTTGATGACTGGGCGCAAGATGGTGCTTCCGCAGCATTTGCTGTATAGGACCCAAGAGCAGACACTGATAAATGCCTCCACAACTCATGAGTATGTGGAGAATTTAAGGAAACACCTTCAACATGCTTTTGCTTATGCTCAGCGGAATCTAGAAAGATCGGCTGATAGCATGAAGACCCACTATGACCTGAAAACTTCCAGGAAGGAATATCAGGTGGGAGACCGGGTCTATCTATACAACTTCCAAAGGAACCAGGCCAAGCAGCGCAAATTTTTGCCTACATGGAAGGGACCCTTTGAGATCATCGACAAGATCTCTCCTGTGGCCTACAAAATCCACATCCCCAAAGGTCCTTTGGCAGCGGGGGAAGACAAGTGGGTCCACATAAACCAGTTGAAATGTTGCCATCCCAGGCACACTCTGCAACAACTGGAGGAATCCTCTGGAATCCTAGCGGGCACTGTCTCAGACTAATTCAGTTCCAACCATAAAGCATACCACATCTAGTCTCTAAAATATTGTGATTTGCATGAAACTGTCTCTTAGTTATACTGTTTTTTTTTCAAAATAAGAAAGTAATGTTTTGTTATGATGAAATTCATATGCTGCCCCACTATCTCAACAGTGGTGGAAAAACGTCTATGAGTAGGTATTGCCGCTTTTGCCTTATCATCCTAGGAGAGATGAAACCATGGAGAATGACCAAGGAGGACGATCCGGAGACCGCGAGCAGAGACGCAACGGGCCCGGGGTACCGCCCAATCTTCCCATCAGGACCGGCGAGGAGAACCGATCGATCAGTACCGGATGGAGGAAAAGATGCTGAACTGTGCCATCTATTGGAAGAAGATGAGGAAACATCCCAGGTCTTGCGAGTCCCATTCATGAAATAGAATGGCCATCGCAAGAGGGGGGCTTGTGGGGTGTATTTACCCATGCATTCGAGCCCTACCTCAAAACTGTGCAGTACTGACATGGAAAACATCATGATGGCCAGAGCTTCCCAGAAAATGCACAGGGAAGTGCATGAAGAATAGGCTGCCACCCATTTTTGCCGATGTTATGGGCACAGAAGGGCACTGCCTAAAACCACCATTGGACTACCCACACAGTAGTCTGAAACCATTGGGAATGGCAATGCTGATTGCCAAAAGCAAACCCATAACTGTGGAGAATTCATTTTCTTAAATCCCAAAAAGGGGTGCAGTACCAGTACTCACCACTATCCAAAAGCCAGCATTTTAAAACAACACCAGATTTTACTTTTTGCAAAACTGAATAAATGAACCCAAAACAGGCCAAAGAAAGACTTACTGAGAGGTGGATACAATCTAAAGTTATATTCTGAAGTGACTTGAAGGTTTATAACAAGACTGGCTGCGCTGTGGATTTCAGCAGTTTAAGTAAATTTGGACTGAAAGACACTAAAAAAAATCTAAATGTTTAAATTGACTGAGTGACCTACTTTTGAGTGTCACATAGGTTGCAATTGTTTAAATGTCATAGTTTTAAACTTAGAATCAGCATTCTAGCTGCATATGTAAAAATGTTTAGTTTTATTTGAATGCAGGAACTGGGGAACAAAAAGTGACATTTTATCTGAAACTTGGCTTAAGGAACTGAATTCTGCCTGGCAACTACCCCCATCAGGAGTGAAACTTGAGTCACAGCTGTGTTCCCAGGCCTAGCTGCCCTTTTGCTGCTCACACCAAAAGGGATATGACACTTCCCTGATTGAATTACCTGGGCTCTGCAGGAAATTGAACAAAGCCCTGTCCTGACTCAGGCAAATGTTTTATTGGCGGGAGTCGTAAATGGAGCTTCCTCTTGGCAGAAGCTGGGAGGGGCAGGGTCTCTGAGCTTGGCAGAAACTGGAAAGACTGGTTTCTGTACCATGTGACCTGAAAAGACACACCTCTATAGCCAGAATATGGTTTTAGAAAAAGATGAATAACTCATAGTACGGACTTGTGAAAATTATTTAAATGATACCATAATTCTTGTGATTTTTCTGCCCACATTTTAAGAGGTTTTTTGAACCGGTGGCATGTTCAGGGGGGATTTAGCGGAAAAGAGGATATTACTCAAAATGTGTGCATGTGAAAAATCAGACACTTCATCAACTAATGTCCATACTCCTTGCGCACATGTGTGTAAATTTGGGTCAATGTCCGGAATTGCAAAATCAGTTAAAAAGTGAAATATGTGCCATTTCTGAATGCAAGCCCCCAGGAAGAGCAGAGTTTGAACAGGGTATACCTCCTGTAATGCATGATGGGTGAAGATGATTTTAAAAAACATGTACCTCTGCAAATATGTATTTGGGTTCAAATCTAGATTTGTGTGTAAGTTGACAGGAGGAGTGGACTTTCTGCAGGCTGTAAAATGACATCACTCTGACACAACTTAGCTCCCCCAATCAAATGAGAAATGGAAGTTTGACCAATTAGAAGCTGAGAGAGAGGTAGGGTCAGTGATGCTAGAACACACCCACATTCTAAACACATAAAAGCAGACAGACAGGACAGATAGAGACTTTCCAATCCATTTGCAGCTGGAAGCTCTGCCGGGAAAATCCATACTTTACCTCCATCAATCTCCGGAGAAAGCTGTGCAGAAAGATCCAGACTTTAAATCCCTCAATCTTCAGAATCCAGAGAGAGAGCAGACCCAGATCACTGTGAAGTGCAGAGACCAGAGTCCCGTCTAAAACCTGACCAGATCCATGGCGAGGCCCATTTCACTCAAGAATATAGTGTGAGTACCTAGAAAACTGTGCAGAACCAATCTCTTAGTTAAAATAATATAATTCAAATCTATTTTAATCTAAGTAGAACTGTCTCCTAACTGTCACCTGTCATTTTCTAGTTGCAAGCTGCACTTGTCTTTTTGAACTTTAAAATTTCAAATCTGAAAAACGACCTTTATTTAATCGTTCATATCTCCGCAACCGTTTGTCGTTTGTGCTAGAGACTTTCAGTAACTTTCCCCTGAAAGCTGAGAATCGTGGCTTTCCTACGAACCTAGAACCGCATTCCTACCCCCTATAGTTATGCCGTAATCCTGAAAAACGCACTCGCGAATTTTGCCGCGATTTGCAAATTTCTCCACGTGTGAAAACAGAAGCTTCTTGCTTTCAGTTGCTAAACATTCGTTTAACCTGCTAGTTACACCCTAGATCCTTGCTAAAGTGAGCCTGGACTAATATTAACTAGATACCACTCACCCTGAACTTCTAGAGGGAATTAAAAGCAAATTTAGCATATTTTTCACTTAATTGCCAGCACATATAAAAGCATTTTGCCTGTGTTTTCCAACGTCTGTAGTCTAAGTTGCTGGGTGAACTGAATTACGTTTGAATTGCATTTCTGAGAACTGTGTGCTTCCTTCCATTTCCTTGCATTGCATAAAAGGAGGGGGTGAATTGTCTAAGAAAGTGATTACATTGTCTTTTGCTGAAATCCTATCAAGTTATTTTCTTTACTGCATTTCATTCAACATTGCATCCCTCCGAAATCTATAAAGCATTCTCTACATTATTCTTCTGTCCCTATTTACCAGTGTGCTACCTTATCCATTTCATGTCAACTCCTTAGTGATTATAAAGAAGTGTGCTAGTGCCAGATTCTCCGTTGTTAATCTTTATCATATCAGATTAAGTGTGATATTCAATTATTAATTTATTATAAAGTGTGATATATATATCTATATTGTTTAAAGTATCAATTAAACCTTTTAACTTGCAAAACAGAACTACTTCTTGGCTCAGTGGGGTCAGGGGGATTCCAACAGAGGGGTGTTATATAGGGGTAGTCATCCAGAACGCATGAACTGGACATAAAGATATATCAATAAGGGTTTTCATTCAGTATTCTAGACTAGGCGTTGACTTGGCTGTAGTGCTGAATTGAATCCTCTTACATCCCTTGCTTCCCTGAGTCCCCAAATACACAACCACCTTGGGCACAATAGAAGACACATTCCAGCAGATTTAGCAAGAGTGCACCAAGGTTTCTATATGTAGGTACCTTGCTGAGAAGCAAGACCTGCAGTTGCATTCTTCTGTTAAAAGAGGGCAGCAGAGTGCACCAAGAGAACTTGGGGGAAGTAGCTTATGTTAACTACTTGCCATGCTCTTTATAGATCCCTCTGTTTGACTGGGTGAATTCTAATTTCTGGGGTAGAGTAAGCAATTTTTGGATCTAGATGCTGTGCGCAACAGGAATGCTATATACTGCACTGTACTGCTACTGAAAAGTTACCAATTTTACAGGATGTTCAGGTAAGCTTTGTTTCAGAAAACAACTTGCTAGAGGCACTAAGACAGATTACTGGGACAAAGGAAGAGGGTTTGGGGATTAGCACATCTCCTATGAAAGGTACAGTCACGCCCGAGACAACTCTGAGTGTCACCTCAAATTCTAAGAAATGCAAACTAGGGACCTACGCTTTTTATTGCCAGTGGATCTTTGTGTTTCAGACAAATGTGCACGCCTCCCAGAGCCCCTTGCAATGCACTTAGGGAAATGGGGGAAGGTGCTGTGAAACCCTCTCGCTGACAATGTCTCTCTTGTCTATAATGTATCTATGAGAGAGCGAGAAATAGGCAATGCGAGAGTGAAAAAGTAAAATGGAAATGTGTCTACTGAGACCAGTATAAGGGGAAATCCTCACAATCCAGGACCGACAGTTGATTGGGAGGGCGCTTACAGGTTTCCGACACCAGACCGGTACCTGAACTCACAAACCCAAACTGCAAAGTGATGGGCATTGCCACTAGACTGCCGACCCCCTTTCGGGGCCCCAGCATATATCCTTTAGTCACACCTAGAGTTCCCAGGACAGTGCAGCATTCAGCGATTACACGAAAATATTGACAGCGCTAGGAGGCCATGCAAATGGCAGAGGTATGCTTTACAAAGCCCACGTAGCGTGCACAAAACAGCACATCAGTCAGGCCCACTTGAAGAGATGGTAAAGAGGAAATACTTCTGCTGCATCCAGTAAAACATAGAGATTGGCCTGCTTTAAAGGTTGACCATGTCCTTCATGGGTGTCTGTCAATATGATACTTCCCTGCTGCAAAGCTTACATTCGAAACGCCAGAACAACTAGGCCCAGAGCACAAAGATGCAGTCAGTTTGAAATAACGAGATACTGAAGAGCAATTTTGTATTTCAGAGTGGGAAAAGCAAATATGACCCCGACGTGATTTGAACACGCAACTTTCTGATCTAGAGTCAGACACGCTACCATTGCGCCACGAGGTCCTTGTGGCAGTCCACCTGGTGTGTCTGATGACAGAATAAAGGTAGGAGACGTACATGGACCTGCAGAGCCTCATTGCTTCTTTA
This sequence comes from Ambystoma mexicanum, assembly GCF_040938575.1. Classification (NCBI taxonomy): domain Eukaryota; kingdom Metazoa; phylum Chordata; class Amphibia; order Caudata; family Ambystomatidae; genus Ambystoma; species Ambystoma mexicanum. The sequence goes on from NC_090934.1 coordinate 826,015,949, forward strand.
AGTAGACTGGCTAGGATAGCTTCCTTCTGTGCATCAGTACACGCTGCAGCCAAACCCTTCCCATGAAGTCTTGATGTTTATGAATTGAATGGCAAGTTTTGAAAAACTAAAGCAAGCGAGAAGAATTGCTTGCAGTTTATTGGATTTTTTGGACGTCAGCAGACGAGACCTGCGAGAGGTAAACAGAAGTTCATAGTTGGTCATGCTGAATTTTTGAGCCAAAATGCATTGTCCCTGGGTGGGCTTGAACCACCAACCTTTCGGTTAACAGCCGAACGCGCTAACCGATTGCGCCACAGAGACTCATACAGTGCTTACACTGGGGCCTGATTGGTGTGCTGTTTGCTTATGCTCCCCAGGCAACCTGAAAATATTTCTAAAATAGCTCTATTTCCCACAGCAAATCAGGGTATCAAGCACTTCCCTACCTCCCGTAATCCACAAACATAGGGGATTTAGTAGAGGACAGAGCCCATCAACAGTGCACCAAATGCCCTCTGTGTAGGCATAACTTGCTATGAGGAGAAAGCCACAGTTGCGCACTTGTGTTAAAAGGGGACAGTAGACTGAACCCAGAGAACACGGGAGAAATGACTCAGGTTTACTGAGTGGAACACTCTGTGTCTTTGTGCCCAAAACAGCAGCGTCTTTTCGGTTAACAGCCGAACGCGCTAACCAATTGCGCCACAGAGACTCACTGGCATGTGTGTTCTGCCTTTGGCCTGATTGCATTGCTATTTTTTTCTGATTGGCAGAAAACCTGAACTTTTTTCTGAAAAAGGCATGCCTCTCTTAGCACTGCAGTGCATTAGACTGCCCCCTTGCTTCCCTGAGTCCCCAAATACACAACCACCTTGGGCACAATAGAAGACACATTCCAGCAGATTTAGCAAGAGTGCACCAAGGATTCTATATGTAGGTACCTTGCTGAGAAGCAAGACCTGCAGTTGCATTCTTCTGTTAAAAGAGGGCAGCAGAGTGCACCAAGAGAACTTGGGGGAAGTAGCTTATGTTAACTACTTGCCATGCTCTTTATAGAGCCCTCGGTTTGACTGGGTGAATTCTAATTTCTGGGGTAGAGTAAGCAATTTTTGGATCTAGATGCTGTGCGCAACAGGAATGCTATATACTGCACTGTACTGCTACTGAAAAGTTACCAATTTTACAGGATGTTCAGGTAAGCTTTGTTTCAGAAAACAACTTGCTAGAGGCACTAAGACAGATTACTGGGACAAAGGAAGAGGGTTTGGGGATCAGCACATCTCCTATGAAAGGTACAGTCACGCCCGAGACAACTCTGAGTGTCACCTCAAATTCTAAGAAATGCAAACTAGGGACCTACGCTTTTTATTGCCAGTGGATCTTTGTGTTTCAGACAAATGTGCACGCCTCCCAGAGCCCCTTGCAATGCACTTAGGGAAAGGGGGGAAGGTGCTGTGAAGCCCTCTCGCTGACAATGTCTCTCTTGTCTATAATGTAACTATGAGAGAGAGAGAAATAGGCAATGCGAGAGTGAAAAAGTAAAATGGAAATGTGTCTACTGAGACCAGTATAAGGGGAAATCCTCACAATCCAGGACCGACAGTTGATTGGGAGGGCGCTTACAGGTTTCCGACACCAGACCGGTACCTGAACTCACAAACCCAAACTGCAAAGTGATGGGCATTGCCACTAGACTGCCGACCCCCTTTCGGGGCCCCAGCATATATCCTTTAGTCACACCTAGAGTTCCCAGGACACTGCAGCATTCAGCAATTACACGAAAATATTGACAGCGCTTGGAGGCCATGCAAATGGCAGAGGTATGCTTTACAAAGCCCACGTAGCGTGCACAAAACAGCACATCAGTCAGGCCCACTTGAAGAGATGGTAAAGAGGAAATACTTCTGCTGCATCCAGTAAAACATAGAGATTGGCCTGCTTTAAAGCTTGACCATGTCCTTCATGGCTGTCTGTCAATATGATACTTCCCGGCTGCAAAGCTTACATTCGAAACGCCAGAACAACTGGGCCCAGAGCACAAAGATGCAGTCAGGTTGAAATAACGAGATACTGAAGAGCAATTTTGTATTTCAGAGTGGGAAAAGCAAATATGACCCCGATGTGATTTGAACACACAACCTTCTGATCTGGAGTCAGACGCGCTACCATTGCGCCACGAGGTCCTTGTGGCAGTCCACCTGGTGTGTCTGATGACAGAATAAAGGTAGGAGACGTACATGCACCTGCAGAGCCTCATTGCTTCTTTAAGTAGACTGGCTAGGATAGCTTCCTTCTGTGCATCAGTACACGCTGCAGCCAAACCCTTCCCATGAAGTCTTGATGTTTTTGAATTGAATGGCAAGTTTTGAAAAACTAAAGCAAGCGAGAAGAATTGCTTGCAGTTTATTGGATATTTTGGACGTCAGAAGACGAGACCTGCGAGAGGTAAACAGAAGTTCATAGTTGGTCATGCTGAATTTTTGAGCCAAAACGCATCGTCCCTGGGTGGGCTTGAACCACCAACCTTTCGGTTAACAGCCGAACGCGCTAACCGATTGCGCCACAGAGACTCATGCAGTGCTTACACTGGGGCCTGATTGGTGTGCTGTTTGCTTATGCTTCCCAGGCAACCTGAAAATATTTCTAAAATAGCTCTATTTCCCACAGCAAATCAGGGTATCAAGCACTTCCCTACCTCCACTAATCCACTAACACAGGGGATTTAGTAGAGGACAGAGCCCATCAACAGTGCACCAAATGCCCCTTGTGTAGGCATAACTTGCTATGAGGAGAAAGCCACAGTTGCGCACTTGTGTTAAAAGGGGACAGTAGGCTGAACCCAGAGAACACGGGAGAAATGACTCAGGTTTACTGAGTGGAACACTCTGTGTCTTTGTGCCCAAAACAGCAGCGTCTTTTCGGTTAACAGCCGAATGCGCTAACCAATTGCGCTACAGAGACTCACTGGCATGTGTGTTCTGCCTTTGGCCTGATTGCATTGCTATTTTTTTCTGATTGGCAGAAAACCTGAACTTTTTTCTGAAAAAGGCATGCCTCTCTTAGCACTGCAGTGCATTAGACTGCCCCCTTGCTTCCCTGAGTCCCCAAATACACAACCACCTTGGGCACAATAGAAGACACATTCCAGCAGATTTAGCAAGAGTGCACCAAGGATTCTATATGTAGGTACCTTGCTGAGAAGCAAGACCTGCAGTTGCATTCTTCTGTTAAAAGAGGGCAGCAGAGTGCACCAAGAGAACTTGGGGGAAGTAGCTTATGTTAACTACTTGCCATGCTCTTTATAGATCCCTCTGTTTGACTGGGTGAATTCTAATTTTTGGGGTAGAGTAAGCAATTTTTGGATGTAGATGCTGTGCGCAACAGGAATGCTATATACTGCTCTTTACTGCTACTGAAAAGTTACCAATTTTACAGGATGTTCAGGTAAGCTTTGTTTCAGAAAACAACTTGCTAGAGGCACTAAGACAGATTACTGGGACAAAGGAAGAGGGTTTGGGGATTAGAACATCTCCTATGAAAGGTACAGTCACGCCCGAGACAACTCTGAGTGTCACCTCAAATTCTAAGAAATGCAAACTAGGGACCTACGCTTTTTATTGCCAGTGGATCTTTGTGTTTCAGACAAATGTGCACGCCTCCCAGAGCCCCTTGCAATGCACTTAGGGAAAGGGGGGAAGGTGCTGTGAAGCCCTCTCGCTGACAATGTCTCTCTTGTCTATAATGTAACTATGAGAGAGAGAGAAATAGGCAATGCGAGAGTGAAAAAGTAAAATGGAAATGTGTCTACTGAGACCAGTATAAGGGGAAATCCTCACAATCCAGGACCGACAGTTGATTGGGAGGGCGCTTACAGGTTTCCGACACCAGACCGGTACCTGAACTCACAAACCCAAACTGCAAAGTGATGGGCATTGCCACTAGACTGCCGACCCCCTTTCGGGGCCCCAGCATATATCCTTTAGTCACACCTAGAGTTCCCAGGACAGTGCAGCATTCAGCGATTACACGAAAATATTGACAGCGCTAGGAGGCCATGCAAATGGCAGAGGTATGCTTTACAAAGCCCACGTAGCGTGCACAAAACAGCACATCAGTCAGGCCCACTTGAAGAGATGGTAAAGAGGAAATACTTCTGCTGCATCCAGTAAAACATAGAGATTGGCCTGCTTTAAAGGTTGACCATGTCCTTCATGGGTGTCTGTCAATATGATACTTCCCTGCTGCAAAGCTTACATTCGAAACGCCAGAACAACTAGGCCCAGAGCACAAAGATGCAGTCAGGTTGAAATAACGAGATACTGAAGAGCAATTTTGTATTTCAGAGTGGGAAAAGCAAATATGACCCCGACGTGATTTGAACACACAACCTTCTGATCTGGAGTCAGACGCGCTACCATTGCGCCACAAGGTCCTTGTGGCAGTCCACCTGGTGTGTCTGATGACAGAATAAAGGTAGGAGACCTACATGCACCTGCAGAGCCTCATTGCTTCTTTAAGTAGACTGGCTAGGATAGCTTCCTTCTGTGCATCAGTACACGCTGCAGCCAAACCCTTCCCATGAAGTCTTGATGTTTTTGAATTGAATGGCAAGTTTTGAAAAACTAAAGCAAGCGAGAAGAATTGCTTGCAGTTTATTGGATTTTTTGGACGTCAGCAGACGAGACCTGCGAGAGGTAAACAGAAGTTCATAGTTGGTCATGCTGAATTTTTGAGCCAAAACGCATCGTCCCTGGGTGGGCTTGAACCACCAACCTTTCGGTTAACAGCCGAACGCGCTAACCGATTGCGCCACAGAGACTCATGCAGTGCTTACACTGGGGCCTGATTGGTGTGCTGTTTGCTTATGCTTCCCAGGCAACCTGAAAATATTTCTAAAATAGCTCTATTTCCCACAGCAAATCAGGGTATCAAGCACTTCCCTACCTCCACTAATCCACTAACACAGGGGATTTAGTAGAGGACAGAGCCCATCAACAGTGCACCAAATGCCCCTTGTGTAGGCATAACTTGCTATGAGGAGAAAGCCACAGTTGCGCACTTGTGTTAAAAGGGGACAGTAGGCTGAACCCAGAGAACACGGGAGAAATGACTCAGGTTTACTGAGTGGAACACTCTGTGTCTTTGTGCCCAAAACAGCAGCGTCTTTTCGGTTAACAGCCGAACGCGCTAACCAATTGCGCTACAGAGACTCACTGGCATGTGTGTTCTGCCTTTGGCCTGATTGCATTGCTATTTTTTTCTGATTGGCAGAAAACCTGAACTTTTTTCTGAAAAAGGCATGCCTCTCTTAGCACTGCAGTGCATTAGACTGCCCCCTTGCTTCCCTGAGTCCCCAAATACACAACCACCTTGGGCACAATAGAAGACACATTCCAGCAGATTTAGCAAGAGTGCACCAAGGATTCTATATGTAGGTACCTTGCTGAGAAGCAAGACCTGCAGTTGCATACTTCTGTTTAAAGAGGGTAGCAGAGTGCACCAAGAGAACTTGGGGGAAGTAGCTTATGTTAACTACTTGCCATGCTCTTTATAGATCCCTCTGTTTGACTGGGTGAATTCTAATTTCTGGGGTAGAGTAAGCAATTTTTGGATCTAGATGCTGTGCGCAACAGGAATGCTATATACTGCACTTTACTGCTACTGAAAAGTTACCAATTTTACAGGATGTTCAGGTAAGCTTTGTTTCAGAAAACAACTTGCTAGAGGCACTAAGACAGATTACTGGGACAAAGGAAGAGGGTTTGGGGATTAGAACATCTCCTATGAAAGGTACAGTCACGCCCGAGACAACTCTGAGTGTCACCTCAAATTCTAAGAAATGCAAACTAGGGACCTACGCTTTTTATTGCCAGTGGATCTTTGTGTTTCAGACAAATGTGCACGCCTCCCAGAGCCCCTTGCAATGCACTTAGGGAAAGGGGGGAAGGTGCTGTGAAGCACTCTCGCTGACAATGTCTCTCTTGTCTATAATGTAACTATGAGAGAGAGAGAAATAGGCAATGCGAGAGTGAAAAAGTAAAATGGAAATGTGTCTACTGAGACCAATATAAGGGGAAATCCTCACAATCCAGGACCGACAGTTGATTGGGAGGGCGCTTACAGGTTTCCGACACCAGACCGGTACCTGAACTCACAAACCCAAACTGCAAAGTGATGGGCATTGCCACTAGACTGCCGACCCCCTTTCGGGGCCCCAGCATATATCCTTTAGTCACACCTAGAGTTCCCAGGACAGTGCAGCATTCAGCGATTACACGAAAATATTGACAGCGCTAGGAGGCCATGCAAATGGCAGAGGTATGCTTTACAAAGCCCACGTAGCGTGCACAAAACAGCACATCAGTCAGGCCCACTTGAAGAGATGGTAAAGAGGAAATACTTCTGCTGCATCCAGTAAAACATAGAGATTGGCCTGCTTTAAAGGTTGACCATGTCCTTCATGGGTGTCTGTCAATATGATACTTCCCTGCTGCAAAGCTTACATTCGAAACGCCAGAACAACTAGGCCCAGAGCACAAAGATGCAGTCAGGTTGAAATAACGAGATACTGAAGAGCAATTTTGTATTTCAGAGTGGGAAAAGCAAATATGATCCCGACGTGATTTGAACACACAACCTTCTGATCTGGAGTCAGACGCGCTACCATTGCGCCACAAGGTCCTTGTGGCAGTCCACCTGGTGTGTCTGATGACAGAATAAAGGTAGGAGACCTACATGCACCTGCAGAGCCTCATTGCTTCTTTAAGTAGACTGGCTAGGATAGCTTCCTTCTGTGCATCAGAACACGCTGCAGCCAAACCCTTCCCATGAAGTCTTGATGTTTTTGAATTGAATGGCAAGTTTTGAAAAACTAAAGCAAGCGAGAAGAATTGCTTGCAGTTTATTGGATTTTTTGGACGTCAGCAGACGAGACCTGCGAGAGGTAAACAGAAGTTCATAGTTGGTCATGCTGAATTTTTGAGCCAAAATGCATCGTCCCTGGGTGGGCTTGAACCACCAACCTTTCGGTTAACAGCGGAACGCGCTAACCGATTGCGCCACAGAGACTCATGCAGTGCTTACACTGGGGCCTGATTGGTGTGCTGTTTGCTTATGCTCCCCAGGCAACCTGAAAATATTTCTAAAATAGCTCTATTTCCCACAGCAAATCAGGGTATCAAGCACTTCCCTACCTCCCGTAATCCACAAACACAGGGGATTTAGTAGAGGACAGAGCCCATCAACAGTGCACCAAATGCCCTCTGTGTAGGCATAACTTGATATGAGGAGAAAGCCACAGTTGCGCACTTGTGTTAAAAGGGGACAGTAGGCTGAACCCAGAGAACACGGGAGAAATGACTCAGGTTTACTGAGTGGAACACTCTGTGTCTTTGTGCTCAAAATAGCAGCGTCTTTTCGGTTAACAGCAGAACGCGCTAACCAATTGCGCCACAGAGACTCACTAGCATGTGTGTTCTGCCTTTGGCCTGATTGCATTGCTATTTTTTTCTGATTGGCAGAAAACCTGAACTTTTTTCTGAAAAAGGCATGCCTCTCTTAGCACTGCAGTGCATTAGACTGCTCCCTTGCTTCCCTGAGTCCCCAAATACACAACCACCTTGGGCACAATAGAAGACACATTCCAGCAGATTTAGCAAGAGTGCACCAAGGTTTCTATATGTAGGTACCTTGCTGAGAAGCAAGACCTGCAGTTGCATTCTTCTGTTAAAAGAGGGCAGCAGAGTGCACCAAGAGAACTTGGGGGAAGTAGCTTATGTTAACTACTTGCCATGCTCTTTATAGAGCCCTCGGTTTGACTGGGTGAATTCTAATTTCTGGGGTAGAGTAAGCAATTTTTGGATCTAGATGCTGTGCGCAACAGGAATGCTATATACTGCACTGTACTGCTACTGAAAAGTTACCAATTTTACAGGATGTTCAGGTAAGCTTTGTTTCAGAAAACAACTTGCTAGAGGCACTAAGACAGATTACTGGGACAAAGGAAGAGGGTTTGGGGATTAGCACATCTCCTATGAAAGGTACAGTCACGCCCGAGACAACTCTGAGTGTCACCTCAAATTCTAAGAAATGCAAACTAGGGACCTACGCTTTTTATTGCCAGTGGATCTTTGTGTTTCAGACAAATGTGCACGCCTCCCAGAGCCCCTTGCAATGCACTTAGGGAAATGGGGGAAGGTGCTGTGCAACCCTCTCGCTGACAATGTCTCTCTTGTCTATAATGTATCTATGAGAGAGAGAGAAATAGGCAATGCGAGAGTGAAAAAGTAAAATGGAAATGTGTCTACTGAGACCAGTATAAGGGGAAATCCTCACAATCCAGGACTGACAGTTGATTGGGAGGGCGCTTACAGGTTTCCGACACCAGACCGGTACCTGAACTCACAAACCCAAACTGCAAAGTGATGGGCATTGCCACTAGACTGCCGACCCCCTTTCGGGGCCCCAGCATATATCCTTTAGTCACACCTAGAGTTCCCAGGACACTGCAGCATTCAGCAATTACACGAAAATATTGACAGCGCTTGGAGGCCATGCAAATGGCAGAGGTATGCTTTACAAAGCCCACGTAGCGTGCACAAAACAGCACATCAGTCAGGCCCACTTGAAGAGATGGTAAAGAGGAAATACTTCTGCTGCATCCAGTAAAACATAGAGATTGGCCTGCTTTAAAGCTTGACCATGTCCTTCATGGCTGTCTGTCAATATGATACTTCCCGGCTGCAAAGCTTACATTCGAAACGCCAGAACAACTGGGCCCAGAGCACAAAGATGCAGTCAGGTTGAAATAACGAGATACTGAAGAGCAATTTTGTATTTCAGAGTGGGAAAAGCAAGTATGACCCCGATGTGATTTGAACACACAACCTTCTGATCTGGAGTCAGACGCGCTACCATTGCGCCACGAGGTCCTTGTGGCAATCCACCTGGTGTGTCTGATGACAGAATAAAGGTAGGAGACGTACATGCACCTGCAGAGCCTCATTGCTTCTTTAAGTAGACTGGCTAGGATAGCTTCCTTCTGTGCATCAGTACACGCTGCAGCCAAACCCTTCCCATGAAGTCTTGATGTTTATGAATTGAATGGCAAGTTTTGAAAAACTAAAGCAAGCGAGAAGAATTGCTTGCAGTTTATTGGATATTTTGGACGTCAGAAGACGAGACCTGCGAGAGGTAAACAGAAGTTCATAGTTGGTCATGCTGAATTTTTGAGCCAAAACGCATCGTCCCTGGGTGGGCTTGAACCACCAACCTTTCGGTTAACAGCCGAACGCGCTAACCGATTGCGCCACAGAGACTCATGCAGTGCTTACACTGGGGCCTGATTGGTGTGCTGTTTGCTTATGCTTCCCAGGCAACCTGAAAATATTTCTAAAATAGCTCTATTTCCCACAGCAAATCAGGGTATCAAGCACTTCCCTACCTCCACTAATCCACTAACACAGGGGATTTAGTAGAGGACAGAGCCCATCAACAGTGCACCAAATGCCCCTTGTGTAGGCATAACTTGCTATGAGGAGAAAGCCACAGTTGCGCACTTGTGTTAAAAGGGGACAGTAGGCTGAACCCAGAGAACACGGGAGAAATGACTCAGGTTTACTGAGTGGAACACTCTGTGTCTTTGTGCCCAAAACAGCAGCGTCTTTTCGGTTAACAGCCGAACGCGCTAACCAATTGCGCCACAGAGACTCACTGGCATGTGTGTTCTTCCTTTGGCCTGATTGCATTGCTATTTTTTTCTGATTGGCAGAAAACCTGAACTTTTTTCTGAAAAAGGCATGCCTCTCTTTGCACTGCAGTGCATTAGACTGCTCCCTTGCTTCCCTGAGTCCCCAAATACACAACCACCTTGGGCACAATAGAAGACACATTCCAGCAGATTTAGCAAGAGTGCACCAAGGTTTCTATATGTAGGTACCTTGCTGAGAAGCAAGACCTGCAGTTGCATTCTTCTGTTAAAAGAGGGCAGCAGAGTGCACCAAGAGAACTTGGGGGAAGTAGCTTATGTTAACTACTTGCCATGCTCTTTATAGATCCCTCTGTTTGACTGGGTGAATTCTAATTTCTGGGGTAGAGTAAGCAATTTTTGGATCTAGATGCTGTGCGCAACAGGAATGCTATATACTGCACTCTACTGCTACTGAAAAGTTACCAATTTTACAGGATGTTCAGGTAAGCTTTGTTTCAGAAAACAACTTGCTAGAGGCACTAAGACAGATTACTGGGACAAAGGAAGAGTGTTTGGGGATTAGCACATCTCCTATGAAAGGTCAGTCATGCCCGAGACAACTCTGAGTGTCACCTCAAATTCTAAGAAATGCAAACTAGGGACCTACGCCTTTTATTGCCAGTGGATCTTTGTGTTTCAGACAATTGTGCACGCCTCCCAGAGCCCCATGCAATGCACTTAGGGAAATGGGGGTAGGTGCTGTGCAACCCTCTCGCTGACAATGTCTCTCTTGTCTATATTGTATCTATGAGAGAGAGAGAAATAGGCAATGCGAGAGTGAAAAAGTAAAATGGAAATGTGTCTACTGAGACCAGTATAAGGGGAAATCCTCACAATCCAGGACCGACAGTTGATTGGGAGGGCGCTTACAGTTTTCTGACACCAGACCGGTACCTGAACTCACAAACACAAACTACAAAGTGATGGGCATTGCCACTAGATTGCCGACCCCCTTTCGGGGCCGCAGCATATATCCTTTAGTCACACCTAGAGTTCCCAGGACAGTGCAGCATTCAGCGATTACACGAAAATATTGACAGCGCTAGGAGGCCATGCAAATTTCAGAGGTATGCTTTACAAAGCCCACGTAGCGTGCACAAAACAGCACATCAGTCAGGCCCACTTGAAGAGATGGTAAAGAGGAAATACTTCTGCTGCATCCAGTAAAACATAGAGATTGGCCTGCTTTAAAGGTTGACCACGTCCTTCATGGGTGTCTGTCAATATGATACTTCCCTGCTGCAAAGCTTACATTCGAAACGCCAGAACAACTAGGCCTAGAGCACAAAGATGCAGTCAGGTTGAAATAACGAGATACTGAAGAGCAATTTTGTATTTCAGAGTGGGAAAAACAAATATGACCCCGACGTGATTTGAACACACAACCTTCTGATCTGGAGTCAGACGTGCTACCATTGCGCCACGAGGTCCTTGTGGCAATCCACCTGGGTAGTCTGATGACAGAATAAAGGTAGGAGACGTACATGGACCTGCAGAGCCTCATTGCTTCTTTAAGTAGACTGGCTAGGATAGCTTCCTTCTGTGCATCAGTACACGCTGCAGCCAAACCCTTCCCATGAAGTCTTGATGTTTATGAATTGAATGGCAAGTTTTGAAAAACTAAAGCAAGCGAGAATAATTTCTTGCAGTTTATTGGATTTTTTGGACGTCAGCAGACGAGACCTGCGAGAGGTAAACAGAAGTTCATAGTTGGTCATGCTGAATTTTTGAGCCAAAATGCATCGTCCCTGGGTGGGCTTGAACCACCAACCTTTCGGTTAACAGCCCAACGCGCTAACCGATTGCGCCACAGAGACTCATGCAGTGTTTACACTGGGGCCTGATTGGTGTGCTGTTTGCTTATTCTTCCCAGGCAACCTGAAAGTATTTCTAAAATAGCTCTATTTCCCACAGCAAATCAGGGTATCAAGCACTTCCCTACCTCCCCTAATCCACAAACACAGGGGATTTAGTAGAGGACAGAGCCCATCAACAGTGCACCAAATGTCCTCTGTGTAGGCATAACTTGCTATGAGGAGAAAGCCACAGTTGCGCACTTGTGTTAAAAGGGGACAGTAGGCTGAACCCAGAGAACACGGGAGAAATGACTCAGGTTTACTGAGTGGAACACTCTGTGTCTTTGTGCCAAAAACAGCAGCGTCTTTTCGGTTAACAGCCGAACGCGCTAACCAATTGCGCCACAGAGACTCACTGGCATGTGTGTTCTGCCTTTGGCCTGATTGCATTGCTATTTTTTTCTGATTGGCAGAAAACCTGAACTTTTTTCTGAAAAAGGCATGCCTCTCTTAGCACTGCAGTGCATTAGACTGCCCCCTTGCTTCCCTGAGTCCCCAAATACACAACCACCTTGGGCACAATAGAAGACACATTCCAGCAGATTTAGCAAGAGTGCACCAAGGATTCTATATGTAGGTACCTTGCTGAGAAGCAAGACCTGCAGTTGCATTCTTCTGTTAAAAGAGGGCAGCAGAGTGCACCAAGAGAACTTGGGGGAAGTAGCTTATGTTAACTACTTGCCATGCTCTTTATAGATCCCTCTGTTTGACTGGGTGAATTCTAATTTCTGGGGTAGAGTAAGCAATTTTTGGATCTAGATGCTGTGCGCAACAGGAATGCTATATACTGCACTTTACTGCTACTGAAAAGTTACCAATTTTACAGGATGTTCAGGTAAGCTTTGTTTCAGAAAACAACTTGCTAGAGGCACTAAGACAGATTACTGGGACAAAGGAAGAGGGTTTGGGGATTAGAACATCTCCTATGAAAGGTACTGTCATGCCCGAGACAACTCTGAGTGTCACCTCAAATTCTAAGAAATGCAAACTAGGGACCTACGCTTTTTATTGCCAGTGGATCTTTGTGTTTCAGACAAATGTGCACGCCTCCCAGAGCCCCTTGCAATGCACTTAGGGAAATGGGGGAAGGTGCTGTGAAGCCCTCTCGCTGACAATGTCTCTCTTGTCTATAATGTATCTATGAGAGAGAGAGAAATAGGCAATGCGAGAGTGAAAAAGTAAAATGGAAATGTGTCTACTGAGACCAGTATAAGGGGAAATCCTCACAATCCAGGACCGACAGTTGATTGGGAGGGCGCTTACAGGTTTCCGACACCAGACCGGTACCTGAACTCACAAACCCAAACTGCAAAGTGATGCCCATTGCCACTAGACTGCCGACCCCCTTTCGGGGCCCCAGCATATATCCTTTAGTCACACCTAGAGTTCCCAGGACAGTGCAGCATTCAGCGATTACACGAAAATATTGACAGCGCTAGGAGGCCATGCAAATGGCAGAGGTATGCTTTACAAAGCCCACGTAGCGTGCACAAAACAGCACATCAGTCAGGCCCACTTGAAGAGATGGTAAAGAGGAAATACTTCTGCTGCATCCAGTAAAACATAGAGATTGGCCTGCTTTAAAGGTTGACCATGTCCTTCATGGGTGTCTGTCAATATGATACTTCCCTGCTGCAAAGCTTACATTCGAAACGCCAGAACAACTAGGCCCAGAGCACAAAGATGCAGTCAGGTTGAAATAACGAGATACTGAAGAGCAATTTTGTATTTCAGAGTGGGAAAAGCAAATATGACCCCGACGTGATTTGAACACACAACCTTCTGATCTGGAGTCAGACACGCTACCATTGCGCCACAAGGTCCTTGTGGCAGTCCACCTGGTGTGTCTGATGACAGAATAAAGGTAGGAGACCTACATGCACCTGCAGAGCCTCACTGCTTCTTTAAGTAGACTGGCTAGGATAGCTTCCTTCTGTGCATCAGTACACGCTGCAGCCAAACCCTTCCCATGAAGTCTTGATGTTTATGAATTGAATGGCAAGTTTTGAAAAACTAAAGCAAGCGAGAAGAATTGCTTGCAGTTTATTGGATTTTTTGGACGTCAGCAGACGAGACCTGCGAGAGGTAAACAGAAGTTCATAGTTGGTCATGCTGAATTTTTGAGCCAAAATGCATCGTCCCTGGGTGGGCTTGAAGCACCAACCTTTCGGTTAACAGCCGAACGCGCTAACCGATTGCGCCACAGAGACTCATGCATTGCTTACACTGGGGCCTGATTGTTGTGCTGTTTGCTTATGCTTCCCAGGCAACCTGAAAATATTTCTAAAATAGCTCTATTTCCCACAGCAAATCAGGGTATCAAGCACTTCCCTACCTCCCGTAATCCACAAACACAGGGGATTTAGTAGAGGACAGAGCCCATCAACAGTGCACCAAATGCCCTCTGTGTAGGCATAACTTGCTATGAGGAGAAAGCCACAGTTGCACACTTGTGTTAAAAGGGGACAGTAGGCTGAACCCAGAGAACACGGGAGAAATGACTCAGGTTTACTGAGTGGAACACTCTGTGTCTTTGTGCCCAAAATAGCAGCGTCTTTTCGGTTAACAGCCGAACGCGCTAACCAATTGCGCCACAGAGACTCACTGGCATGTGTTTTCTGCCTTTGGCCTGATTGCATTGCTATTTTTTTCTGATTGGCAGAAAACCTGAACTTTTTTCTGAAAAAGGCATGCCTCTCTTAGCACTGCAGTGCATTAGACTGCTCCCTTGCTTCCCTGAGTCCCCAAATACACAACCACCTTGGGCACAATAGAAGACACATTCCAGCAGATTTAGCAAGAGTGCACCAAGGTTTCTATATGTAGGTACCTTGCTGAGAAGCAAGACCTGCAGTTGCATTCTTCTGTTAAAAGAGGGCAGCAGAGTGCACCAAGAGAACTTGGGGGAAGTAGCTTATGTTAACTACTTGCCATGCTCTTTATAGAGCCCTCGGTTTGACTGGGTGAATTCTAATTTCTGGGGTAGAGTAAGCAATTTTTGGATCTAGATGCTGTGCGCAACAGGAATGCTATATACTGCACTGTACTGCTACTGAAAAGTTACCAATTTTACAGGATGTTCAGGTAAGCTTTGTTTCAGAAAACAACTTGCTAGAGGCACTAAGACAGATTACTGGGAAAAAGGAAGAGGGTTTGGGGATTAGCACATCTCCTATGAAAGGTACAGTCACGCCCGAGACAACTCATAGTGTTACCTCAAATTCTAAGAAATGCAAACTAGGGACCTACGCTTTTTATTGCCAGTGGATCTTTGTGTTTCAGACAAATGTGCACGCCTCCCAGAGCCCCATGCAATGCACTTAGGGAAATGGGGGAAGGTGCTGTGCAACCCTCTCGCTGACAATGTCTCTCTTGTCTATAATGTATCTATGAGAGAGAGAGAAATAGGCAATGCGAGAGTGAAAAAGTAAAATGGAAATGTGTCTACTGAGACCAGTATAAGGGGAAATCCTCACAATCCAGGACCGACAGTTGATTGGGAGGGCGCTTACAGGTTTCCGACACCAGACCGGTACCTGAACTCATAAACCCAAACTGCAAAGTGATGGGCATTGCCACTAGACTGCCGACCCCCTTTCGGGGCCGCAGCATATTTCCTTTAGTCACACCTAGAGTTCCCAGGACAGTGCAGCATTCAGCGATTACACGAAAATATTGACAGCGCTAGGAGGCCATGCAAATGGCAGAGGTATGCTTTACAAAGCCCACGTAGCGTGCACAAAACAGCACATCAGTCAGGCCCACTTGAAGAGATGGTAAAGAGGAAATACTTCTGCTGCATCCAGTAAAACATAGAGATTGGCCTGCTTTAAAGGTTGACCATGTCCTTCATGGGTGTCTGTCAATATGATACTTCCCTGCTGCAAAGCTTACATTCGAAACGCCAGAACAACTAGGCCCAGAGCACAAAGATGCAGTCAGGTTGAAATAACGAGATACTGAAGAGCAATTTTGTATTTCAGAGTGGGAAAAGCAAATATGACCCCGACGTGATTTGAACACGCAACCTTCTGATCTGGAGTCAGACGTGCTACTATTGCGCCACGAGGTCCTTGTGGCAATCCACATGGTGTGTCTGATGACAGAATAAAGGTAGGAGACGTACATGCACCCGCAGAGCCTCATTGCTTCTTTAAGTAGACTGGCTAGGATAGCTTCCTTCTGTGCATCAGTACACGCTGCAGCCAAACCCTTCCCATGAAGTCTTGATGTTTATGAATTGAATGGCAAGTTTTGAAAAACTAAAGCAAGCGAGAAGAATTGCTTGCAGTTTATTGGATTTTTTGGACGTCAGCAGACGAGACCTGCGAGAGGTAAACAGAAGTTCATAGTTGGTCACGCTGAATTTTTGAGCCAAAATGCATCGTCCCTGGGTGGGCTTGAACCACCATCCTTTCGGTTAACAGCCGAACGCGCTAACCGATTGCGCCACAGAGACTCATGCAGTGCTTACACTGGGGCCTGATTGGTGTGCTGTTTGCTTATGCTTCCCAGGCAACCTGAAAATATTTCTAAAATAGCTCTATTTCCCACAGCAAATCAGGGTATCAAGCACTTCCCTACCTCCCCTAATCCACAAACACAGGGGATTTAGTAGAGGACAGAGCCCATCAACAGTGCACCAAATGCCCTCTGTGTAGGCATAACTTGCTATGAGGAGAAAGCCACAGTTGCGCACTTGTGTTAAAAGGGGACAGTAGGCTGAACCCAGAGAACACGGGAGAAATGACTCAGGTTTACTGAGTGGAACACTCTGTGTCTTTGTGCCAAAAACAGCAGCGTCTTTTCGGTTAACAGCCGAACGCGCTAACCAATTGTGCCACAGAGACTCACTGGCATGTGTGTTCTGCCTTTGGCCTGATTGCATTGCTATTTTTTTCTGATTGGCAGAAAACCTGAACTTTTTTCTGAAAAAGGCATGCTTCTCTTAGCACTACAGTGCATTAGACTGCTCCCTTGCTTCCCTGAGTCCCCAAATACACAACCACCTTGGGCACAATAGAAGACACATTCCAGCAGATTTAGCAAGAGTGCACCAAGGTTTCTATATGTAGGTACCTTGCTGAGAAGCAAGACCTGCAGTTGCATTCTTCTGTTAAAAGAGGGCAGCAGAGTGCACCAAGAGAACTTGGGGGAAGTAGCTTATGTTAACTACTTGCCATGCTCTTTATAGATCCCTCTGTTTGACTGGGTGAATTCTAATTTCTGGGGTAGAGTAAGCAATTTTTGGATCTAGATGCTGTGCGCACCAGGAATGCTATATACTGCACTGTACTGCTACTGAAAAGTTACCAATTTTACAGGATGTTCAGGTAAGCTTTGTTTCAGAAAACAACTTGCTAGAGGCACTAAGACAGATTACTGGGACAAAGGAAGAGGGTTTGGGGATTAGCACATCTCCTATGAAAGGTACAGTCACGCCCGAGACAACTCATAGTGTCAGCTAAAATTCTAAGAAATGCAAACTAGGGACCTACGCTTTTTATTGCCAGTGGATCTTTGTGTTTCAGACAAATGTGCACGCCTCCCAGAGCCCCATGCAATGCACTTAGGGAAATGGGGGAAGGTGCTGTGCAACCCTCTCGCTGACAATGTCTCTCTTGTCTATAATGTATCTATGAGAGAGAGAGAAATAGGCAATGCGAGAGTGAAAAAGTAAAATGGAAATGTGTCTACTGAGACCAGTATAAGGGGAAATCCTCACAATCCAGGACCGACAGTTGATTGGGAGGGCGCTTACAGGTTTCCGACACCAGACCGGTACCTGAACTCACAAACCCAAACTGCAAAGTGATGGGCATTGCCACTAGACTGCCGACCCCCTTTCGGGGCCCCAGCATATATCCTTTAGTCACACCTAGAGTTCCCAGGACAGTGCAGCATTCAGCGATTACACGAAAATATTGACAGCGCTAGGAGGCCATGCAAATGGCAGAGGTATGCTTTACAAAGCCCACGTAGCGTGCACAAAACAGCACATCAGTCAGGCCCACTTGAAGAGATGGTAAAGAGGAAATACTTCTGCTGCATCCAGTAAAACATAGAGATTGGCCTGCTTTAAAGCTTGACCATGTCCTTCATGGCTGTCTGTCAATATGATACTTCCCGGCTGCAAAGCTTACATTCGAAACGCCAGAACAACTGGGCCCAGAGCACAAAGATGCAGTCAGGTTGAAATAACGAGATACTGAAGAGCAATTTTGTATTTCAGAGTGGGAAAAGCAAATATGACCCCGATGTGATTTGAACACACAACCTTCTGATCTGGAGTCAGACGCGCTACCATTGCGCCACGAGGTCCTTGTGGCAGTCCACCTGGTGTGTCTGATGACAGAATAAAGGTAGGAGACGTACATGCACCTGCAGAGCCTCATTGCTTCTTTAAGTAGACTGGCTAGGATAGCTTCCTTCTGTGCATCAGTACACGCTGCAGCCAAACCCTTCCCATGAAGTCTTGATGTTTTTGAATTGAATGGCAAGTTTTGAAAAACTAAAGCAAGCGAGAAGAATTGCTTGCAGTTTATTGGATATTTTGGACGTCAGAAGACGAGACCTGCGAGAGGTAAACAGAAGTTCATAGTTGGTCATGCTGAATTTTTGAGCCAAAACGCATCGTCCCTGGGTGGGCTTGAACCACCAACCTTTCGGTTAACAGCCGAACGCGCTAACCGATTGCGCCACAGAGACTCATGCAGTGCTTACACTGGGGCCTGATTGGTGTGCTGTTTGCTTATGCTTCCCAGGCAACCTGAAAATATTTCTAAAATAGCTCTATTTCCCACAGCAAATCAGGGTATCAAGCACTTCCCTACCTCCACTAATCCACTAACACAGGGGATTTAGTAGAGGACAGAGCCCATCAACAGTGCACCAAATGCCCCTTGTGTAGGCATAACTTGCTATGAGGAGAAAGCCACAGTTGCGCACTTGTGTTAAAAGGGGACAGTAGGCTGAACCCAGAGAACACGGGAGAAATGACTCAGGTTTACTGAGTGGAACACTCTGTGTCTTTGTGCCCAAAACAGCAGCGTCTTTTCGGTTAACAGCCGAATGCGCTAACCAATTGCGCTACAGAGACTCACTGGCATGTGTGTTCTGCCTTTGGCCTGATTGCATTGCTATTTTTTTCTGATTGGCAGAAAACCTGAACTTTTTTCTGAAAAAGGCATGCCTCTCTTAGCACTGCAGTGCATTAGACTGCCCCCTTGCTTCCCTGAGTCCCCAAATACACAACCACCTTGGGCACAATAGAAGACACATTCCAGCAGATTTAGCAAGAGTGCACCAAGGATTCTATATGTAGGTACCTTGCTGAGAAGCAAGACCTGCAGTTGCATTCTTCTGTTAAAAGAGGGCAGCAGAGTGCACCAAGAGAACTTGGGGGAAGTAGCTTATGTTAACTACTTGCCATGCTCTTTATAGATCCCTCTGTTTGACTGGGTGAATTCTAATTTTTGGGGTAGAGTAAGCAATTTTTGGATGTAGATGCTGTGCGCAACAGGAATGCTATATACTGCTCTTTACTGCTACTGAAAAGTTACCAATTTTACAGGATGTTCAGGTAAGCTTTGTTTCAGAAAACAACTTGCTAGAGGCACTAAGACAGATTACTGGGACAAAGGAAGAGGGTTTGGGGATTAGAACATCTCCTATGAAAGGTACAGTCACGCCCGAGACAACTCTGAGTGTCACCTCAAATTCTAAGAAATGCAAACTAGGGACCTACGCTTTTTATTGCCAGTGGATCTTTGTGTTTCAGACAAATGTGCACGCCTCCCAGAGCCCCTTGCAATGCACTTAGGGAAAGGGGGGAAGGTGCTGTGAAGCCCTCTCGCTGACAATGTCTCTCTTGTCTATAATGTAACTATGAGAGAGAGAGAAATAGGCAATGCGAGAGTGAAAAAGTAAAATGGAAATGTGTCTACTGAGACCAGTATAAGGGGAAATCCTCACAATCCAGGACCGACAGTTGATTGGGAGGGCGCTTACAGGTTTCCGACACCAGACCGGTACCTGAACTCACAAACCCAAACTGCAAAGTGATGGGCATTGCCACTAGACTGCCGACCCCCTTTCGGGGCCCCAGCATATATCCTTTAGTCACACCTAGAGTTCCCAGGACAGTGCAGCATTCAGCGATTACACGAAAATATTGACAGCGCTAGGAGGCCATGCAAATGGCAGAGGTATGCTTTACAAAGCCCACGTAGCGTGCACAAAACAGCACATCAGTCAGGCCCACTTGAAGAGATGGTAAAGAGGAAATACTTCTGCTGCATCCAGTAAAACATAGAGATTGGCCTGCTTTAAAGGTTGACCATGTCCTTCATGGGTGTCTGTCAATATGATACTTCCCTGCTGCAAAGCTTACATTCGAAACGCCAGAACAACTAGGCCCAGAGCACAAAGATGCAGTCAGGTTGAAATAACGAGATACTGAAGAGCAATTTTGTATTTCAGAGTGGGAAAAGCAAATATGACCCCGACGTGATTTGAACACACAACCTTCTGATCTGGAGTCAGACGCGCTACCATTGCGCCACAAGGTCCTTGTGGCAGTCCACCTGGTGTGTCTGATGACAGAATAAAGGTAGGAGACCTACATGCACCTGCAGAGCCTCATTGCTTCTTTAAGTAGACTGGCTAGGATAGCTTCCTTCTGTGCATCAGTACACGCTGCAGCCAAACCCTTCCCATGAAGTCTTGATGTTTTTGAATTGAATGGCAAGTTTTGAAAAACTAAAGCAAGCGAGAAGAATTGCTTGCAGTTTATTGGATTTTTTGGACGTCAGCAGACGAGACCTGCGAGAGGTAAACAGAAGTTCATAGTTGGTCATGCTGAATTTTTGAGCCAAAACGCATCGTCCCTGGGTGGGCTTGAACCACCAACCTTTCGGTTAACAGCCGAACGCGCTAACCGATTGCGCCACAGAGACTCATGCAGTGCTTACACTGGGGCCTGATTGGTGTGCTGTTTGCTTATGCTTCCCAGGCAACCTGAAAATATTTCTAAAATAGCTCTATTTCCCACAGCAAATCAGGGTATCAAGCACTTCCCTACCTCCACTAATCCACTAACACAGGGGATTTAGTAGAGGACAGAGCCCATCAACAGTGCACCAAATGCCCCTTGTGTAGGCATAACTTGCTATGAGGAGAAAGCCACAGTTGCGCACTTGTGTTAAAAGGGGACAGTAGGCTGAACCCAGAGAACACGGGAGAAATGACTCAGGTTTACTGAGTGGAACACTCTGTGTCTTTGTGCCCAAAACAGCAGCGTCTTTTCGGTTAACAGCCGAACGCGCTAACCAATTGCGCTACAGAGACTCACTGGCATGTGTGTTCTGCCTTTGGCCTGATTGCATTGCTATTTTTTTCTGATTGGCAGAAAACCTGAACTTTTTTCTGAAAAAGGCATGCCTCTCTTAGCACTGCAGTGCATTAGACTGCCCCCTTGCTTCCCTGAGTCCCCAAATACACAACCACCTTGGGCACAATAGAAGACACATTCCAGCAGATTTAGCAAGAGTGCACCAAGGATTCTATATGTAGGTACCTTGCTGAGAAGCAAGACCTGCAGTTGCATACTTCTGTTTAAAGAGGGTAGCAGAGTGCACCAAGAGAACTTGGGGGAAGTAGCTTATGTTAACTACTTGCCATGCTCTTTATAGATCCCTCTGTTTGACTGGGTGAATTCTAATTTCTGGGGTAGAGTAAGCAATTTTTGGATCTAGATGCTGTGCGCAACAGGAATGCTATATACTGCACTTTACTGCTACTGAAAAGTTACCAATTTTACAGGATGTTCAGGTAAGCTTTGTTTCAGAAAACAACTTGCTAGAGGCACTAAGACAGATTACTGGGACAAAGGAAGAGGGTTTGGGGATTAGAACATCTCCTATGAAAGGTACAGTCACGCCCGAGACAACTCTGAGTGTCACCTCAAATTCTAAGAAATGCAAACTAGGGACCTACGCTTTTTATTGCCAGTGGATCTTTGTGTTTCAGACAAATGTGCACGCCTCCCAGAGCCCCTTGCAATGCACTTAGGGAAAGGGGGGAAGGTGCTGTGAAGCCCTCTCGCTGACAATGTCTCTCTTGTCTATAATGTAACTATGAGAGAGAGAGAAATAGGCAATGCGAGAGTGAAAAAGTAAAATGGAAATGTGTCTACTGAGACCAATATAAGGGGAAATCCTCACAATCCAGGACCGACAGTTGATTGGGAGGGCGCTTACAGGTTTCCGACACCAGACCGGTACCTGAACTCACAAACCCAAACTGCAAAGTGATGGGCATTGCCACTAGACTGCCGACCCCCTTTCGGGGCCCCAGCATATATCCTTTAGTCACACCTAGAGTTCCCAGGACAGTGCAGCATTCAGCGATTACACGAAAATATTGACAGCGCTAGGAGGCCATGCAAATGGCAGAGGTATGCTTTACAAAGCCCACGTAGCGTGCACAAAACAGCACATCAGTCAGGCCCACTTGAAGAGATGGTAAAGAGGAAATACTTCTGCTGCATCCAGTAAAACATAGAGATTGGCCTGCTTTAAAGGTTGACCATGTCCTTCATGGGTGTCTGTCAATATGATACTTCCCTGCTGCAAAGCTTACATTCGAAACGCCAGAACAACTAGGCCCAGAGCACAAAGATGCAGTCAGGTTGAAATAACGAGATACTGAAGAGCAATTTTGTATTTCAGAGTGGGAAAAGCAAATATGATCCCGACGTGATTTGAACACACAACCTTCTGATCTGGAGTCAGACGCGCTACCATTGCGCCACAAGGTCCTTGTGGCAGTCCACCTGGTGTGTCTGATGACAGAATAAAGGTAGGAGACCTACATGCACCTGCAGAGCCTCATTGCTTCTTTAAGTAGACTGGCTAGGATAGCTTCCTTCTGTGCATCAGAACACGCTGCAGCCAAACCCTTCCCATGAAGTCTTGATGTTTTTGAATTGAATGGCAAGTTTTGAAAAACTAAAGCAAGCGAGAAGAATTGCTTGCAGTTTATTGGATTTTTTGGACGTCAGCAGACGAGACCTGCGAGAGGTAAACAGAAGTTCATAGTTGGTCATGCTGAATTTTTGAGCCAAAATGCATCGTCCCTGGGTGGGCTTGAACCACCAACCTTTCGGTTAACAGCGGAACGCGCTAACCGATTGCGCCACAGAGACTCATGCAGTGCTTACACTGGGGCCTGATTGGTGTGCTGTTTGCTTATGCTCCCCAGGCAACCTGAAAATATTTCTAAAATAGCTCTATTTCCCACAGCAAATCAGGGTATCAAGCACTTCCCTACCTCCCGTAATCCACAAACACAGGGGATTTAGTAGAGGACAGAGCCCATCAACAGTGCACCAAATGCCCTCTGTGTAGGCATAACTTGATATGAGGAGAAAGCCACAGTTGCGCACTTGTGTTAAAAGGGGACAGTAGGCTGAACCCAGAGAACACGGGAGAAATGACTCAGGTTTACTGAGTGGAACACTCTGTGTCTTTGTGCTCAAAATAGCAGCGTCTTTTCGGTTAACAGCAGAACGCGCTAACCAATTGCGCCACAGAGACTCACTAGCATGTGTGTTCTGCCTTTGGCCTGATTGCATTGCTATTTTTTTCTGATTGGCAGAAAACCTGAACTTTTTTCTGAAAAAGGCATGCCTCTCTTAGCACTGCAGTGCATTAGACTGCTCCCTTGCTTCCCTGAGTCCCCAAATACACAACCACCTTGGGCACAATAGAAGACACATTCCAGCAGATTTAGCAAGAGTGCACCAAGGTTTCTATATGTAGGTACCTTGCTGAGAAGCAAGACCTGCAGTTGCATTCTTCTGTTAAAAGAGGGCAGCAGAGTGCACCAAGAGAACTTGGGGGAAGTAGCTTATGTTAACTACTTGCCATGCTCTTTATAGAGCCCTCGGTTTGACTGGGTGAATTCTAATTTCTGGGGTAGAGTAAGCAATTTTTGGATCTAGATGCTGTGCGCAACAGGAATGCTATATACTGCACTGTACTGCTACTGAAAAGTTACCAATTTTACAGGATGTTCAGGTAAGCTTTGTTTCAGAAAACAACTTGCTAGAGGCACTAAGACAGATTACTGGGACAAAGGAAGAGGGTTTGGGGATTAGCACATCTCCTATGAAAGGTACAGTCACGCCCGAGACAACTCTGAGTGTCACCTCAAATTCTAAGAAATGCAAACTAGGGACCTACGCTTTTTATTGCCAGTGGATCTTTGTGTTTCAGACAAATGTGCACGCCTCCCAGAGCCCC
Source organism: Ambystoma mexicanum (assembly GCF_040938575.1). Classification (NCBI taxonomy): domain Eukaryota; kingdom Metazoa; phylum Chordata; class Amphibia; order Caudata; family Ambystomatidae; genus Ambystoma; species Ambystoma mexicanum. Next base: position 826,039,840 of record NC_090934.1, read on the forward strand.
TTGCAATGCACTTAGGGAAATGGGGGAAGGTGCTGTGCAACCCTCTCGCTGACAATGTCTCTCTTGTCTATAATGTATCTATGAGAGAGAGAGAAATAGGCAATGCGAGAGTGAAAAAGTAAAATGGAAATGTGTCTACTGAGACCAGTATAAGGGGAAATCCTCACAATCCAGGACTGACAGTTGATTGGGAGGGCGCTTACAGGTTTCCGACACCAGACCGGTACCTGAACTCACAAACCCAAACTGCAAAGTGATGGGCATTGCCACTAGACTGCCGACCCCCTTTCGGGGCCCCAGCATATATCCTTTAGTCACACCTAGAGTTCCCAGGACACTGCAGCATTCAGCAATTACACGAAAATATTGACAGCGCTTGGAGGCCATGCAAATGGCAGAGGTATGCTTTACAAAGCCCACGTAGCGTGCACAAAACAGCACATCAGTCAGGCCCACTTGAAGAGATGGTAAAGAGGAAATACTTCTGCTGCATCCAGTAAAACATAGAGATTGGCCTGCTTTAAAGCTTGACCATGTCCTTCATGGCTGTCTGTCAATATGATACTTCCCGGCTGCAAAGCTTACATTCGAAACGCCAGAACAACTGGGCCCAGAGCACAAAGATGCAGTCAGGTTGAAATAACGAGATACTGAAGAGCAATTTTGTATTTCAGAGTGGGAAAAGCAAGTATGACCCCGATGTGATTTGAACACACAACCTTCTGATCTGGAGTCAGACGCGCTACCATTGCGCCACGAGGTCCTTGTGGCAATCCACCTGGTGTGTCTGATGACAGAATAAAGGTAGGAGACGTACATGCACCTGCAGAGCCTCATTGCTTCTTTAAGTAGACTGGCTAGGATAGCTTCCTTCTGTGCATCAGTACACGCTGCAGCCAAACCCTTCCCATGAAGTCTTGATGTTTATGAATTGAATGGCAAGTTTTGAAAAACTAAAGCAAGCGAGAAGAATTGCTTGCAGTTTATTGGATATTTTGGACGTCAGAAGACGAGACCTGCGAGAGGTAAACAGAAGTTCATAGTTGGTCATGCTGAATTTTTGAGCCAAAACGCATCGTCCCTGGGTGGGCTTGAACCACCAACCTTTCGGTTAACAGCCGAACGCGCTAACCGATTGCGCCACAGAGACTCATGCAGTGCTTACACTGGGGCCTGATTGGTGTGCTGTTTGCTTATGCTTCCCAGGCAACCTGAAAATATTTCTAAAATAGCTCTATTTCCCACAGCAAATCAGGGTATCAAGCACTTCCCTACCTCCACTAATCCACTAACACAGGGGATTTAGTAGAGGACAGAGCCCATCAACAGTGCACCAAATGCCCCTTGTGTAGGCATAACTTGCTATGAGGAGAAAGCCACAGTTGCGCACTTGTGTTAAAAGGGGACAGTAGGCTGAACCCAGAGAACACGGGAGAAATGACTCAGGTTTACTGAGTGGAACACTCTGTGTCTTTGTGCCCAAAACAGCAGCGTCTTTTCGGTTAACAGCCGAACGCGCTAACCAATTGCGCCACAGAGACTCACTGGCATGTGTGTTCTTCCTTTGGCCTGATTGCATTGCTATTTTTTTCTGATTGGCAGAAAACCTGAACTTTTTTCTGAAAAAGGCATGCCTCTCTTTGCACTGCAGTGCATTAGACTGCTCCCTTGCTTCCCTGAGTCCCCAAATACACAACCACCTTGGGCACAATAGAAGACACATTCCAGCAGATTTAGCAAGAGTGCACCAAGGTTTCTATATGTAGGTACCTTGCTGAGAAGCAAGACCTGCAGTTGCATTCTTCTGTTAAAAGAGGGCAGCAGAGTGCACCAAGAGAACTTGGGGGAAGTAGCTTATGTTAACTACTTGCCATGCTCTTTATAGATCCCTCTGTTTGACTGGGTGAATTCTAATTTCTGGGGTAGAGTAAGCAATTTTTGGATCTAGATGCTGTGCGCAACAGGAATGCTATATACTGCACTCTACTGCTACTGAAAAGTTACCAATTTTACAGGATGTTCAGGTAAGCTTTGTTTCAGAAAACAACTTGCTAGAGGCACTAAGACAGATTACTGGGACAAAGGAAGAGTGTTTGGGGATTAGCACATCTCCTATGAAAGGTCAGTCATGCCCGAGACAACTCTGAGTGTCACCTCAAATTCTAAGAAATGCAAACTAGGGACCTACGCCTTTTATTGCCAGTGGATCTTTGTGTTTCAGACAAATGTGCACGCCTCCCAGAGCCCCATGCAATGCACTTAGGGAAATGGGGGTAGGTGCTGTGCAACCCTCTCGCTGACAATGTCTCTCTTGTCTATATTGTATCTATGAGAGAGAGAGAAATAGGCAATGCGAGAGTGAAAAAGTAAAATGGAAATGTGTCTACTGAGACCAGTATAAGGGGAAATCCTCACAATCCAGGACCGACAGTTGATTGGGAGGGCGCTTACAGTTTTCTGACACCAGACCGGTACCTGAACTCACAAACACAAACTACAAAGTGATGGGCATTGCCACTAGATTGCCGACCCCCTTTCGGGGCCGCAGCATATATCCTTTAGTCACACCTAGAGTTCCCAGGACAGTGCAGCATTCAGCGATTACACGAAAATATTGACAGCGCTAGGAGGCCATGCAAATTTCAGAGGTATGCTTTACAAAGCCCACGTAGCGTGCACAAAACAGCACATCAGTCAGGCCCACTTGAAGAGATGGTAAAGAGGAAATACTTCTGCTGCATCCAGTAAAACATAGAGATTGGCCTGCTTTAAAGGTTGACCACGTCCTTCATGGGTGTCTGTCAATATGATACTTCCCTGCTGCAAAGCTTACATTCGAAACGCCAGAACAACTAGGCCTAGAGCACAAAGATGCAGTCAGGTTGAAATAACGAGATACTGAAGAGCAATTTTGTATTTCAGAGTGGGAAAAACAAATATGACCCCGACGTGATTTGAACACACAACCTTCTGATCTGGAGTCAGACGTGCTACCATTGCGCCACGAGGTCCTTGTGGCAATCCACCTGGGTAGTCTGATGACAGAATAAAGGTAGGAGACGTACATGGACCTGCAGAGCCTCATTGCTTCTTTAAGTAGACTGGCTAGGATAGCTTCCTTCTGTGCATCAGTACACGCTGCAGCCAAACCCTTCCCATGAAGTCTTGATGTTTATGAATTGAATGGCAAGTTTTGAAAAACTAAAGCAAGCGAGAATAATTTCTTGCAGTTTATTGGATTTTTTGGACGTCAGCAGACGAGACCTGCGAGAGGTAAACAGAAGTTCATAGTTGGTCATGCTGAATTTTTGAGCCAAAATGCATCGTCCCTGGGTGGGCTTGAACCACCAACCTTTCGGTTAACAGCCCAACGCGCTAACCGATTGCGCCACAGAGACTCATGCAGTGTTTACACTGGGGCCTGATTGGTGTGCTGTTTGCTTATTCTTCCCAGGCAACCTGAAAGTATTTCTAAAATAGCTCTATTTCCCACAGCAAATCAGGGTATCAAGCACTTCCCTACCTCCCCTAATCCACAAACACAGGGGATTTAGTAGAGGACAGAGCCCATCAACAGTGCACCAAATGTCCTCTGTGTAGGCATAACTTGCTATGAGGAGAAAGCCACAGTTGCGCACTTGTGTTAAAAGGGGACAGTAGGCTGAACCCAGAGAACACGGGAGAAATGACTCAGGTTTACTGAGTGGAACACTCTGTGTCTTTGTGCCAAAAACAGCAGCGTCTTTTCGGTTAACAGCCGAACGCGCTAACCAATTGCGCCACAGAGACTCACTGGCATGTGTGTTCTGCCTTTGGCCTGATTGCATTGCTATTTTTTTCTGATTGGCAGAAAACCTGAACTTTTTTCTGAAAAAGGCATGCCTCTCTTAGCACTGCAGTGCATTAGACTGCCCCCTTGCTTCCCTGAGTCCCCAAATACACAACCACCTTGGGCACAATAGAAGACACATTCCAGCAGATTTAGCAAGAGTGCACCAAGGATTCTATATGTAGGTACCTTGCTGAGAAGCAAGACCTGCAGTTGCATTCTTCTGTTAAAAGAGGGCAGCAGAGTGCACCAAGAGAACTTGGGGGAAGTAGCTTATGTTAACTACTTGCCATGCTCTTTATAGATCCCTCTGTTTGACTGGGTGAATTCTAATTTCTGGGGTAGAGTAAGCAATTTTTGGATCTAGATGCTGTGCGCAACAGGAATGCTATATACTGCACTTTACTGCTACTGAAAAGTTACCAATTTTACAGGATGTTCAGGTAAGCTTTGTTTCAGAAAACAACTTGCTAGAGGCACTAAGACAGATTACTGGGACAAAGGAAGAGGGTTTGGGGATTAGAACATCTCCTATGAAAGGTACTGTCATGCCCGAGACAACTCTGAGTGTCACCTCAAATTCTAAGAAATGCAAACTAGGGACCTACGCTTTTTATTGCCAGTGGATCTTTGTGTTTCAGACAAATGTGCACGCCTCCCAGAGCCCCTTGCAATGCACTTAGGGAAATGGGGGAAGGTGCTGTGAAGCCCTCTCGCTGACAATGTCTCTCTTGTCTATAATGTATCTATGAGAGAGAGAGAAATAGGCAATGCGAGAGTGAAAAAGTAAAATGGAAATGTGTCTACTGAGACCAGTATAAGGGGAAATCCTCACAATCCAGGACCGACAGTTGATTGGGAGGGCGCTTACAGGTTTCCGACACCAGACCGGTACCTGAACTCACAAACCCAAACTGCAAAGTGATGCCCATTGCCACTAGACTGCCGACCCCCTTTCGGGGCCCCAGCATATATCCTTTAGTCACACCTAGAGTTCCCAGGACAGTGCAGCATTCAGCGATTACACGAAAATATTGACAGCGCTAGGAGGCCATGCAAATGGCAGAGGTATGCTTTACAAAGCCCACGTAGCGTGCACAAAACAGCACATCAGTCAGGCCCACTTGAAGAGATGGTAAAGAGGAAATACTTCTGCTGCATCCAGTAAAACATAGAGATTGGCCTGCTTTAAAGGTTGACCATGTCCTTCATGGGTGTCTGTCAATATGATACTTCCCTGCTGCAAAGCTTACATTCGAAACGCCAGAACAACTAGGCCCAGAGCACAAAGATGCAGTCAGGTTGAAATAACGAGATACTGAAGAGCAATTTTGTATTTCAGAGTGGGAAAAGCAAATATGACCCCGATGTGATTTGAACACACAACCTTCTGATCTGGAGTCAGACACGCTACCATTGCGCCACAAGGTCCTTGTGGCAGTCCACCTGGTGTGTCTGATGACAGAATAAAGGTAGGAGACCTACATGCACCTGCAGAGCCTCACTGCTTCTTTAAGTAGACTGGCTAGGATAGCTTCCTTCTGTGCATCAGTACACGCTGCAGCCAAACCCTTCCCATGAAGTCTTGATGTTTATGAATTGAATGGCAAGTTTTGAAAAACTAAAGCAAGCGAGAAGAATTGCTTGCAGTTTATTGGATTTTTTGGACGTCAGCAGACGAGACCTGCGAGAGGTAAACAGAAGTTCATAGTTGGTCATGCTGAATTTTTGAGCCAAAATGCATCGTCCCTGGGTGGGCTTGAAGCACCAACCTTTCGGTTAACAGCCGAACGCGCTAACCGATTGCGCCACAGAGACTCATGCATTGCTTACACTGGGGCCTGATTGTTGTGCTGTTTGCTTATGCTTCCCAGGCAACCTGAAAATATTTCTAAAATAGCTCTATTTCCCACAGCAAATCAGGGTATCAAGCACTTCCCTACCTCCCGTAATCCACAAACACAGGGGATTTAGTAGAGGACAGAGCCCATCAACAGTGCACCAAATGCCCTCTGTGTAGGCATAACTTGCTATGAGGAGAAAGCCACAGTTGCACACTTGTGTTAAAAGGGGACAGTAGGCTGAACCCAGAGAACACGGGAGAAATGACTCAGGTTTACTGAGTGGAACACTCTGTGTCTTTGTGCCCAAAATAGCAGCGTCTTTTCGGTTAACAGCCGAACGCGCTAACCAATTGCGCCACAGAGACTCACTGGCATGTGTTTTCTGCCTTTGGCCTGATTGCATTGCTATTTTTTTCTGATTGGCAGAAAACCTGAACTTTTTTCTGAAAAAGGCATGCCTCTCTTAGCACTGCAGTGCATTAGACTGCTCCCTTGCTTCCCTGAGTCCCCAAATACACAACCACCTTGGGCACAATAGAAGACACATTCCAGCAGATTTAGCAAGAGTGCACCAAGGTTTCTATATGTAGGTACCTTGCTGAGAAGCAAGACCTGCAGTTGCATTCTTCTGTTAAAAGAGGGCAGCAGAGTGCACCAAGAGAACTTGGGGGAAGTAGCTTATGTTAACTACTTGCCATGCTCTTTATAGAGCCCTCGGTTTGACTGGGTGAATTCTAATTTCTGGGGTAGAGTAAGCAATTTTTGGATCTAGATGCTGTGCGCAACAGGAATGCTATATACTGCACTGTACTGCTACTGAAAAGTTACCAATTTTACAGGATGTTCAGGTAAGCTTTGTTTCAGAAAACAACTTGCTAGAGGCACTAAGACAGATTACTGGGAAAAAGGAAGAGGGTTTGGGGATTAGCACATCTCCTATGAAAGGTACAGTCACGCCCGAGACAACTCATAGTGTTACCTCAAATTCTAAGAAATGCAAACTAGGGACCTACGCTTTTTATTGCCAGTGGATCTTTGTGTTTCAGACAAATGTGCACGCCTCCCAGAGCCCCATGCAATGCACTTAGGGAAATGGGGGAAGGTGCTGTGCAACCCTCTCGCTGACAATGTCTCTCTTGTCTATAATGTATCTATGAGAGAGAGAGAAATAGGCAATGCGAGAGTGAAAAAGTAAAATGGAAATGTGTCTACTGAGACCAGTATAAGGGGAAATCCTCACAATCCAGGACCGACAGTTGATTGGGAGGGCGCTTACAGGTTTCCGACACCAGACCGGTACCTGAACTCATAAACCCAAACTGCAAAGTGATGGGCATTGCCACTAGACTGCCGACCCCCTTTCGGGGCCGCAGCATATTTCCTTTAGTCACACCTAGAGTTCCCAGGACAGTGCAGCATTCAGCGATTACACGAAAATATTGACAGCGCTAGGAGGCCATGCAAATGGCAGAGGTATGCTTTACAAAGCCCACGTAGCGTGCACAAAACAGCACATCAGTCAGGCCCACTTGAAGAGATGGTAAAGAGGAAATACTTCTGCTGCATCCAGTAAAACATAGAGATTGGCCTGCTTTAAAGGTTGACCATGTCCTTCATGGGTGTCTGTCAATATGATACTTCCCTGCTGCAAAGCTTACATTCGAAACGCCAGAACAACTAGGCCCAGAGCACAAAGATGCAGTCAGGTTGAAATAACGAGATACTGAAGAGCAATTTTGTATTTCAGAGTGGGAAAAGCAAATATGACCCCGACGTGATTTGAACACGCAACCTTCTGATCTGGAGTCAGACGTGCTACTATTGCGCCACGAGGTCCTTGTGGCAATCCACATGGTGTGTCTGATGACAGAATAAAGGTAGGAGACGTACATGCACCCGCAGAGCCTCATTGCTTCTTTAAGTAGACTGGCTAGGATAGCTTCCTTCTGTGCATCAGTACACGCTGCAGCCAAACCCTTCCCATGAAGTCTTGATGTTTATGAATTGAATGGCAAGTTTTGAAAAACTAAAGCAAGCGAGAAGAATTGCTTGCAGTTTATTGGATTTTTTGGACGTCAGCAGACGAGACCTGCGAGAGGTAAACAGAAGTTCATAGTTGGTCACGCTGAATTTTTGAGCCAAAATGCATCGTCCCTGGGTGGGCTTGAACCACCATCCTTTCGGTTAACAGCCGAACGCGCTAACCGATTGCGCCACAGAGACTCATGCAGTGCTTACACTGGGGCCTGATTGGTGTGCTGTTTGCTTATGCTTCCCAGGCAACCTGAAAATATTTCTAAAATAGCTCTATTTCCCACAGCAAATCAGGGTATCAAGCACTTCCCTACCTCCCCTAATCCACAAACACAGGGGATTTAGTAGAGGACAGAGCCCATCAACAGTGCACCAAATGCCCTCTGTGTAGGCATAACTTGCTATGAGGAGAAAGCCACAGTTGCGCACTTGTGTTAAAAGGGGACAGTAGGCTGAACCCAGAGAACACGGGAGAAATGACTCAGGTTTACTGAGTGGAACACTCTGTGTCTTTGTGCCAAAAACAGCAGCGTCTTTTCGGTTAACAGCCGAACGCGCTAACCAATTGTGCCACAGAGACTCACTGGCATGTGTGTTCTGCCTTTGGCCTGATTGCATTGCTATTTTTTTCTGATTGGCAGAAAACCTGAACTTTTTTCTGAAAAAGGCATGCTTCTCTTAGCACTACAGTGCATTAGACTGCTCCCTTGCTTCCCTGAGTCCCCAAATACACAACCACCTTGGGCACAATAGAAGACACATTCCAGCAGATTTAGCAAGAGTGCACCAAGGTTTCTATATGTAGGTACCTTGCTGAGAAGCAAGACCTGCAGTTGCATTCTTCTGTTAAAAGAGGGCAGCAGAGTGCACCAAGAGAACTTGGGGGAAGTAGCTTATGTTAACTACTTGCCATGCTCTTTATAGATCCCTCTGTTTGACTGGGTGAATTCTAATTTCTGGGGTAGAGTAAGCAATTTTTGGATCTAGATGCTGTGCGCACCAGGAATGCTATATACTGCACTGTACTGCTACTGAAAAGTTACCAATTTTACAGGATGTTCAGGTAAGCTTTGTTTCAGAAAACAACTTGCTAGAGGCACTAAGACAGATTACTGGGACAAAGGAAGAGGGTTTGGGGATTAGCACATCTCCTATGAAAGGTACAGTCACGCCCGAGACAACTCATAGTGTCAGCTAAAATTCTAAGAAATGCAAACTAGGGACCTACGCTTTTTATTGCCAGTGGATCTTTGTGTTTCAGACAAATGTGCACGCCTCCCAGAGCCCCATGCAATGCACTTAGGGAAATGGGGGAAGGTGCTGTGCAACCCTCTCGCTGACAATGTCTCTCTTGTCTATAATGTATCTATGAGAGAGAGAGAAATAGGCAATGCGAGAGTGAAAAAGTAAAATGGAAATGTGTCTACTGAGACCAGTATAAGGGGAAATCCTCACAATCCAGGACCGACAGTTGATTGGGAGGGCGCTTACAGGTTTCCGACACCAGACCGGTACCTGAACTCACAAACCCAAACTGCAAAGTGATGGGCATTGCCACTAGACTGCCGACCCCCTTTCGGGGCCCCAGCATATATCCTTTAGTCACACCTAGAGTTCCCAGGACAGTGCAGCATTCAGCGATTACACGAAAATATTGACAGCGCTAGGAGGCCATGCAAATGGCAGAGGTATGCTTTACAAAGCCCACGTAGCGTGCACAAAACAGCACATCAGTCAGGCCCACTTGAAGAGATGGTAAAGAGGAAATACTTCTGCTGCATCCAGTAAAACATAGAGATTGGCCTGCTTTAAAGGTTGACCATGTCCTTCATGGGTGTCTGTCAATATGATACTTCCCTGCTGCAAAGCTTACATTCGAAACGCCAGAACAACTAGGCCCAGAGCACAAAGATGCAGTCAGGTTGAAATAACGAGATACTGAAGAGCAATTTTGTATTTCAGAGTGGGAAAAGCAAATATGAGCCCGACGTGATTTGAACACGCAACCTTCTGATCTGGAGTCAGACGGGCTACCATTGCGCCAAGAGGTCCTTGTGGCAGTCCACCTGGTGTGTCTGATGACAGAATAAAGGTAGGAGACCTACATGCACCTGCAGAGCCTCATTGCTTCTTTAAGTAGACTGGCTAGGATAGCTTCCTTCTGTGCATCAGTACACGCTGCAGCCAAACCCTTCCCATGAAGTCTTGATGTTTATGAATTGAATGGCAAGTTTTGAAAAACTAAAGCAAGCGAGAAGAATTGCTTGCAGTTTATTGGATTTTTTGGACGTCAGCAGACGAGACCTGCGAGAGGTAAACAGAAGTTCATAGTTGGTCACGCTGAATTTTTGAGCCAAAATGCATCGTCCCTGGGTGGGCTTGAACCACCATCCTTTCGGTTAACAGCCGAACGCGCTAACCGATTGCGCCACAGAGACTCATGCAGTGCTTACACTGGGGCCTGATTGGTGTGCTGTTTGCTTATGCTTCCCAGGCAACCTGAAAATATTTCTAAAATAGCTCTATTTCCCACAGCAAATCAGGGTATCAAGCATTTCCCTACCTTCCCTAATCCACAAACACAGGGGATTTAGTAGAGGACAGAGCCCATCAACAGTGCACCAAATGTCCTCTGTGTAGGCATAACTTGCTATGAGGAGAAAGCCACAGTTGCGCACTTGTGTTAAAAGGGGACAGTAGGCTGAACCCAGAGAACACGGGAGAAATGACTCTGGTTTACTGAGTGGAACACTCTGTGTCTTTGTGCCAAAAACAGCAGCGTCTTTTCGGTTAACAGCCGAACGCGCTAACCAATTGTGCCACAGAGACTCACTGGCATGTGTGTTCTGCCTTTGGCCTGATTGCATTGCTATTTTTTTCTGATTGGCAGAAAACCTGAACTTTTTTCTGAAAAAGGCATGCTTCTCTTAGCACTGCAGTGCATTAGACTGCTCCCTTGCTTCCCTGAGTCCCCAAATACACAACCACCTTGGGCACAATAGAAGACACATTCCAGCAGATTTAGCAAGAGTGCACCAAGGTTTCTATATGTAGGTACCTTGCTGAGAAGCAAGACCTGCAGTTGCATTCTTCTGTTAAAAGAGGGCAGCAGAGTGCACCAAGAGAACTTGGGGGAAGTAGCTTATGTTAACTACTTGCCATGCTCTTTATAGATCCCTCTGTTTGACTGGGTGAATTCTAATTTCTGGGGTAGAGTAAGCAATTTTTGGATCTAGATGCTGTGCGCAACAGGAATGCTATATACTGCACTGTACTGCTACTGAAAAGTTACCAATTTTACAGGATGTTCAGGTAAGCTTTGTTTCAGAAAACAACTTGCTAGAGGCACTAAGACAGATTACTGGGACAAAGGAAGAGGGTTTGGGGATTAGCACATCTCCTATGAAAGGTACAGTCACGCCCGAGACAACTCATAGTGTCACCTCAAATTCTAAGAAATGCGAACTGGGGTCCTACGCCTTTTATTGCCAGTGGATCTTTGTTTTTCAGACAAATGTGCACGCCTCCCAGAGCCCCATGCAATGCACTTAGGGAAATGGGGGAAGGTGCTGTGCAACCCTCTCGCTGACAATGTCTCTCTTGTCTATAATGTATCTATGAGAGAGAGAGAATTAGGCAATGCGAGAGTGAAAAAGTAAAATGGAAATGTGTCTACTGGGACCAGTATAAGGGGAAATCCTCACAATCCAGGACCGACAGTTGATTGGGAGGGCGCTTACAGGTTTCCGACACCAGACCGGTACCTGAACTCACAAACCCAAACTGCAAAGTGATGGGCATTGCCACTAGACTGCCGACCCCCTTTCGGGGCCGCAGCATATTTCCTTTAGTCACACCTAGAGTTCCCAGGACAGTGCAGCATTCAGCGATTACACGAAAATATTGACAGCGCTAGGAGGCCATGCAAATGGCAGAGGTATGCTTTACAAAGCCCACGTAGCGTGCACAAAACAGCACATCAGTCAGGCCCACTTGAAGAGATGGTAAAGAGGAAATACTTCTGCTGCATCCAGTAAAACATAGAGATTGGCCTGCTTTAAAGGTTGACCATGTCCTTCATGGGTGTCTGTCAATATGATACTTCCCTGCTGCAAAGCTTACATTCGAAACGCCAGAACAACTAGGCCCAGAGCACAAAGATGCAGTCAGGTTGAAATAACGAGATACTGAAGAGCAATTTTGTATTTCAGAGTGGGAAAAGCAAATATGACCCCGACGTGATTTGAACACGCAACCTTCTGATCTGGAGTCAGACGTACTACCATTGCGCCACGAGGTCCTTGTGGCAATCCACCTGGTGTGTCTGATGACAGAATAAAGGTAGGAGACGTACATGCACCCGCAGAGCCTCATTGCTTCTTTAAGTAGACTGGCTAGGATAGCTTCCTTCTGTGCATCAGTACACGCTGCAGCCAAACCCTTCCCATGAAGTCTTGATGTTTATGAATTGAATGGCAAGTTTTGAAAAACTAAAGCAAGCGAGAAGAATTGCTTGCAGTTTATTGGATTTTTTGGACGTCAGCAGACGAGACCTGCGAGAGGTAAACAGAAGTTCATAGTTGGTCATGCTGAATTTTTGAGCCAAAATGCATCGTCCCCGGGTGGGCTTGAACCACCATCCTTTCGGTTAACAGCCGAACGCGCTAACCGATTGCGCCACAGAGACTCATGCAGTGCTTACACTGGGGCCTGATTGGTGTGCTGTTTGCTTATGCTTCCCAGGCAACCTGAAAATTTTTCTAAAATAGCTCTATTTCCCACAGCAAATCAGGGTATCAAGCACTTCCCTACCTCCCCTAATCCACAAACACAGGGGATTTAGTAGAGGACAGAGCCCATCAACAGTGCACCAAATGCCCTCTGTGTAGGCATAACTTGCTATGAGGAGAAAGCCACAGTTGCGCACTTGTGTTAAAAGGGGACAGTAGGCTGAACCCAGAGAACACGGGAGAAATGACTCAGGTTTACTGAGTGGAACACTCTGTGTCTTTGTGCCAAAAACAGCAGCGTCTTTTCGGTTAACAGCCGAACGCGCTAACCAATTGTGCCACAGAGACTCACTGGCATGTGTGTTCTGCCTTTGGCCTGATTGCATTGCTATTTTTTTCTGATTGGCAGAAAACCTGAACTTTTTTCTGAAAAAGGCATGCTTCTCTTAGCACTACAGTGCATTAGACTGCTCCCTTGCTTCCCTGAGTCCCCAAATACACAACCACCTTGGGCACAATAGAAGACACATTCCAGCAGATTTAGCAAGAGTGCACCAAGGTTTCTATATGTAGGTACCTTGCTGAGAAGCAAGACCTGCAGTTGCATTCTTCTGTTAAAAGAGGGCAGCAGAGTGCACCAAGAGAACTTGGGGGAAGTAGCTTATGTTAACTACTTGCCATGCTCTTTATAGATCCCTCTGTTTGACTGGGTGAATTCTAATTTCTGGGGTAGAGTAAGCAATTTTTGGATCTAGATGCTGTGCGCAACAGGAATGCTATATACTGCACTGTACTGCTACTGAAAAGTTACCAATTTTACAGGATGTTCAGGTAAGCTTTGTTTCAGAAAACAACTTGCTAGAGGCACTAAGACAGATTACTGGGACAAAGGAAGAGGGTTTGGGGATTAGCACATCTCCTATGAAAGGTACAGTCACGCCCGAGACAACTCTGAGTGTCACCTCAAATTCTAAGAAATGCGAACTGGGGTCCTACGCCTTTTATTGCCAGTGGATCTTTGTGTTTCAGACAAATGTGCACGCCTCCCAGAGCCCCATGCAATGCACTTAGGGAAATGGGGGAAGGTGCTGTGCAACCCTCTCGCTGACAATGTCTCTCTTGTCTATAATGTATCTATGAGAGAGAGAGAAATAGGCAATGCGAGAGTGAAAAAGTAAAATGGAAATGTGTCTACTGAGACCAGTATAAGGGGAAATCCTCACAAACCAGGACCGACAGTTGATTGGGAGGGCGCTTACAGGTTTTCCGACACCAGACCGGTACCTGAACTCACAAACCCAAACTGCAAAGTGATGCCCATTGCCACTAGACTGCCGACCCCCTTTCGGGGCCCCAACATATATCCTTTAGTCACACCTAGAGTTCCCAGGACAGTGCAGCATTCAGCGATTACACGAAAATATTGACAGCGCTAGGAGGCCATGCAAATGGCAGAGGTATGCTTTACAAAGCCCACGTAGCGTGCACAAAACAGCACATCAGTCAGGCCCACTTGAAGAGATGGTAAAGAGGAAATACTTCTGCTGCATCCAGTAAAACATAGAGATTGGCCTGCTTTAAAGGTTGACCATGTCCTTCATGGGTGTCTGTCAATATGATACGTCCCTGCTGCAAAGTTTACATTCGAAACGCCAGAACAACTAGGCCCAGAGCACAAAGATGCAGTCAGGTTGAAATAACGAGATACTGAAGAGCAATTTTGTATTTCAGAGTGGGAAAAGCAAATATAACCCCGACGTGATTTGAACACACAACCTTCTGATCTGGAGTCAGACGCGCTACCATTGCGCCACGAGGTCCTTGTGGCAGTCCCCCTGGTGTGTCTGATGACAGAATAAAGGTAGGAGACGTACATGCACCTGCAGAGCCTCATTGCGTCTTTAAGTAGACTGGCTAGGATAGCTTCCTTCTGTGCATCAGTACACGCTGCAGCCAAACCCTTCCCATGAAGTCTTGATGTTTATGAATTGAATGGCAAGTTTTGAAAAACTAAAGCAAGCGAGAAGAATTGCTTGCAGTTTATTGGATTTTTTGGACGTCAGCAGACGAGACCTGCGAGAGGTAAACAGAAGTTCATAGTTGGTCATGCTGAATTTTTGAGCCAAAATGCACCGTCCCTGGGTGGGCTTGAACCACCAACCTTTCGGTTAACAGCCGAACGCGCTAACCGATTGCGCCTCAGAGACTCATGAAGTGCTTACACTGGGGCCTGATTGGTGTGCTGTTTGCTTATGCTTCCCAGGCAACCTGAAAATATTTCTAAAATAGCTCCTTTTCCCACAGCAAATCAGGGTATCAAGCACTTCCCTACCTCCCCTAATCCACAAACACAGGGGATTTAGTAGAGGACAGAGCCCATCAACAGTGCACCAAATGCCCTCTGTATAGGCATAACTTGCTATGAGGAGAAAGCCACAGTTGCGCACTTGTGTTAAAAGGGGACAGTAGGCTGAACCCAGAGAACACGGGAGAAATGACTCAGGTTTACTGAGTGGAACACTCTGTGTCTTTGTGCCAAAAACAGCAGCGTCTTTTCGGTTAACAGCCGAACGCGCTAACCAATTGCGCCACAGAGACTCACTGGCATGTGTGTTCTGCCTTTGGCCTGATTGCATTGCTATTTTTTTCTGATTGGCAGAAAACCTGAACTTTTTTCTGAAAAAGGCATGCCTCTCTTAGCACTGCAGTGCATTAGACTGCTCCCTTGTTTCCCTGAGTCCCCAAATACACAACCACCCTGGGCACAATAGAAGACACATTCCAGCAGATTTAGCAAGAGTGCACCAAGGATTCTATATGTAGGTACCTTGCTGAGAAGCAAGACCTGCAGTTGCATTCTTCTGTTAAAAGAGGGCAGCAGAGTGCACCAAGAGAACTTGGGGAAAGTAGCTTATGTTAACTACTTGCCATGCTCTTTATAGATCCCTCTGTTTGATTGGGTGAATTCTAATTTCTGGGGTAGAGTAAGCAATTTTTGGATCTAGATGCTGTGCGCAACAGGAATGCTATATACTGCACTGTACTGCTACTGAAAAGTTACCAATTTTACAGGATGTTCAGGTTAGCTTTGTTTCAGAAAACAACTTGCTAGAGGCACTAAGACAGATTACTGGGACAAAGGAAGAGGGTTTGTGGATTAGCACATCTCCTATGAAAGGTACAGTCACGCCCGAGACAACTCTGAGTGTCACCTCAAATTCTAAGAAATGCAAACTAGGGACCTACGCTTTTTATTGCCAGTGGATCTTTGTGTTTCAGACAAATGTGAACGCCTCCCAGAGCCCCTTGCAATGCACTTAGGGAAATGGGGGAAGGTGCTCTGAAGCCCTCTCGCTGACAATGTCTCTCTTGTCTATAATGTATCTATGAGAGAGAGAGAAATAGGCAATGCGAGAGTGAAAAAGTAAAATGGAAATGTGTCTACTGAGACCAGTATAAGGGGAAATCCTCACAATCCAGGACCGACAGTTGATTGGGAGGGCGCTTACAGGTTTCCGACACCAGACCGGTACCTGAACTCACAAACCCAAACTGCAAAGTGATGGGCATTGCCACTAGACTGCCGACCCCCTTTCGGGGCCCCAGCATATATCCTTTAGTCACACCTAGAGTTCCCAGGACAGTGCAGCATTCAGCGATTACACGAAAATATTGACAGCGCTAGGAGGCCATGCAAATGGCAGAGGTATGCTTTACAAAGCCCACGTAGCGTGCACAAAACAGCACATCAGTCAGGCCCACTTGAAGAGATGGTAAAGAGGAAATACTTCTGCTGCATCCAGTAAAACATAGAGATTGGCCTGCTTTAAAGGTTGACCATGTCCTTCATGGGTGTCTGTCAATATGATACTTCCCTGCTGCAAAGCTTACATTCGAAACGCCAGAACAACTAGGCCCAGAGCACAAAGATGCAGTCAGGTTGAAATAACGAGATACTGAAGAGCAATTTTGTATTTCAGAGTGGGAAAAGCAAATATGACCTCGACGTGATTTGAACACGCAACCTTCTGATCTGGAGTCAGACGCACTACCATTGCGCCACGAGGTCCTTTTGGCAGTCCCCTTGGTGTGTCTGATGACAGAGTAAAGGTAGGAGACGTACATGCACCTGCAGAGCCTCATTGCTTCTTTAAGTAGACTGGCTAGGATAGCTTCCTTCTGTGCATCAGTACACGCTGCAGCCAAACCCTTCCCATGAAGTCTTGATGTTTATGAATTGAATGGCAAGTTTTGAAAAACTAAAGCAAGCGAGAAGAATTGCTTGCAGTTTATTGGATTTTTTGGACGTCAGCAGACGAGACCTGCGAGAGGTAAACAGAAGTTCATAGTTGGTCATGCTGAATTTTTGAGCCAAAATGCATCGTCCCTGGGTGGGCTTGAACCAACAACCTTTCGGTTAACAGCCGAACGCGCTAACCGATTGCACCACAGAGACTCATGCAGTGCTTACACTGGGGCCTGATTGGTGTGCTGTTTGCTTATGCTCCCCAGGCAACCTGAAAATATTTCTAAAATAGCTCTATTTCCCACAGCAAATCAGGGTATCAAGCACTTCCCTACCTCCCGTAATCCACAAACACAGGGGATTTAGTAGAGGACAGAGCCCATCAACAGTGCACCAAATGCCCTCTGTGTAGGCATAACTTGCTATGAGGAGAAAGCCACAGTTGCGCACTTGTGTTAAAAGGGGACAGTAGGCTGAACCCAGAGAACACGGGAGAAATGACTCAGGTTTACTGAGTGGAACACTCTGTGTCTTTGTGCCCAAAACAGCAGCGTCTTTTCGGTTAACAGCCGAACGCGCTAACCAATTGCGCCACAGAGACTCACTGGCATGTGTGTTCTGCCTTTGGCCTGATTGCATTGCTATTTTTTTCTGATTGGCAGAAAACCTGAACTTTTTTCTGAAAAAGGCATGCCTCTCTTAGCACTGCAGTGCATTAGACTGCTCCCTTGCTTCCCTGAGTCCCCAAATACACAACCACCTTGGGCACAATAGAAGACACATTCCAGCAGATTTAGCAAGAGTGCACCAAGGATTCTATATGTAGGTACCTTGCTGAGAAGCAAGACCTGCAGTTGCATTCTTCTGTTAAAAGAGGGCAGCAGAGTTCACCAAGAGAACTTGGGGGAAGTAGCTTATGTTAACTACTTGCCATGCTCTTTATAGATCCCTCTGTTTGACTGGGTGAATTCTAATTTCTGGGGTAGAGTAAGCAATTTTTGGATCTAGATGCTGTGCGCAACAGGAATGCTATATACTGCACTGTACTGATACTGAAAAGTTACCAATTTTACAGGATGTTCAGGTAAGCCTTGTTTCAGAAAACAACTTGCTAGAGGCACTAAGACAGATTACTGGGACAAAGGAAGAGGGTTTGGGGATTAGCACATCTCCTATGAAAGGTACAGTCACGCCCGAGACAACTCTGAGTGTCACCTCAAATTCTAAGAAATGCAAACTAGGGACCTACGCTTTTTATTGCCAGTGGATCTTTGTGTTTCAGACAAATGTGCACGCCTCCCAGAGCCCCTTGCAATGCACTTAGGGAAAGGGGGGAAGGTGCTGTGAAGCCCTCTCGCTGACAATGTCTCTCTTGTCTATAATGTAACTATGAGAGAGAGAGAAATAGGCAATGCGAGAGTGAAAAAGTAAAATGGAAATGTGTCTACTGAGACCAGTATAAGGGGAAATCCTCACAATCCAGGACCGACAGTTGATTGGGAGGGCGCTTACAGGTTTCCGACACCAGACCGGTACCTGAACTCACAAACCCAAACTGCAAAGTGATGGGCATTGCCACTAGACTGCCGACCCCCTTTCGGGGCCCCAGCATATATCCTTTAGTCACACCTAGAGTTCCCAGGACAGTGCAGCATTCAGCGATTACACGAAAATATTGACAGCGCTAGGAGGCCATGCAAATGGCAGAGGTATGCTTTACAAAGCCCACGTAGCGTGCACAAAACAGCACATCAGTCAGGCCCACTTGAAGAGATGGTAAAGAGGAAATACTTCTGCTGCATCCAGTAAAACATAGCGATTGGCCTGCTTTAAAGCTTGACCATGTCCTTCATGGGTGTCTGTCAATATGATACTTCCCTGCTGCAAAGCTTACATTCGAAACGCCAGAACAACTAGGCCCAGAGCACAAAGATGCAGTCAGGTTGAAATAACGAGATACTGAAGAGCAATTTTGTATTTCAGAGTGGGAAAAGGAAGTATGACCCCGACGTGATTTGAACACACAACCTTCTGATCTGGAGTCAGACGCGCTACCATTGCGCCACGAGGTCCTTGCGGCAATCCACCTGGTGTGTCTGATGACAGAATAAAGGTAGGAGACGTGCATGGACCTGCAGAGCCTCATTGCTTCTTTAAGTAGACTGGCTAGGATAGCTTCCTTCTGTGCATCAGAACACGCTGCAGCCAAACCCTTCCCATGAAGTCTTGATGTTTATGAATTGAATGGCAAGTTTTGAAAACCTAAAGCAAGCGAGAAGAATTGCTTGCAGTTTATTGGATTTTTTGGACGTCAGCAGACGAGACCTGCGAGAGGTAAACAGAAGTTCATAGTTGGTCATGCTGAATTTTTGAGCCAAAATGCACCGTCCCTGGGTGGGCTTGAACCACCAACCTTTCGGTTAACAGCCGAACGCGCTAACCGATTGCGCCACAGAGACTCATGCAGTTCTTACACGGGGGCCTGATTGGTGTGCTGTTTGCTTATGTTTCCCAGGCAACCTGAAAATATTTCTAAAATAGCTCTATTTCCCACAGCAAATCAGGGTATCAAGCACTTCCCTACCTCCCCTAATCCACAAACACAGGGGATTTAGTAGAGGGCAGAGCCCATCAACAGTGCACCAAATGTCCTCTGTATAGGCATAACTTGCTATGAGGAGAAAGCCACAGTTGCGCACTTGTGTTAAAAGGGTACAGTAGGCTGAACCCAGAGAACACGGGAGAAATGACTCAGGTTTACTGAGTGGAACACTCTGTGTCTTTGTGCCAAAAACAGCAGCGTCTTTTCGGTTAACAGCCGAACGCGCTAACCAGTTGCGCCACAGAGACTCACTGGCATGTGTGTTCTGCCTTTGGCCTGATTGCATTGCTATTTTTTTCTGATTGGCAGAAAACCTGAACTTTTTTCTGAAAAAGGCATGCCTCTCTTAGCACTGCAGTGCATTAGACTGCTCCCTTGCTTCCCTGAGTCCCCAAATACACAACCACCTTGGGCACAATAGAAGTCACATTCCAGCAGATTTAGCAAGAGTGCACCAAGGATTCTATATGTAGGTACCTTGCTGAGAAGCAAGACCTGCAGTTGCATTCTTCTGTTAAAAGAGGGCAGCAGAGTGCACCAAGAGAACTTGGGGGAAGTAGCTTATGTTAACTACTTGCCATGCTCTTTATAGATCCCTCTGTTTGACTGGGTGAATTCTAATTTCTGGGGTAGAGTAAGCAATTTTTGGATCTAGATGCTGTGCGCAACAGGAATGCTATATACTGCACTGTACTGCTACTGAAAAGTTACCAATTTTACAGGATGTTCAGGTAAGCTTTGTTTCAGAAAACAACTTGCTAGAGGCACTAAGACAGATTACTGGGACAAAGGAAGAGGGTTTGGGGATTAGCACATCTCCTATGAAAGGTACAGTCACGCCCGAGACAACTCTGAGTGTCACTTCAAATTCTAAGAAATGCAAACTAGGGACCTACGCTTTTTATTGCCAGTGGATCTTTGTGTTTCAGACAAATGTGCACGCCTCCCAGAGCCCCTTGCAATGCACTTAGGGAAAGGGGGGAAGGTGCTGTGAAGCCCTCTCGCTGACAATGTCTCTCTTGTCTATAATGTATCTATGAGAGAGAGAGAAATAGGCAATGCGAGAGTGAAAAAGTAAAATGGAAATGTGTCTACTGAGACCAGTATAAGGGGAAATCCTCACAATCCAGGATCGACAGTTGATTGGGAGGGCGCTTACAGGTTTCCGACACCAGACCAGTACCTGAACTCACAAACCCAAACTACAAAGTGATGGGCATTGCCACTAGACTGCCGACCCCCTTTCGGGGCCCCAACATATATCCTTTAGTCACACCTAGAGTTCCCAGGACAGTGCAGCATTCAGCAATTACACGAAAATATTGACAGCGCTAGGAGGCCATGCAAATGGCAGAGGTATGCTTTACAAAGCCCACGTAGCATGCACAAAACAGCACATCAGTCAGGCCCACTTGAAGAGATGGTAAAGAGGAAATACTTCTGCTGCATTCAGTAAAACATAGAGATTGGCCTGCTTTAAAGGTTGACCATGTCCTTCATGGGTGTCTGTCAATATGATACTTCCCTGCTGCAAAGCTTACATTCGAAACGCCAGAACAACTAGGCCCAGAGCACAAAGATGCAGTCAGGTTGAAATAACGAGATACTGAAGAGCAATTTTGTATTTCAGAGTGGGAAAAGGAAGTATGACCCCGACGTGATTTGAACACACAACCTTCTGATCTGGAGTCAGACGCGCTACCATTGCGCCACGAGGTCCTTGTGGCAATCCACCTGGTGTGTCTGATGACAGAATAAAGGTAGGAGACCTACATGCACCTGCAGAGCCTCATTGCTTCTTTAAGTAGACTGGCTAGGACAGCTTCCTTCTGTGCATCAGTACACGCTGCAGCCAAACCCTTCCCATGAAGTCTTGATGTTTATGAATTGAATGGCAAGTTTTGAAAAACTAAAGCAAGCGAGAAGAATTGCTTGCAGTTTATTGGATTTTTTGGACGTCAGCAGACGAGACCTGCGAGAGGTAAACAGAAGTCCATAGTTGGTCACGCTGAATTTTTGAGCCAAAATGCAACGTCACTGGGTGGGCTTGAAACACCAACCTTTCGGTTAACAGCCGAACGCGCTAATCGATTGCGCCACAGAGACTCATGCAGTTCTTACACAGGGGCCTGATTGGTGTGCTGTTTGCTTATGCTTCCCAGGCAACCTGAAAATATTTCTAAAATAGCTCTATTTCCCACAGCAAATCAGGGTATCAAGCACTTCCCTACCTCCCCTAATCCACAAACACAGGGGATTTAGTAGAGGACAGAGCCCATCAACAGTGCACCAAATGTCCTCTGTATAGGCATAACTTGCTATGAGGAGAAAGCCACAGTTGCGCACTTGTGTTAAAAGGGGACAGTAGGCTGAACCCATAGAACACGGGAGAAATGACTCAGGTTTACTGAGTGGAACACTCTGTGTCTTTGTGCCAAAAACAGCAGCGTCTTTTCGGTTAACAGCCGAACGCGCTAACCAATTGCGCCACAGAGACTCACTGGCATGTGTGTTCTGCCTTTGGCCTGATTGCATTGCTATTTTTTTCTGATTGGCAGAAAACCTGAACTTTTTTCTGAAAAAGGCATGCCTCTCTTAGCACTGCAGTGCATTAGACTGCTCACTTGCTTCCCTGAGTCCCCAAATACACAACCACCTTGGGCACAATAGAAGACACATTCCAGCAGATTTAGCAAGAGTGCACCAAGGATTCTATATGTAGGTACCTTGCTGAGAAGCAAGACCTGCAGTTGCATTCTTCTGTTAAAAGAGGGCAGCAGAGTGCACCAAGAGAACTTGGGGGAAGTAGCTTATGTTAACTACTTGCCATGCTCTTTATAGATCCCTCTGTTTGACTGGGTGAATTCTAATTTCTGGGGTAGAGTAAGCAATTTTTGGATCTAGATGCTGTGCGCAACAGGAATGCTATATACTGCACTGTACTGCTACTGAAAAGTTACCAATTTTACAGGATGTTCAGGGAAGCTTTGTTTCAGAAAACAACTTGCTAGAGGCACTAAGACAGATTACTGGGACAAAGGAAGAGGGTTTGGGGATTAGCACATCTCCTATGAAAGGTACAGTCACGCCCGAGACAACTCTGAGTGTCACCTCAAATTCTAAGAAATGCAAACTAGGGACCTACGCTTTTTATTGCCAGTGGATCTTTGTGTTTCAGACAAATGTGCACGCCTCCCAGAGCCCCTTGCAATGCACTTAGGGAAAGGGGGGAAGGTGCTGTGAAGCCCTCTCGCTGACAATGTCTCTCTTGTCTATAATGTAACTATGAGAGAGAGAGAAATAGGCAATGCGAGAGTGAAAAAGTAAAATGGAAATGTGTCTACTGAGACCAGTATAAGGGGAAATCCTCACAATCCAGGACCGACAGTTGATTGGGAGGGCGCTTACAGGTTTCCGACACCAGACCGGTACCTGAACTCACAAACCCAAACTGCAAAGTGATGCCCATTGCCACTAGACTGTCGACCCCCTTTCGGGGCCCCAACATATATCCTTTAGTCACACCTAGAGTTCCCAGGACAGTGCAGCATTCAGCGATTACACGAAAATATTGACAGCGCTAGGAGGCCATGCAAATGGCAGAGGTATGCTTTACAAAGCCCACGTAGCGTGCACAAAACAGCACATCAGTCAGGCCCACTTGAAGAGATGGTAAAGAGGAAATACTTCTGCTGCATCCAGTAAAACATAGAGATTGGCCTGCTTTAAAGGTTGACCATGTCCTTCATGGGTGTCTGTCAATATGATACTTCCCTGCTGCAAAGCTTACATTCGAAACGCCAGAACAACTAGGCCCAGAGCACAAAGATGCAGTCAGGTTGAAATAACGAGATACTGAAGAGCAATTTTGTATTTCAGAGTGGGAAAAGGAAGTATGACCCCGACGTGATTTGAACACACAACCTTCTGATATGGAGTCAGACGCGCTACCATTGCGCCACGAGGGCTTGTGGCAATCCACCTGGTGTGTCTGATGACAGAATAAAGGTAGGAGACGTACATGCACCTGCAGAGCCTCATTGCTTCTTTAGGTAGACTGGCTAGGATAGCTTCCTTCTGTGCATCAGTGCACGCTGCAGCCAAACCCTTCCCATGAAGTCTTGATGTTTATGAATTGAATGGCAAGTTTTGAAAAACTAAAGCAAGCGAGAAGAATTGCTTACAGTTTATTGGATTTTTTGGACGTCAGCAGACGAGACCTGCGAGAGGTAAACAGAAGTTCATAGTTGGTCATGCTGAATTTTTGAGCCAAAATGCATCGTCCCTGGGTGGGCTTGAACCACCAACCTTTCGGTTAACAGCCGAACGCGCTAACCGATTGCGCCACAGAGACTCATGCAGTGCTTATACTGGGGCCTGATTGGTGTGCTGTTTGCTTATGCTTCCCAGGCAACCTGAAAATATTTCTAAAATAGCTCTATTTCCCACAGCAAATCAGGGTATCAAGCACTTCCCTACCTCCCCTAATCCACAAACACAGGGGATTTAGTAGAGGACAGAGCCCATCAACAGTGCACCAAATGTCCTCTGTGTAGGCATAACTTGCTATGAGGAGAAAGCCACAGTTGCGCACTTGTGTTAAAAGGGGACAGTAGGCTGAACCCAGAGAACACGGGAGAAATGACTCAGGTTTACTGAGTGGAACACTCTGTGTCTTTGTGCCAAAAACAGCAGCGTCTTTTCGGTTAACAGCCGAACGCGCTAACCAATTGCGCCACAGAGACTCACTGGCATGTGTGTTCTGCCTTTGGCCTGATTGCATTGCTATTTTTTTCTGATTGGCAGAAAACCTGAACTTTTTTCTGAAAAAGGCATGCCTCTCTTAGCACTGCAGTGCATTAGACTGCTCCCTTGCTTCCCTGAGTCCCCAAATACACAACCACCTTGGGCACAATAGAAGACACATTCCAGCAGATTTCGCAAGAGTGCACCAAGGTTTCTATATGTAGGTACCTTGCTGAGAAGCAAGACCTGCAGTTGCATTCTTCTGTTAAAAGAGGGCAGCAGAGTGCGCCAAGAGAACTTGGGGGAAGTAGCTTATGTTAACTACTTGCCATGATCTTTATAGATCCCTCTATTTGACTGGGTGAATTCTAATTTCTGGGGTAGAGTAAGCAATTTTTGGATCTAGATGCTGTGCGCAACAGGAATGCTATATACTGCACTGTACTGCTACTGAAAAGTTACCAATTTTACAGGATGTTCAGGTAAGCTTTGTTTCAGAAAACAACTTGCTAGAGGCCCTAGGACAGATTACTGGGACAAAGGAAGAGGGTTTGGGGATTAGCACATCTCCTATGAAAGGTACAGTCACGCCCGAGACAACTCTGTGTGCCTCCTCAAATTCTAAGAAATGCGAACTGGGGTCCTTCGCTTTTTATTGCCAGTGGATCTTTGTGTTTCAGACAAATGTGCACGCCTCCCAGAGCCCCTTGCAATGCACTTAGGGAAATGGGGGAAGGTGCTGTGCAACCCTCTAGCTGACAATGTCTCTCTTGTCTATAATGTATCTATGAGAGAGAGAGAAATAGGCAATGCGAGAGTGAAAAAGTAAAATGGAAATGTGTCTACTGAGACCAGTATAAGGGGAAATCCTCACAATCCAGGACCGACAGTTGATTGGGAGGGCGCTTACAGTTTTCTGACACCAGACCGGTACCTGAACTCACAAACCCAAACTACAAAGTGATGGGCATTGCCACTAGACTGCCGACCCCCTTTCGGGGCCCCAGCATATATCCTTTAGTCACACCTAGAGTTCCCAGGACAGTGCAGCATTCAGCGATTACACGAAAATATTGACAGCGCTAGGAGGCCATGCAAATGGCAGAGGTATGCTTTACAAAGCCCACGTAGCGTGCACAAAACAGCACAACAGTCAGGCCCACTTGAAGAGATGGTAAAGAGGAAATACTTCTGCTGCATCCAGTAAAACATAGAGATTGGCCTGCTTTAAAGGTTGACCATGTCCTTCATGGGTGTCTGTCAGTATGATATGATACTTCCCTGCTGCAAAGTTTACATTCGAAACGCCAGAACAACTAGGCCCAGAGCACAAAGATGCAGTCAGGTTGAAATAACGAGATACTGAAGAGCAATTTTGTATTTCAGAGTGGGAAAAGGAAGTATGACCCCGACGTGATTTGAACACTCAACCTTCTGTCCTGGAGTCAGACGTGCTACCATTGCGCCACGAGGTCCTTGTGGCAGTCCACCTGGTGTGTCTGATGACAGAATAAAGGTAGGAGACGTACATGGACCTGCAGAGCCTCATTGCTTCTTTAAGTAGACTGGCTAGGATAGCTTCCTTCTGTGCATCAGTACACGCTGCAGCCAAACCCTTCCCATGAAGTCTTGATGTTTATGAATTGAATGGCAAGTTTTGAAAAACTAAAGCAAGCGAGAAGAATTGCTTACAGTTTATTGGATTTTTTGGACGTCAGCAGACGAGACCTGCGAGAGGTAAACAGAAGTTCATAGTTGGTCATGCTGAATTTTTGAGCCAAAATGCATCGTCCCTGGGTGGGCTTGAACCACCAACCTTTCGGTTAACAGCCGAACGCGCTAACCGATTGCGCCACAGAGACTCCTGCAGTGCTTACACTGGGGCCTGATTGGTGTGCTGTTTGCTTATGCTTCCCAGGCAACCTGAAAATATTTCTAAAATAGCTCTATTTCCCACAGCAAATCAGGGTATCAAGCACTTCCCTACCTCCCCTAATCCACTAACACAGGGGATTTAGTAGAGGACAGAGCCCATCAACAGTGCACCAAATGCCCTCTGTGTAGGCATAACTTGCTATGAGGAGAAAGCCACAGTTGCACACTTGTGTTAAAAGGGGACAGCAGGCTGAACCCAGAGAACACGGGAGAAATGACTCAGGTTTACTGAGTGGAACACTCTGTGTCTTTGTGCAAAAACAGCAGCGTCTTTTCGGTTAACAGCCGAACGCGCTAACCAATTGTGCCACAGAGACTCACTGGCATGTGTGTTCTGCCTTTGGCCTGATTGCATTGCTATTTTTTTCTGATTGGCAGAAAACCTGAACTTTTTTCTGAAAAGGCATGCCTCTCTTAGCACTGCAGTGCATTTGACTGCTCCCTTGCTTCCCTGAGTCCCCAAATACACAACCACCTTGGGCACAATAGAAGACACATTCCAGCAGATTTAGCAAGAGTGCACCAAGGTTTCTATATGTAGGTACCTTGCTGAGAAGCAAGACCTGCAGTTGCATTCTTCTGTTAAAAGAGGGCAGCAGAGTGCACCAAGAGAACTTGGGGGAAGTAGCTTATGTTAAGTACTTACCATGATCTTTATAGATCCCTCTGTTTGACTGGGTGAATTCTAATTTCTGGGGTAGAGTAAGCAATTTTTGGATCTAGATGCTGTGCGCAACAGGAATGCTATATACTGCACTGTACTGCTACTGAAAAGTTACCAATTTTACAGGATGTTCAGGTAAGCTTTGTTTCAGAAAACAACTTGCTAGAGGCCCTAGGACAGATTACTGGGACAAAGGAAGAGGGTTTGGGGATTAGCACATCTCCTATGAAAGGTACAGTCACGCCCGAGACAACTCTGAGTGCCTCCTCAAATTCTAAGAAATGCGAACTGGGGTCCTACGCCTTTTATTGCCAGTGGATCTTTGTGTTTCAGACAAATGTGCACGCCTCCCAGAGCCCCATGCAATGCACTTAGGGAAAGGGGGGAAGGTGCTGTGAAGCCCTCTCGCTGACAATGTCTCTCTTGTCTATAATGTATCTATGAGAGAGAGAGAAATAGGCAATGCGAGAGTGAAAAAGTAAAATGGAAATGTGTCTACTGAGACCAGTATAAGGGGAAATCCTCACAATCCAGGACCGACAGTTGATTGGGAGGGCGCTTACAGGTTTCCGACACCAGACCGGTACCTGAACTCACAAACCCAAATTGCAAAGTGATGGGCATTGCCACTAGACTGCCGACCCCCTTTCGGGGCCCCAGCATATATCCTTTAGTCACACCTAGAGTTCCCAGGACAGTGCAGCATTCAGCGATTACACGAAAATATTGACAGCGCTAGGAGGCCATGCAAATGGCAGAGGTATGCTTTACAAAGCCCACCTAGCGTGCACAAAACAGCACATCAGTCAGGCCCACTTGAAGAGATGGTAAAGAGGAAATACTTCTGCTGCATCCAGTAAAACATAGAGATTGGCCTGCTTTAAAGGTTGACCATGTCCTTCATGGGTGTCTGTCAATATGATACTTCCCTGCTGCAAAGCTTACATTCGAAACGCCAGAACAACTAGGCCCAGAGCACAAAGATGCAGTCAGGTTGAAATAACGAGATACTGAAGAGCAATTTTGTATTTCAGAGTGGGAAAAGCAAATATGACCCCGACGTGATTTGAACATGCAACCTTCTGATCTGGAGTCAGACGTGCTACCATTGCGCCACGAGGTCCTTTTGGCAGTCCACCTGGTGTGTCTGATGACAGAATAAAGGTAGGAGACGTACATGGACCTGCAGAGCCTCATTGCTTCTTTAAGTAGACTGGCTAGGATAGCTTCCTTCTGTGCATCAGTACACGCTGCAGCCAAACCCTTCCCATGAAGTCTTGATGTTTATGAATTGAATGGCAAGTTTTGAAAAACTAAAGCAAGCGAGAAGAATTGCTTGCAGTTTATTGGATTTTTTGGACGTCAGCAGACGAGACCTGCGAGAGGTAAACAGAAGTTCATAGTTGGTCATGCTGAATTTTTGAGCCAAAATGCATCGTCCCTGGGTGGGCTTGAACCACCAACCTTTCAGTTAACAGCCGAACGCGCTAACCGATTGCGCCACAGAGACTCATGCAGTGTTTACACTGGGGCCTGATTGGTGTGCTGTTTGCTTATGCTTCCCAGGCAACCTGAAAATATTTCTAAAATAGCTCTATTTCCCACAGCAAATCAGGGTATCAAGCACTGCCCTACCTCCCCTAATCCACAAACACAGGGGATTTAGTAGAGGACAGAGCCCATCAACAGTGCACCAAATGTCCTCTGTGTAGGCATAACTTGCTATGAGGAGAAAGCCACAGTTGCGCACTTGTGTTAAAAGGGGACAGTAGGCTGAACCCAGAGAACACGGGAGAAATGACTCAGGTTTACTGAGTGGAACACTCTGTGTCTTTGTGCCAAAAACAGCAGCGTCTTTTCGGTTAACAGCCGAACGTGCTAACCAATTGTGCCACAGAGACTCACTGGCATGTGTGTTCTGCCTTTGGCCTTATTGCATTGCTATTTTTTTCTGATTGGCAGAAAACCTGAACTTTTTTCTGAAAAAGGCATGCCTCTCTTAGCACTGCAGTGCATTTGACTGCTCCCTTGCTTCCCTGAGTCCCCAAATACACAACCACCTTGGGCACAATAGAAGACACATTCCAGCAGATTTAGCAAGAGTGCACCAAGGTTTCTATATGTAGGTACCTTGCTGAGAAGCAAGACCTGCAGTTGCATTCTTCTGTTAAAAGAGGGCAGCAGAGTGCACCAAGAGAACTTGGGGGAAGTAGCTTATGTTAAGTACTTACCATGATCTTTATAGATCCCTCTGTTTGACTGGGTGAATTCTAATTTCTGGGGTAGAGTAAGCAATTTTTGGATCTAGATGCTGTGCGCAACAGGAATGCTATATACTGCACTGTACTGCTACTGAAAAGTTACCAATTTTACAGGATGTTCAGGTAAGCTTTGTTTCAGAAAACAACTTGCTAGAGGCCCTAGGACAGATTACTGGGACAAAGGAAGAGGGTTTGGGGATTAGCACATCTCCTATGAAAGGTACAGTCACGCCCGAGACAACTCTGAGTGCCTCCTCAAATTCTAAGAAATGCGAACTGGGGTCCTACGCTTTTTATTGCCAGTGGAACTTTGTGTTTCAAACAAATGTGCACGCCTCCCAGAGCCCCTTGCAATGCACTTAGGGAAAGGGGGGAAGGTGCTGTGAAGCCCTCTCGCTGACAATGTCTCTCTTGTCTATAATGTATCTATGAGAGAGAGAGAAATAGGCAATGCGAGAGTGAAAAAGTAAAATGGAAATGTGTCTACTGAGACCAGTATAAGGGGAAATCCTCACAATCCAGGACCGACAGTTGATTGGGAGGGCGCTTACAGGTTTCCGACACCAGACCGGTACCTGAACTCACAAACCCAAACTGCAAAGTGATGGGGATTGCCACTAGACTGCCGACCCCCTTTCGGGGCCCCAGCATATATCCTTTAGTCACACCTAGAGTTCCCAGGACAGTGCAGCATTCAGCGATTACACGAAAATATTGACAGCGCTAGGAGGCCATGCAAATGGCAGAGGTATGCTTTACAAAGCCCACGTAGCGTGCACAAAACAGCACATCAGTCAGGCCCACTTGAAGAGATGGTAAAGAGGAAATACTTCTGCTGCATCCAGTAAAACATAGAGATTGGCCTGCTTTAAAGGTTGACCAAGTCCTTCATGGGTGTCTGTCAATATACTTCCCTGCTGCAAAGCTTACATTCGAAACGCCAGAACAACTAGGCCCAGAGCACAAAGATGCAGTCAGGTTGAAATAACGAGATACTGAAGAGCAATTTTGTATTTCAGAGTGGGAAAAGCAAATATGACCCCGACGTGATTTGAACATGCAACCTTCTGATCTGGAGTCAGACGCGCTACCATTGCGCCACGAGGTCCTTTTGGCAGTTCACCTGGTGTGTCTGATGACAGAATAAAGGTAGGAGACGTACATGGACCTGCAGAGCCTCATTGCTTCTTTAAGTAGACTGGCTAGGATAGCTTCCTTCTGTGCATCAGTACACGCTGCAGCCAAACCCTTCCCATGAAGTCTTGATGTTTATGAATTGAATGGCAAGTTTTGAAAAACTAAAGCAAGCGAGAAGAATTGCTTGCAGTTTATTGGATTTTTTGGACGTCAGCAGACGAGACCTGCGAGAGGTAAACAGAAGTTCATAGTTGGTCATGCTGAATTTTTGAGCCAAAATGCATCGTCCCTGGGTGGGCTTGAACCACCAACCTTTCGGTTAACAGCCGAACGCGCTAACCGATTGCGCCACAGAGACTCATGCAGTGTTTACACTGGGGCCTGATTGGTGTGCTGTTTGCTTATGCTTCCCAGGCAACCTGAAAATATTTCTAAAATAGCTCTATTTCCCACAGCAAATCAGGGTATCAAGCACTTCCCTACCTCCCCTAATCCACAAACACAGGGGATTTAGTAGAGGACAGAGCCCATCAACAGTGCACCAAATGTCCTCTGTGTAGGCATAACTTGCTATGAGGAGAAAGCACAGTTGCGCACTTGTGTTAAAAGGGGACAGTAGGCTGAACCCAGAGAACACGGGAGAAATGACTCAGGTTTACTGAGTGGAACACTCTGTGTCTTTGTGCCAAAAACAGCAGCGTCTTTTCGGTTAACAGCCGAACGCGCTAACCAATTGTGCCACAGAGACTCACTGGCATGTGTGTTCTGCCTTTGGCCTGATTGCATTGCTATTTTTTTCTGATTGGCAGAAAACCTGAACTTTTTTCTGAAAAAGGCATGCCTCTCTTAGCACTGCAGTGCATTAGACTGCTCCCTTGCTTCCCTGAGTCCCCAAATACACAACCACCTTGGGCACAATAGAAGACACATTCCAGCAGATTTAGCAAGAGTGCACCAAGGTTTCTATATGTAGGTACCTTGCTGAGGAGCAAGACCTGCAGTTGCATTCTTCTGTTAAAAGAGGGCAGCAGAGTGCACCAAGAGAACTTGGGGGAAGTAGCTCATGTTAACTACTTGCCATGATCTTTATAGATCCCTCTATTTGACTGGGTGAATTCTAATTTCTGGGGTAGAGTAAGCAATTTTTGGATCTAGATGCTGTGCGCAACAGGAATGCTATATACTGCACTGTACTGCTACTGAAAAGTTACCAATTTTACAGGATGTTCAGGTAAGCTTTGTTTCAGAAAACAACTTGCTAGAGGCCCTAGGACAGATTACTGGGACAAAGGAAGAGGGTTTGGGGATTAGCACATCTCCTATGAAAGGTACAGTCACGCCCGAGACAACTCTGAGTGCCTCCTCAAATTCTAAGAAATGCGAACTGGGGTCCTACGCCTTTTATTGCCAGTGGATCTTTGTGTTTCAGACAAATGTGCACGCCTCCCAGAGCCCCATGCAATGCACTTAGGGAAATGGGGGAAGGTGCTGTGCAACCCTCTCGCTGACAATGTCTCTCTTGTCTATAATGTATCTATGAGAGAGAGAGAAATAGGCAATGCGAGAGTGAAAAAGTAAAATGGAAATGTGTCTACTGAGACCAGTATAAGGGGAAATCCTCACAATCCAGGACCGACAGTTGATTGGGAGGGCGCTTACAGTTTTCTGACACCAGACCGGTACCTGAACTCACAAACCCAAACTACAAAGTGATGGGCATTGCCACTAGACTGCCGACCCCCTTTCGGGGCCCCAGCATATATCCTTTAGTAACACCTAGAGTTCCCAGGACAGTGCAGCATTCAGCGATTACACGAAAATATTGACAGCGCTAGGAGGCCATGCAAATGGCAGAGGTATGCTTTACAAAGCCCACGTAGCGTGCACAAAACAGCACATCAGTCAGGCCCACTTGAAGAGATGGTAAAGAGGAAATACTTCTGCTGCATCCAGTAAAACATAGAGATTGGCCTGCTTTAAAGGTTGACCATGTCCTTCATGGGTGTCTGTCAATATGATACTTCCCTGCTGCAAAGCTTACATTCGAAACGCCAGAACAACTAGGCCCAGATCACAAAGATGCAGTCAGGTTGAAATAACGAGATACTGAAGAGCAATTTTATATTTCAGAGTGGGAAAAGCAAATATGACCCCGACGTGATTTGAACACGAAACCTTCTGATCTGGAGTCAGACGCGCTACCATTGCGCCACGAGGTCCTAGTGGCAGTCCACCTGGTGTGTCTGATGACAGAATAAAGGTAGGAGACGTGCATGGACCTGCAGAGCCTCATTGCTTCTTTAAGTAGACTGGCTAGGATAGCTTCCTTCTGTGCATCAGTACACGCTGCAGCCAAACCCTCCCCATGAAGTCTTGATGTTTATGAATTGAATGGCAAGTTTTGAAAAACTAAAGCAAGCGAGAAGAATTGCTTGCAGTTTATTGGATTTTTTGGACGTCAGCAGACGAGACCTGCGAGAGGTAAACAGAAGTCCATAGTTGGTCACGCTGAATTTTTGAGCCAAAATGCACCGTCCCTGGGTGGGCTTGAACCTCCAACCTTTCGGTTAACAGCCGAACGCGCTAACCGATTGCGCCACAGAGACTCATACAGTTCTTACACAGGGGCCTGATTGGTGTGCTGTTTGCTTATGCTTCCCAGGCAACCTGAAAATATTTCTAAAATAGCTCTTTTTCCCACAGCAAATCAGGGTATCAAGCACTTCCCTACCTCCCCTAATCCACAAACACAGGGGATTTAGTAGAGGACAGAGCCCATCAACAGTGCACCAAATGTCCTCTGTATAGGCATAACTTGCTATGAGGAGAAAGCCACAGTTGCGCACTTGTGTTAAAAGGGGACAGTAGGCTGAACCCAGAGAACACGGGAGAAATGACTCAGGTTTACTGAGTGGAACACTCTGTGTCTCTGTGCCAAAAACAGCAGCGTCTTTTCGGTTAACAGCCGAACGCGCTAACCAATTGCGCCACAGAGACTCACTGGCATGTGTGTTCTGCCTTTGGCCTGATTGCATTGCTATTTTTTTCTGATTGGCAGAAAACCTGAACTTTTTTCTGAAAAAGGCATGCCTCTCTTAGCACTGCAGTGCATTAGACTGCTCCCTTGCTTCCCTGAGTCCCCAAATACACAACCACCTTGGGCACAATAGAAGACACATTCCAGCAGATTTAGCAAGAGTGCACCAAGGTTTCTATATGTAGTTACCTATCTGAGAAGCAAGACCTGCAGTTGCATTCTTCTGTTAAAAGAGGGCAGCAGAGTGCACCAAGAGAACTTGGGGGAAGTAGCTTATGTTAACTACTTGCCATGATCTTTATAGATCCCTCTGTTTGACTGGGTGAATTCTAATTTCTGGGGTAGAGTAAGCAATTTTTGGATCTAGATGCTGTGCGCAACAGGAATGCTATATACTGCACTGTACTGCTACTGAAAAGTTACCAATTTTACAGGATGTTCAGGTAAGCTTTGTTTCAGAAAACAACTTGCTAGAGGCCCTAGGACAGATTACTGGGACAAAGGAAGAGGGTTTGGGGATTAGCACATCTCCTATGAAAGGTACAGTCACGCCCGAGACAACTCTGAGTGTCACCTCAAATTCTAAGAAATGCAAACTAGGGACCTACGCTTTTTATTGCCAGTGGATCTTTGTGTTTCAGACAAATGTGCACGCCTCCCAGAGCCCCTTGCAATGCACTTAGGGAAATGGGGGAAGGTGCTGTGAAGCCCTCTCGCTGACAATGTCTCTCTTGTCTATAATGTATCTATGAGAGAGAGAGAAATAGGCAATGCGAGAGTGAAAAAGTAAAATGGAAATGTGTCTTCTGAGACCAGTATAAGGGGAAACCCTCACAATCCAGGACCGACAGTTGATTGGGAGGGCGCTTACAGGTTTCCGACACCAGACCGGTACCTGAACTCACAAACCCAAACTGCAAAGTGATGCCCATTGCCACTAGACTGCCGACCCCCTTTCGGGGCCCCAACATATATCCTTTAGTCACACCTAGAGTTCCCAGGACAGTGCAGCATTCAGCGATTACACGAAAATATTGACAGCGCTAGGAGGCCATGCAAATGGCAGAGGTATGCTTTACAAAGCCCACGTAGCGTGCACAAAACAGCACATCAGTCAGGCCCACTTGAAGAGATGGTAAAGAGGAAATACTTCTGCTGCATCCAGTAAAACATAGAGATTGGCCTGCTTTAAAGGTTGACCATGTCCTTCATGGCTGTCTGTCAATATGATACTTCCCTGCTGCAAAGCTTACATTCGAAACGCCAGAACAACTAGGCCCAGAGCACAAAGATGCAGTCAGGTTGAAATAACGAGATACTGAAGAGCAATTTTGTATTTCAGAGTGGGAAAAGGAAGTATGACCCCGACGTGATTTGAACACACAACCTTCTGATCTGGAGTCAGACTGCGCTACCATTGCGCCACGAGGTCCTTGTGGCAATCCACCTGGTGTGTCTGATGACAGAATAAAGGTAGGAGACGTACATGCACCTGCAGAGCCTCATTGCTTCTTTAGGTAGACTGGCTAGGATAGCTTCCTTCTGTGCATCAGTACACGCTGCAGCCAAACCCTTCCCATGAAGTCTTGATGTTTATGAATTGAATGGCAAGTTTTGAAAAACTAAAGCAAGCGAGAAGAATTGCTTACAGTTTATTGGATTTTTTGGACGTCAGCAGACGAGACCTGCGAGAGGTAAACAGAAGTTCATAGTTGGTCATGCTGAATTTTTGAGCCAAAATGCATCGTCCCTGGGTGGGCTTGAACCACCATCCTTTCGGTTAACAGCCGAACGCGCTAACCGATTGCGCCACAGAGACTCATGCAGTGCTTACACTGGGGCCTGATTGGTGTGCTGTTTGCTTATGCTTCCCAGGCAACCTGAAAATATTTCTAAAATAGCTCTATTTCCCACAGCAAATCAGGGTATTA
The DNA here is from genome assembly GCF_040938575.1 of Ambystoma mexicanum. Taxonomy (NCBI): domain Eukaryota; kingdom Metazoa; phylum Chordata; class Amphibia; order Caudata; family Ambystomatidae; genus Ambystoma; species Ambystoma mexicanum. The sequence goes on from NC_090934.1 coordinate 826,074,836, forward strand.
AGCACTTCCCTACCTCCCCTAATCCACAAACACAGGGGATTTAGAAGAGGACAGAGCCCATCAACAGTGCACCAAATGTCCTCTGTGTAGGCATAACTTGCTATGAGGAGAAAGCCACAGTTGCGCACTTGTGTTAAAAGGGGACAGTAGGCTGAACCCAGAGAACACGAGAGAAATGACTCAGGTTTACTGAGTGGAACACTCTGTGTCTTTGTGCCAAAAACAGCAGCGTCTTTTCAGTTAACAGCCGAACGCGCTAACCAATTGCGCCACAGAGACTCACTGGCATGTGTGTTCTGCCTTTGGCCTGATTGCATTGCTATTTTTTCTGATTGGCAGAAAACCTGAACTTTTTTCTGAAAAAGGCATGCCTCTCTTAGCACTGCAGTGCATTAGACTGCTCCCTTGCTTCCCTGAGTCCCCAAATACACAACCACCTTGGGCACAATAGAAGACACATTCCAGCAGATTTAGCAAGAGTGCACCAAGGTTTCTATATGTAGGTACCTTGCTGAGAAGCAAGACCTGCAGTTGCATTCTTCTGTTAAAAGAGGGCAGCAGAGTGCACCAAGAGAACTTGGGGGAAGTAGCTTATGTTAACTACTTGCCATGATCTTTATAGATCCCTCTGTTTGACTGGGTGAATTCTAATTTCTGGGGTAGAGTAAGCAATTTTTGGATCTAGATGCTGTGCGCAACAGGAATGCTATATACTGCACTGTACTGCTACTGAAAAGTTACCAATTTTACAGGATGTTCAGGTAAGCTTTGTTTCAGAAAACAACTTGCTAGAGGCCCTAGGACAGATTACTGGGACAAAGGAAGAGGGTTTGGGGATTAGCACATCTCCTATGAAAGGTACAGTCACGCCCGAGACAACTCTGAGTGTCACCTCAAATTCTAAGAAATGCAAACTAGGGACCTACGCTTTTTATTGCCAGTGGATCTTTGTGTTTCAGACAAATGTGCACGCCTCCCAGAGCCCCATGCAATGCACTTAGGGAAAGGGGGGAAGGTGCTGTGAAGCCCTCTCGCTGACAATGTCTCTCTTGTCTATAATGTATCTATGAGAGAGAGAGAAATAGGCAATGCGAGAGTGAAAAAGTCAAATGGAAATGTGTCTACTGAGACCAGTATAAGGGGAAATCCTCACAATCCAGGACTGACAGTTGATTGGGAGGGCGCTTACAGGTTTCCGACACCAGACCGGTACCTGAACTCACAAACCCAAACTGCAAAGTGATGCCCATTGCCACTAGACTGCCGACCCCCTTTCGGGGCCCCAACATATATCCTTTAGTCACACCTAGAGTTCCCAGGACAGTGCAGCATTCAGCGATTACACGAAAATATTGACAGCGCTAGGAGGCCATGCAAATGGCAGAGGTATGCTTTACAAAGCCCACGTAGCGTGCACAAAACAGCACATCAGTCAGGCCCACTTGAAGAGATGGTAAAGAGGAAATACTTCTGCTGCATCCAGTAAAACATAGAGATTGGCCTGCTTTAAAGGTTGACCATGTCCTTCATGGGTGTCTGTCAATATGATACTTCCCTGCTGCAAAGCTTACATTCGAAACGCCAGAACAACTAGGCCCAGAGCACAAAGATGCAGTCAGGTTGAAATAACGAGATACTGAAGAGCAATTTTGTATTTCAGAGTGGGAAAAGGAAGTATGACCCCGACGTGATTTGAACACACAACCTTCTGATCTGGAGTCAGACGCGCTACCATTGCGGCACGAAGTCCTTGTGGCAATCCACCTGGTGTGTCTGATGACAGAATAAAGGTAGGAGACGTACATGCACCTGCAGAGCCTCATTGCTTCTTTAGGTAGACTGGCTAGGATAGCTTCCTTCTGTGCATCAGTACACGCTGCAGCCAAACCCTTCCCATGAAGTCTTGATGTTTATGAATTGAATGGCAAGTTTTGAAAAACTAAAGCAAGCGAGAAGAATTGCTTACAGTTTATTGGATTTTTTGGACGTCAGCAGACGAGACCTGCGAGAGGTAAACAGAAGTTCATAGTTGGTCATGCTGAATTTTTGAGCCAAAATGCATCGTCCCTGGGTGGGCTTGAACCACCAACCTTTCGGTTAACAGCCGAACGCGCTAACCGATTGCGCCACAGAGACTCATGCAGTGCTTACACTGGGGCCTGATTGGTGTGCTGTTTGCTTATGCTTCCCAGGCAACCTGAAAATATTTCTAAAATAGCTCTATTTCCCACAGCAAATCAGGGTATCAAGCACTTCCCTACCTCCCCTAATCCACAAACACAGGGGATTTAGTAGAGGACAGAGCCCATCAACAGTGCACCAAATGTCCTCTGTGTAGGCATAACTTGCTATGAGGAGAAAGCCACAGTTGCGCACTTGTGTTAAAAGGGGACAGTAGGCTGAACCCAGAGAACACGGGAGAAATGACTCAGGTTTACTGAGTGGAACACTCTGTGTCTTTGTGCCAAAAACAGCAGCGTCTTTTCGGTTAACAGCCGAACGCGCTAACCGATTGCGCCACAGAGACTCATGCAGTGCTTACACTGGGGCCTGATTGGTGTGCTGTTTGCTTATGCTTCCCAGGCAACCTGAAAATATTTCTAAAATAGCTCTATTTCCCACAGCAAATCAGGGTATCAAGCACTTCCCTACCTCCCGTAATCCACAAACACAGGGGATTTAGTAGAGGACAGAGCCCATCAACAGTGCACCAAATGTCCTCTGTGTAGGCATAACTTGCTATGAGGAGAAAGCCACAGTTGCGCACTTGTGTTAAAAGGGGACAGTAGGCTGAACCCAGAGAACAAGGGAGAAATGACTCAGGTTTACTGAGTGGAACACTCTGTGTCTTTGTGCCCAAAACAGCAGCGTCTTTTCGGTTAACAGCCGAACGCGCTAACCAATTGCGCCACAGAGACTCATTGGCATGTGTGTTCTGCCTTTGGCCTGATTGCATTGCTATTTTTTTCTGATTGGCAGAAAACCTGAACTTTTTTCTGAAAAAGGCATGCCTCTCTTAGCACTGCTGTGCATTAGACTGCTCCCTTGCTTCCCTGAGTCCCCAAATACACAACCACCTTGGGCACAATAGAAGACACATTCCAGCAGATTTAGCAAGAGTGCACCAAGGATTCTATATGTAGGTACCTTGCTGAGAAGCAAGACCTGCAGTTGCATTCTTCTGTTAAAAGAGGGCAGCAGAGTGCACCAAGAGAACTTGGGGGAAGTAGCTTATGTTAACTACTTGCCATGATCTTTATAGATCCCTCTGTTTGACTGGGTGAATTCTAATTTCTGGGGTAGAGTAAGCAATTTTTGGATCTAGATGCTGTGCGCAACAGGAATGCTATATACTGCACTGTACTGCTACTGAAAAGTTACCAATTTTACAGGATGTTCAGGTAAGCTTTTTTTCAGAAAAAAACTTGCTAGAGGCCCTAGGACAGATTACTGGGACAAAGGAAGAGGGTTTGGGGATTAGCACATCTCCTATGAAAGGTACAGTCACGCCCGAGACAACTCTGAGTGCCTCCTCAAATTCTAAGAAATGCGAACTGGGGTCCTTCGCCTTTTATTGCCAGTGGATCTTTGTGTTTCAGACAAATGTGCACGCCTCCCAGAGCCCCATGCAATGCACTTAGGGAAATGGGGGAAGGTGCTGTGCAACCCTCTCGCTGACAATGTCTCTCTTGTCTATAATGTATCTATGAGAGAGAGAGAAATAGGCAATGCGAGAGTGAAAAAGTAAAATGGAAATGTGTCTACTGAGACCAGTATAAGGGGAAATCCTCACAATCCAGGACCGACAGTTGATTGGGAGGGCGCTTACAGTTTTCTGACACCAGACCGGTACCTGAACTCACAAACCCAAACTACAAAGTGATGGGCATTGCCACTAGACTGCCGACCCCCTTTCGGGGCCCCAGCATATATCCTTTAGTCACACCTAGAGTTCCCAGGACAGTGCAGCATTCAGCGATTACACGAAAATATTGACAGCGCTAGGAGGCCATGCAAATGGCAGAGGTATGCTTTACAAAGCCCACGTAGCGTGCACAAAACAGCACATCAGTCAGGCCCACTTGAAGAGATGGTAAAGAGGAAATACTTCTGCTGCATCCAGTAAAACATAGAGATTGGCCTGCTTTAAAGGTTGACCATGTACTTCATGGGTGTCTGTCAATATGATACTTCCCTGCTGCAAAGCTTACATTCGAAACGCCAGAACAACTAGGCCCAGAGCACAAAGATGCAGTCAGGTTGAAATAACGAGATACTGAAGAGCAATTTTGTATTTCAGAGTGGGAAAAGGAAGTATGACCCCGAAGTGATTTGAACACGCAACCTTCTGATCTGGAGTCAGACGCGCTACCATTGCGCCACGAGGTCCTTGTGGCAGTCCACCTGGTGTGTCTGATGACAGAATAAAGGTAGGAGACGTACATGCACCTGCAGAGCCTCATTGCTTCTTTAGGTAGACTGGCTAGGATAGCTTCCTTCTGTGCATCAGTACACGCTGCAGCCAAACCCTTCCCATGAAGTCTTGATGTTTATGAATTGAATGGCAAGTTTTGAAAAACTAAAGCAAGCGAGAAGAATTGCTTGCAGTTTATTGGATTTTTTGGACGTCAGCAGACGAGACCTGCGAGAGGTAAACAGAAGTCCATAGTTGGTCACGCTGAATTTTTGAGCCAAAATGCACCATCCCTGGGTGGGCTTGAACCACCAACCTTTCGGTTAACAGCCGAACGCGCTAAACAATTGCCCCACAGAGACTCATGCAGTGCTTACACTGGGGCCTGATTGGTGTGCTGTTTGCTTATGCTTCCCAGGCAACCTGAAAATATTTCTAAAATAGCTCTTTTTCCCACAGCAAATCAGGGTATCAAGCACTTCCCTACCTCCCCTAATCCACAAACACAGGGGATTTAGTAGAGGACAGAGCCCATCAACAGTGCACCAAATGTCCTCTGTATAGGCATAACTTGCTATGAGGAGAAAGCCACAGTTGCGCACTTGTGTTAAAAGGGGACAGTAGGCTGAACCCAGAGAACACGGGAGAAATGACTCAGGTTTACTGAGTGGAACACTCTGTGTCTTTGTGCCAAAAACAGCAGCGTCTTTTCGGTTAACAGCCGAACGCGCTAACCAATTGCCCCACAGAGACTCACTGGCATGTGTGTTCTGCCTTTGGCCTGATTGCATTGCTATTTTTTTCTGATTGGCAGAAAACCTGAACTTTTTTCTGAAAAAGGCATGCCTCTCTTAGCACTGCAGTGCATTAGACTGCTCCCTTGCTTCCCTGAGTCCCCAAATACACAACCACCTTGGGCACAATAGAAGACACATTCCAGCAGATTTAGCAAGAGTGCACCAAGGTTTCTATATGTAGTTACCTTGCTGAGAAGCAAGACCTGCAGTTGCATTCTTCTGTTAAAAGAGGGCAGCAGAGTGCACCAAGAGAACTTGGGGGAAGTAGCTTATGTTAACTACTTGCCATGATCTTTATAGATCCCTCTGTTTGACTGGGTGAATTCTAATTTCTGGGGTAGAGTAAGCAATTTTTGGATCTAGATGCTGTGCGCAACAGGAATGCTATATACTGCACTGTACTGCTACTGAAAAGTTACCAATTTTACAGGATGTTCAGGTAAGCTTTGTTTCAGAAAACAACTTGCTAGAGGCCCTAGGACAGATTACTGGGACAAAGGAAGAGGGTTTGGGGATTAGCACATCTCCTATGAAAGGTACAGTCACGCCCGAGACAACTCTGAGTGCCTCCTCAAATTCTAAGAAATGCGAACTGGGGTCCTACGCCTTTTATTGCCAGTGGATCTTTGTGTTTCAGACAAATGTGCACGCCTCCCAGAGCCCCATGCAATGCACTTAGGGAAATGGGGGAAGGTGCTGTGCAACCCTCTCGCTGACAATGTCTCTCTTGTCTATAATGTATCTATGAGAGAGAGAGAAATAGGCAATGCGAGAGTGAAAAAGTAAAATGGAAATGTGTCTACTGAGACCAGTATAAGGGGAAATCCTCACAATCCAGGACCGACAGTTGATTGGGAGGGCGCTTACAGGTTTCCGACACCAGACCGGTACCTGAACTCACAAACCCAAACTGCAAAGTGATGCCCATTGCCACTAGACTGCCGACCCCCTTTCGGGGCCCCAACATATATCCTTTAGTCACACCTAGAGTTCCCAGGACAGTGCAGCATTCAGCGATTACACGAAAATATTGACAGCGCTAGGAGGCCATGCAAATGGCAGAGGTATGCTTTACAAAGCCCACGTAGCGTGCACAAAACAGCACATCAGTCAGGCCCACTTGAAGAGATGGTAAAGAGGAAATACTTCTGCTGCATCCAGTAAAACATAGAGATTGGCCTGCTTTAAAGGTTGACCATGTCCTTCATGGGTGTCTGTCAATATGATACTTCCCTGCTGCAAAGCTTACATTCGAAACGCCAGAACAACTAGGCCCAGAGCACAAAGATGCAGTCAGGTTGAAATAACGAGATACTGAAGAGCAATTTTGTATTTTAGAGTGGGAAAAGGAAGTTTGACCCCGATGTGATTTGAACACACAACCTTCTGATCTGGAGTCAGACGCGCTACCATTGCGCCACGAGGTCCTTGTGGCAGTCCACCTGGTGTGTCTGATGACAGAATAAAGGTAGGAGACGTACATGCACCTGCAGAGCCTCATTGCTTCTTTAGGTAGACTGGCTAGGATAGCTTCCTTCTGTGCATCAGTACACGCTGCAGCCAAACCCTTCCCATGAAGTCTTGATGTTTATGAATTGAATGGCAAGTTTTGAAAAACTAAAGCAAGCGAGAAGAATTGCTTACAGTTTATTGGATTTTTTGGACGTCAGCAGACGAGACCTGCGAGAGGTAAACAGAAGTTCATAGTTGGTCATGCTGAATTTTGAGCCAAAATGCATCGTCCCTGGGTGGGCTTGAACCACCAACCTTTCGGTTAACAGCCGAACGCGCTAACCGATTGCGCCACAGAGACTCATGCAGTGCTTACACTGGGGCCTGATTGGTGTGCTGTTTGCTTATGCTTCCCAGGCAACCTGAAAATATTTCTAAAATAGCTCTATTTCCCACAGCAAATCAGGGTATCAAGCACTTCCCTACCTCCCCTAATCCACAAACACAGGGGATTTAGTAGAGGACAGAGCCCATCAACAGTGCACCAAATGTCCTCTGTGTAGGCATAACTTGCTATGAGGAGAAAGCCACAGTTGCGCACTTGTGTTAAAAGGGGACAGTAGGCTGAACCCAGAGAACACGGGAGAAATGACTCAGGTTAACTGAGTGGAACACTCTGTGTCTTTGTGCCAAAAACAGCAGCGTCTTTTCGGTTAACAGCCGAACGCGCTAACCAATTGTGCCACAGAGACTCACTGGCATGTGTGTTCTGCCTTTGGCCTTATTGCATTGCTATTTTTTTCTGATTGGCAGAAAACCTGAACTTTTTTCTGAAAAAGGCATGCCTCTCTTAGCACTGCAGTGCATTAGACTGCTCCCTTGCTTCCCTGAGTCCCCAAATACACAACCACCTTGGGCACAATAGAAGACACATTCCAGCAGATTTAGCAAGAGTGCACCAAGGTTTCTATATGTAGGTACCTTGCTGAGAAGCAAGACCTGCAGTTGCATTCTTCTGTTAAAAGAGGGCAGCAGAGTGCACCAAGAGAACTTGGGGGAAGTAGCTTATGTTAACTACTTGCCATGATCTTTATAGATCCCTCTGTTTGACTGGGTGAATTCTAATTTCTGGGGGTAGAGTAAGCAATTTTTGGATCTAGATGCTGTGCGCAACAGGAATGCTATATACTGCACTGTACTGCTACTGAAAAGTTACCAATTTTACAGGATGTTCAGGTAAGCTTTGTTTCAGAAAACAACTTGCTAGAGGCCCTAGGACAGATTACTGGGACAAAGGAAGAGGGTTTGGGGATTAGCACATCTCCTATGAAAGGTACAGTCACGCCCGAGACAACTCTGAGTGCCTCCTCAAATTCTAAGAAATGCGAACTGGGGTCCTACGCCTTTTATTGCCAGTGGATCTTTGTGTTTCAGACAAATGTGCACGCCTCCCAGAGCCCCATGCAATGCACTTAGGGAAATGGGGGAAGGTGCTGTGAAACCCTCTCGCTGACAATGTCTCTCTTGTCTATAATGTATCTATGAGAGAGCGAGAAATAGGCAATGCGAGAGTGAAAAAGTAAAATGGAAATGTGTCTACTGAGACCAGTATAAGGGGAAATCCTCACAATCCAGGACCGACAGTTGATTGGGAGGGCGCTTACAGTTTTCTGACACCAGACCGGTACCTGAACTCACAAACCCAAACTACTAAGTGATGGGCATTGCCACTAGACTGCCGACCCCCTTTCGGGGCCCCAGCATATATCCTTTAGTCACACCTAGAGTTCCCAGGACAGTGCAGCATTCAGCGATTACACGAAAATATTGACAGCGCTAGGAGGCCATGCAAATGGCAGAGGTATGCTTTACAAAGCCCACGTAGCGTGCACAAAACAGCACATCAGTCAGGCCCACTTGAAGAGATGGTAAAGAGGAAATACTTCTGCTGCATCCAGTAAAACATAGAGATTGGCCTGCTTTAAAGGTTGACCATGTCCTTCATGGGTGTCTGTCAATATGATACTTCCCTGCTGCAAAGCTTACATTCGAAACGCCAGAACAACTAGGCCCAGAGCACAAATATGCAGTCAGGTTGAAATAACGAGATACTGAAGAGCAATTTTGTATTTCAGAGTGGGAAAAGCAAATATGACCCCGACGTGATTTGAACACGCAACCTTCTGATCTGGAGTCAGACGTGCTACCATTGCGCCACGAGGTCCTTGTGGCAGTCCACCTGGTGTGTCTGATGACAGAATAAAGGTAGGAGACGTACATGCACCTGCAAAGCCTCATTGCTTCTTTAGGTAGACTGGCTAGGATAGCTTCCTTCTGTGCATCAGTACACGCTGCAGCCAAACCCTTCCCATGAAGTCTTGATGTTTATGAATTGAATGGCAAGTTTTGAAAAACTAAAGCAAGCGAGAAGAATTGCTTGCAGTTTATTGGATTTTTTGGACGTCAGCAGACGAGACCTGCGAGAGGTAAACAGAAATCCATAGTTGGTCACGCTGAATTTTTGATCCAAAATGCACCGTCCCTGGGTGGGCTTGAACCACCAACCTTTCGGTTACGCGCTAACCGATTGCGCCACAGAGACTCATGCAGTTCTTACACAGGGGCTTGATTGGTGTGCTGTTTGCTTATGCTTCCCAGGCAACCTGAAAATATTTCTAAAATAGCTCTTTTTCCCACAGCAAATCAGGGTATCAAGCACTTCCCTACCTCCCCTAATCCACAAACACAGGGGATTTAGTAGAGGACAGAGCCCATCAACAGTGCACCAAATGCCCTCTGTGTAGGCATAACTTGCTATGAGGAGAAAGCCACAGTTGCGCACTTGTGTTAAAAGGGGACAGTAGGCTGAACCCAGAGAACACGGGAGAAATGACTCAGGTTTACTGAGTGGAACACTCTGTGTCTTTGTGCCAAAAACAGCAGCGTCTTTTCGGTTAACAGCCGAACGCTCTAACCAATTGCGCCACAGAGACTCACTGGCATGTGTGTTCTGCCTTTGGCCTGATTGCATTGCTATTTTTTTCTGATTGGCAGAAAACCTGAACTTTTTTCTGAAAAAGGCATGCCTCTCTTAGCACTGCAGTGCATTAGACTGCTCCCTTGCTTCCCTGAGTCCCCAAATACACAACCACCTTGGGCACAATAGAAGACACATTCCAGCAGATTTAGCAAGAGTGCACCAAGGTTTCTATATGTAGTTACCTTGCTGAGAAGCAAGACCTGCAGTTGCATTCTTCTGTTAAAAGAGGGCAGCAGAGTGCACCAAGAGAACTTGGGGGAAGTAGCTTATGTTAACTACTTGCCATGATCTTTATAGATCCCTCTGTTTGACTGGGTGAATTCTAATTTCTGGGGTAGAGTAAGCAATTTTTGGATCTAGATGCTGTGCGCAACAGGAATGCTATATACTGCACTGTACTGCTACTGAAAAGTTACCAATTTTACAGGATGTTCAGGTAAGCTTTGTTTCAGAAAACAACTTGCTAGAGGCCCTAGGACAGATTACTGGGACAAAGGAAGAGGGTTTGGGGATTAGCACATCTCCTATGAAAGGTACAGTCACGCCCGAGACAACTCTGAGTGCCTCCTCAAATTCTAAGAAATGCGAACTGGGGTCCTACGCCTTTTATTGCCAGTGGATCTTTGTGTTTCAGACAAATGTGCACGCCTCCCAGAGCCCCATGCAATGCACTTAGGGAAATGGGGGAAGGTGCTGTGCAACCCTCTCGCTGACAATGTCTCTCTTGTCTATAATATATCTATGAGAGAGAGAGAAATAGGCAATGCGAGAGTGAAAAAGTAAAATGGAAATGTGTCTACTGAGACCAGTATAAGGGGAAATCCTCACAATCCAGGACCGACAGTTGATTGGGAGGGCGCTTACAGGTTTCCGACACCAGACCGGTACCTGAACTGACAAACCCAAACTGCAAAATGATGCCCATTGCCACTAGACTGCCGACCCCCTTTCGGGGCCCCAACATATATATATCCTTTAGTCACACCTAGAGTTCCCAGGACAGTGCAGCATTCAGCGATTACACGAAAATATTGACAGCGCTAGGAGGCCATGCAAATGGCAGAGGTATGCTTTACAAAGCCCACGTAGCGTGCACAAAACAGCACATCAGTCAGGCCCACTTGAAGAGATGGTAAAGAGGAAATACTTCTGCTGCATCCAGTAAAACATAGAGATTGGCCTGCTTTAAAGGTTGACCATGTCCTTCATGGGTGTCTGTCAATATGATACTTCCCTGCTGCAAAGCTTACATTCGAAACGCCAGAACAACTAGGCCCAGAGCACAAAGATGCAGTCAGGTTGAAATAACGAGATACTGAAGAGCAATTTTGTATTTTAGAGTGGGAAAAGGAAGTATGACCGCGAGGTGATTTGAACACACAACCTTCTGATCTGGAGTCAGGCGCGCTACCATTGCGCCACGAGGTCTTTGTGGCAATCCACCTGGTGTGTCTGATGACAGAATAAAGGTAGGAGATGTAAATGCACCTGCAGAGCCTCATTGCTTCTTTAGGTAGACTGGCTAGGATAGCTTCCTTCTGTGCATCAGTACACGCTGCAGCCAAACCCTTCCCATGAAGTCTTGATGTTTATGAATTGAATGGCAAGTTTTGAAAAACTAAAGCAAGCGAGAAGAATTGCTTACAGTTTATTGGATTTTTTGGACGTCAGCAGACGAGACCTGCGAGAGGTAAACAGAAGTTCATAGTTGGTCATGCTGAATTTTTGAGCCAAAATGCATCGTCCCTGGGTGGGCTTGAACCACCAATCTTTCGGTTAACAGCCGAACGCGCTAACCGATTGCGCCACAGAGACTCATGCAGCTCTTACACAGGGGCCTGATTGGTGTGCTGTTTGCTTATGCTTCCCAGGCAACCTGAAAATATTTCTAAAATAGCTCTTTTTCCCACAGCAAATCAGGGTATCAAGCACTTCCCTACCTCCCCTAATCCACAAACACAGGGGATTTAGTAGAGGACAGAGCCCATCAACAGTGCACCAAATGCCCTCTGTGTAGGCATAACTTGCTATGAGGAGAAAGCCACAGTTGCGCACTTGTGTTAAAAGGGGACAGTAGGCTGAACCCAGAGAACACGGGAGAAATGACTCAGGTTTACTGAGTGGAACACTCTGTGTCTTTGTGCCAAAAACAGCAGCGTCTTTTCGGTTAACAGTCGAACGCGCTAACCAATTGCACCACAGAGACTCACTGGCATGTGTGTTCTGCCTTTGGCCTGATTGCATTGCTATTTTTTTCTGATTGGCAGAAAACCTGAACTTTTTTCTGAAAAAGGCATGCCTCTCTTAGCACTGCAGTGCATTAGAGTGCTCCCTTGCTTCCCTGAATCCCCAAATACACAACCACCCTGGGCACAATAGAAGACACATTCCAGCAGATTTAGCAAGATTGCACCAAGGATTCTATATGTAGGTACCTTGCTGAGAAGCAAGACCTGCAGTTGCATTCTTCTGTTAAAAGAGGGCAGCAGAGTGCACCAAGAGAACTTGGGGGAAGTAGCTTATGTTAACTATTTGCCATGCTCTTTATAGATCCCTCTGTTTGACTGGGTGAATTCTAATTTCTGGGGTAGAGTAAGCAATTTTTGGATCTAGATGCTGTGCGCAACAGGAATGCTATATACTGCACTGTACTGCTACTGAAAAGTTACCAATTTTACAGGATGTTCAGGTAAGCTTTGTTTCAGAAAACAACTTGCTAGAGGCACTAAGACAGATTACTGGGACAAAGGAAGAGGGTTTGGGGATTATCACATCTCATATGAAAGGTACAGTCACGCCCGAGACAACTCTGAGTGCCTCCTCAAATTCTAAGAAATGCGAACTGGGGTCCTACGCCTTTTATTGCCAGTGGATCTTTGTGTTTCAGACAAATGTGCACGCCTCCCAGAGCCCCTTGCAATGCACTTAGGGAAAGGGGGGAAGGTGCTGTGAAGCCCTCTCGCTGACAATGTCTCTCTTGTCTATAATGTAACTATGAGAGAGAGAGAAATAGGCAATGCGAGAGTGAAAAAGTAAAATGGAAATGTGTCTACTGAGACCAGTATAAGGGGAAATCCTCACAATCCAGGACCGACAGTTGATTGGGAGGGCGCTTACAGGTTTCCGACACCAGACCGGTACCTGAACTCACAAACCCAAACTGCAAAGTGATGCCCATTGCCACTAGACTGCCGACCCCCTTTCGGGGCCCCAGCATATATCCTTTAGTCACACCTAGAGCTCCCAGGACAGTGCAGCATTCAGCGATTACACGAAAATATTGACAGCGCTAGGAGGCCATGCAAATGGCAGAGGTATGCTTTACAAAGCCCACGTAGCGTGCACAAAACAGCACATCAGTCAGGCCCACTTGAAGAGATGGTAAAGAGGAAATACTTCTGCTGCATCCAGTAAAACATAGAGATTGGCCTGCTTTAAAGGTTGACCATGTCCTTCATGGGTGTCTGTCAATATGATACTTCCCTGCTGCAAAGCTTACATTCGAAACGCCAGAACAACTAGGCCCAGAGCACAAAGATGCAGTCAGGTTGAAATAACGAGATACTGAAGAGCAATTTTGTATTTCAGAGTGGGAAAAGGAAGTATGACCCCGACGTGATTTGAACACACAACCTTCTGATCTGGAGTCAGACGCGCTACCATTGCGCCACGAGGTCCTTGTGGCAATCCACCTGGTGTGTCTGATGACAGAATAAAGGTAGGAGACGTACATGCACCTGCAGAGCCTCATTGCTTCTTTAGGTAGACTGGCTAGGATAGCTTCCTTCTGTGCATCAGTACACGCTGCAGCCAAACCCTTCCCATGAAGTCTTGATGTTTATGAATTGAATGGCAAGTTTTGAAAAACTAAAGCAAGCGAGAAGAATTGCTTGCAGTTTATTGGATTTTTTGGACGTCAGCAGACGAGACCTGCGAGAGGTAAACAGAAGTCCATAGTTGGTCACGCTGAATTTTTGAGCCAAAATGCACCGTCCCTGGGTGGGCTTGAACCACCAACCTTTCGGTTAACAGCCGAACGCGCTAACCGATTGCGCCAAAGAGACTCATGCAGTTCTTACACAGGGGCCTGATTGGTGTGCTGTTTGCTTATACTTCCCAGGCAACCTGAAAATATTTCTAAAATAGCTCTTTTTCCCACAGCAAATCAGGGTATCAAGCACTTCCCTACCTCCCCTAATCCACAAACACAGGGGATTTAGTAGAGGACAGAGCCCATCAACAGTGCACCAAATGTCCTCTGTATAGGCATAACTTGCTATGAGGAGAAAGCCACAGTTGCGCACTTGTGTTAAAAGGGGACAGTAGGCTGAACCCAGAGAACACGGGAGAAATGACTCAGGTTTACTGAGTGGAACACTCTGTGTCTTTGTGCCAAAAACAGCAGCGTCTTTTCGGTTAACAGCCGAACGCGCTAACCAATTGCGCCACAGAGACTCACTGGCATGTGTGTTCTGCCTTTGGCCTGATTGTATTGCTATTTTTTTCTGATTGGCAGAAAACCTGAACTTTTTTCTGAAAAAGGCATGCCTCTCTTAGCACTGCAGTGCATTAGACTGCTCCCTTGCTTCCCTGAGTCCCCAAATACACAACCACCCTGGGCACAATAGAAGACACATTCCAGCAGATTTAGCAAGATTGCACCAAGGATTCTATATGTAGGTACCTTGCTGAGAAGCAAGACCTGCAGTTGCATTCTTCTGTTAAAAGAGGGCAGCAGAGTGCACCAAGAGAACTTGGGGGAAGTAGCTTATGTTAACTACTTGCCATGCTCTTTATAGTTCCCTCTGTTTGACTGGGTGAATTCTAATTTCTGGGGTAGAGTAAGCAATTTTTGGATCTAGATGCTGTGCGCAACAGGAATGCTATATACTGCACTGTACTGCTACTGAAAAGTTACCAATTTTACAGGATGTTCAGGTAAGCTTTGTTTCAGAAAACAACTTGCTAGAGGCACTAAGACAGATTACTGGGACAAAGGAAGAGGGTTTGGGGATTAGCACATCTCCTATGAAAGGTACAGTCACGCCCGAGACAACTCTGAGTGTCACCTCAAATTCTAAGAAATGCAAACTAGGGACCTACGCTTTTTATTGCCAGTGGATCTTTGTGTTTCAGACAAATGTGCACGCCTCCCAGAGCCCCTTGCAATGCACTTAGGGAAATGGGGGAAGGTGCTGTGAAGCCCTCTCGCTGACAATGTCTCTCTTGTCTATAATGTATCTATGAGAGAGAGAGAAATAGGCAATGCGAGAGTGAAAAAGTAAAATGGAAATGTGTCTTCTGAGACCAGTATAAGGGGAAACCCTCACAATCCAGGACCGACAGTTGATTGGGAGGGCGCTTACAGGTTTCCGACACCAGACCGGTACCTGAACTCACAAACCCAAACTGCAAAGTGATGCCCATTGCCACTAGACTGCCGACCCCCTTTCGGGGCCCCAACATATATCCTTTAGTCACACCTAGAGTTCCCAGGACAGTGCAGCATTCAGCGATTACACGAAAATATTGACAGCGCTAGGAGGCCATGCAAATGGCAGAGGTATGCTTTACAAAGCCCACGTAGCGTGCACAAAACAGCACATCAGTCAGGCCCACTTGAAGAGATGGTAAAGAGGAAATACTTCTGCTGCATCCAGTAAAACATAGAGATTGGCCTGCTTTAAAGGTTGACCATGTCCTTCATGGGTGTCTGTCAATATGAAACTTCCCTGCTGCAAAGCTTACATTCGAAACGCCAGAACAACTAGGCCCAGAGCACAAAGATGCAGTCAGGTTGAAATAACGAGATACTGAAGAGCAATTTTGTATTTCAGAGTGGGAAAAGGAAGTATGACCCCGAAGTGATTTGAACACACAACCTTCTGATCTGGAGTCAGACGCGCTACCATTGCGCCACGAGGTCCTTCTGGCAGTCCACCTGGTGTGTCTGATGACAGAATAAAGGTAGGAGACGTACATGCACCTGCAGAGCCTCATTGCTTCTTTAGGTAGACTGGCTAGGATAGCTTCCTTCTGTGCATCAGTGCACGCTGCAGCCAAACCCTTCCCATGAAGTCTTGATGTTTATGAATTGAATGGCAAGTTTTGAAAAACTAAAGCAAGCGAGAAGAATTGCTTGCAGTTTATTGGATTTTTTGGACGTCAGCAGACGAGACCTGCGAGAGGTAAACAGAAGTTCATAGTTGGTCATGCTGAATTTTTGAGCCAAAATGCATCGTCCCTGGGTGGGCTTAGAACCACCAACCTTTCGGTTAACAGCCGACGCGCTAACCGATTGCGCCACAGAGACTCATGCAGTGCTTACACTGGGGCCTGATTGGTGTGCTGTTTGCTTATGCTTCCCAGGCAACCTGAAAATATTTCTAAAATAGCTCTATTTCCCACAGCAAATCAGGGTATCAAGCACTCCCCTACCTCCCCTAATCCACAAACACAGGGGATTTAGTAGAGGACAGAGCCCATCAACAGTGCACCAAATGTCCTCTGTGTAGGCATAACTTGCTATGAGGAGAAAGCCACAGTTGCGCACTTGTGTTAAAAGGGGACAGTAGGCTGAACCCAGAGAACACGGGAGAAATGACTCAGGTTTACTGAGTGGAACACTCTGTGTCTTTGTGCCAAAAACAGCAGCGTCTTTTCGGTTAACAGCCGAACGCCCTAACCAATTGTGCCACAGAGACTCACTGGCATGTGTGTTCTGCCTTTGGCCTGATTGCATTGCTATTTTTTTCTGATTGGCAGAAAACCTGAACTTTTTTCTGAAAAAGGCATGCCTCTCTTAGGACTGCAGTGCATTAGACTGCTCCCTTGCTTCCCTGAGTCCCCAAATACACAACCACCTTGGGCACAATAGAAGACACATTCCAGCAGATTTAGCAAGAGTGCACCAAGGTTTCTATATGTAGGTACCTTGCTGAGAAGCAAGACCTGCAGTTGCATTCTTCTGTTAAAAGAGGGCAGCAGAGTGCACCAAGAGAACTTGGGGGAAGTAGCTTATGTTAACTACTTGCCATGATCTTTATAGATCCCTCTGTTTGACTGGGTGAATTCTAATTTCTGGGGTAGAGTAAGCAATTTTTGGATCTAGATGCTGTGCGCAACAGGAATGCTATATACTGTACTGTACTGCTACTGAAAAGTTACCAATTTTACAGGATGTTCAGGTAAGCTTTGTTTCAGAAAACAACTTGCTAGAGGCCCTAGGACAGATTACTGGGACAAAGGAAGAGGGTTTGGGGATTAGCACATCTCCTATGAAAGGTACAGTCACGCCCGAGACAACTCTGAGTGCCTCCTCAAATTCTAAGAAATGCGAACTGGGGTCCTACGCCTTTTATTGCCAGTGGATCTTTGTGTTTCAGACAAATGTGCACGCCTCCCAGAGCCCCTTGCAATGCACTTAGGGAAAGGGGGGAAGGTGCTGTGCAACCCTCTCGCTGACAATGTCTCTCTTGTCTATAATGTATCTATGAGAGAGAGAGAAATAGGCAATGCGAGAGTGAAAAAGTAAAATGGAAATGTGTCTACTGAGACCAGTATAAGGGGAAATCCTCACAATCCAGGACCGACAGTTGATTGGGAGGGCGCTTACAGGTTTCCGACACCAGACCGGTACCTGAACTCACAAACCCAAACTGCAAAGTGATGGGCATTGCCACTAGACTGCCGACCCCCTTTCGGGGCCCCAACATATATCCTTTAGTCACACCTAGAGTTCCCAGGACACTGCAGCATTCAGCGATTACACGAAAATATTGACAGCGCTAGGAGGCCATGCAAATGGCAGAGGTATGCTTTACAAAGCCCACGTAGCGTGCACAAAACAGCACATCAGTCAGGCCCACTTGAAGAGATGGTAAAGAGGAAATACTTCTGCTGCATCCAGTAAAACATAGAGATTGGCCTGCTTTAAAGGTTGACCATGTCCTTCATGGGTGTCTGTCAATATGATACTTCCCTGCTGCAAAGCTTACATTCGAAACGCCAGAACAACTAGGCCCAGAGCACAAAGATGCAGTCAGGTTGAAATAACGAATTACTGAAGAGCAATTTTATATTTCAGAGTGGGAAAAGCAAATATGACCCCGACATGATTTGAACACGAAACCTTCTGATCTGGAGTCAGAGCGCTACCATTGCGCCACGAGGTCCTTGTGGCAATCCACCTGGTGTGTCTGATGACAGAATAAAGGTAGGAGACGTACATGGACCTGCAGAGCCTCATTGCTTCTTTAAGTAGACTGGCTAGGATAGCTTCCTTCTGTGCATCAGTACACGCTGCAGCCAAACCCTTCCCATGAAGTCTTGATGTTTATGAATTGAATGGCAAGTTTTGAAAAACTAAAGCAAGCGAGAAGAATTGCTTACAGTTTATTGGATTTTTTGGACGTCAGCAGACGAGACCTGCGAGAGGTAAACAGAAGTTCATAGTTGGTCATGCTGAATTTTTGAGCCGAAATGCATCGTCCCTGGGTGGGCTTGAACCACCAACCTTTCGGTTAACAGCCGAACGCGCTAACCGATTGCGCCACAGAGACTCATGCAGTGCTTACACTGGGGCCTGATTGGTGTGATGTTTGCTTATGCTTCCCAGCAACCTGAAAATATTTCTAAAATAGCTCTATTTCCCACAGCAAATCAGGGTATCAAGCACTTCCCTACCTCCCGTAATCCACAAACAAAGGGGATTTAGTAGAGGACAGAGCCCATCAACAGTGCACCAAATGTCCTCTGTGTAGGCATAACTTGCTATGAGGAGAAAGCCACAGTTGCACACTTGTGTTAAAAGGGGACAGTAGGCTGAACCCAGAGAACACGGGAGAAATGACTCAGGTTTACTGAGTGGAACACTCTGTGTCTTTGTGCCCAAAACAGCAGCGTCTTTTCGGTTAACAGCCGAACGCGCTAACCAATTGCGCCACAGAGACTCACTGGCATGTGTGTTCTGCCTTTGGCCTGATTGCATTGCTATTTTTTTCTGATTGGCAGAAAACCTGAACTTTTTTCTGAAAAAGGCATGCCTCTCTTAGCACTGCAGTGCATTAGACTGCTCCCTTGCTTCCCTGAGTCCCCAAATACACAAACACCTTGGGCACAATAGAAGACACATTCCAGCAGATTTAGCAAGAGTGCACCAAGGATTCTATATGTAGGTACCTTGCTGAGAAGCAAGACCTGCAGTTGCATTCTTCTGTTAAAAGAGGGCAGCAGAGTGCACCAAGAGAACTTGGGGGAAGTAGCTTATGTTAACTACTTGCCATGCTCTTTATAGATCCCTCTGTTTGACTGGGTGAATTCTAATTTCTGGGGTAGAGTAAGCAATTTTTGGATCTAGATGCTGTGCGCAACAGGAATGCTATATACTGCACTTTACTGCTACTGAAAAGTTACCAATTTTACAGGATGTTCAGGTAAGCTTTGTTTCAGAAAACAACTTGCTAGAGGCACTAAGACAGATTACTGGGACAAAGGAAGAGGGTTTGGGGATTAGCACATCTCCTATGAAATGTACAGTCACGCCCGAGACAACTCTGAGTGTCACCTCAAATTCTAAGAAATGCAAACTAGGGACCTACGCTTTTTATTGCCAGTGGATCTTTGTGTTTCAGACAAATGTGCACGCCTCCCAGAGCCCCTTGCAATGCACTTAGGGAAATGGGGGAAGGTGCTGTGAAGCCCTCTCGCTGACAATGTCTCTCTTGTCTATAATGTATCTATGAGAGAGAGAGAAATAGGCAATGCGAGAGTGAAAAAGTAAAATGGAAATGTGTCTACTGAGACCAGTATAAGGGGAAATCCTCACAATCCAGGACCGACAGTTGATTGGGAGGGCGCTTACAGGTTTCCGACACCAGACCCGTACCTTAACTCACAAACCCAAACTGCAAAGTGATGGGCATTGCCACTAGACTGCCGACCCCCTTTCGGGGCCCCAGCATATATCCTTTAGTCACACCTAGAGTTCCCAGGACAGTGCAGCATTCAGCGATTACACGAAAATATTGACAGCGCTAGGAGGCCATGCAAATGGCAGAGGTATGCTTTACAAAGCCCACGTAGCGTGCACAAAACAGCACATCAGTCAGGCCCACTTGAAGAGATGGTAAAGAGGAAATACTTCTGCTGCATCCAGTAAAACATAGAGATTGGCCTGCTTTAAAGGTTGACCATGTCCTTCATGGGTGTCTGTCAATATGATACTTCCCTGCTGCAAAGCTTACATTCGAAACGCCAGAACAACTAGGCCCAGAGCACAAAGATGCAGTCAGGTTGAAATAACGAGATACTGAAGAGCAATTTTGTATTTCAGAGTGGGAAAAGCAAATATGACCCCGACGTGATTTGAACACGCAACCTTCTGATCTGGAGTCAGACGCGCTACCATTGCGCCACGAGGTCCTTGTGGCAGTCCACCTGGTGTGTCTGATGACAGAATAAAGGTAGGAGACGTACATGCACCTGCAGAGCCTCATTGTTTCTTTAGGTAGACTGGCTAGGATAGCTTCCTTCTGTGCATCAGTACACGCTGCAGCCAAAGCCTTCCCATGAAGTCTTGATGTTTATGAATTGAATGGCAAGTTTTGAAAAACTAAAGCAAGCGAGAAGAATTGCTTACAGTTTATTGGATTTTTTGGACGTCAGCAGACGAGACCTGCGAGAGGTAAACAGAAGTTCATAGTTGGTCATGCTGAATTTTTGAGCCAAAATGCATCTTCCCTGGGTGGGCTTGAACCACCAACCTTTCGGTTAACAGCCGAACGCGCTATCCGATTGCGCCACAGAGACTCATGCAGTGCTTACCCTGGGACCTGATTGGTGTGCTGTTTGCATATGCTTCCCAGGCAACCTGAAAATATTTCTAAAATAGCTCTATTTCCCACAGCAAATCAGGGTATCAAGCACTTCCCTACCTCCCCTAATCCACAAACACAGGGGATTTAGTAGAGGACAGAGCCCATCAACAGGGCACCAAATGTCCTCTGTATAGGCATAACTTGCTATGAGGAGAAAGCCACAGTTGCGCACTTGTGTTAAAAGGGGACAGTAGGCTGAACCCAGAGAAAACGGGAGAAATGACTCAGGTTTACTGAGTGGAACACTCTGTGTCTTTGTGCCAAAAACAGCAGCGTCTTTTCAGTTAACAGCCGAACGCGCTAACCAATTGCGCCACAGAGACTCACTGGCATGTGTGTTCTGCCTTTGGCCTGATTGCATTGCTATTTTTTTCTGATTGGCAGAAAACCTGAACTTTCTTCTGAAAAAGGCATGCCTCTCTTAGCACTGCAGTGCATTAGACTGCTCCCTTGCTTCCCTGAGTCCCCAAATACACAACCACCTTGGGCACAATAGAAGACACATTCCAGCAGATTTAGCAAGAGTGCACCAAGGTTTCTATATGTAGGTACCTTGCTGAGAAACAAGACCTGCAGTTGCATTCTTCTGTTAAAAGAGGGCAGCAGAGTGCACCAAGAGAACTTGGGGGAAGTAGCTTATGTTAACTACTTGCCATGATCTTTATAGATCCCTCTGTTTGACTGGGTGAATTCTAATTTCTGGGGTAGAGTAAGCAATTTTTGGATCTAGATGCTGTGTGCAACAGGAATGCTATATACTGCACTGTACTGCTACTGAAAAGTTACCAATTTTACAGGATGTTCAGGTAAGCTTTGTTTCAGAAAACAACTTGCTAGAGGCCCTAGGACAGATTACTGGGACAAAGGAAGAGGGTTTGGGGATTAGCACATCTCCTATGAAAGGTACAGTCACGCCCGAGACAACTCTGAGTGTCACTTCAAATTTTAAGAAATGCAAACTAGGGACCTACGCTTTTTATTGCCAGTGGATCTTTGTGTTTCAGACAAATGTGCACGCCTCCCAGAGCCCCATGCAATGCACTTAGGGAAATGGGGGAAGGTGCTGTGAAGCCCTCTCGCTGACAATGTCTCTCTTGTCTATAATGTATCTATGTGAGAGAGAGAGAAATAGGCAATGCGAGAGTGAAAAAGTAAAATGGAAATGTGTCTACTGAGACCAGTATAAGGGGAAATCCTCACAATCCAGGACCGACAGTTGATTGGGAGGGCGCTTACAGGTTTCCGACACCAGACCGGTACCTGAACTCACAAACCCAAACTGCAAAGTGATGCCCATTGCCACTAGACTGCCGACCCCCTTTCGGGGCCCCAGCATATATCCTTTAGTCACACCTAGAGTTCCCAGGACAGTGCAGCATTCAGCGATTACACAAAAATATTGACAGCGCTAGGAGGCCATGCAAATGGCAGAGGTATGCTTTACAAAGCCCACGTAGCGTGCACAAAACAGCACATCAGTCAGGCCCACTTGAAGAGATGGTAAAGAGGAAATACTTCTGCTGCATCCAGTAAAACATAGAGATTGGCCTGCTTTAAAGCTTGACCATGTCCTTCATGGGTGTCTGTCAATATGATACTTCCCTGCTGCAAAGCTTACATTCGAAACGCCAGAACAACTAGGCCCAGAGCACAAAGATGCAGTCAGGTTGAAATAACGAGATACTGAAGAGCAATTTTGTATTTCAGAGTGGGAAAAGCAAATATGACCCCGACGTGATTTGAACACGCAACCTTCTGATCTGGAGTCAGACGCGCTACCATTGCGCCACGAGGTCCTTGTGGCATTCCACCTGGTGTGTCTGATGACAGAATAAAGGTAGGAGACGTACATGGACCTGCAGAGCCTCATTGCTTCTTTAAGTAGACTGGCTAGGATAGCTTCCTTCTGTGCATCAGTACACGCTGCAGCCAAACCCTTACCATGAAGTCTTGATGTTTATGAATTGAATGGCAAGTTTTGAAAAACTAAAGCAAGCGAGAAGAATTGCTTGCAGTTTATTGGATTTTTTGGACGTCAGCAGTCGAGACCAGCGAGAGGTAAACAGAAGTTCATAGTTGGTCATGCTGAATTTTTGAGCCAAAATGCATCGTCCCTGGGTGGGCTTGAACCACCAACCTTTCGGTTAACGGCCGAACGCGCTAACCGATTGCGCCACAGAGACTCATGCAGTGCCTACACTGGGGCCTGATTGGTGTGCTGTTTGCTTATGCTTCCCAGGCAACCTGAAAATATTTCTAAAATAGCTCTATTTCCCACAGCAAATCAGGGTATCAAGCACTTCCCTACCTCCCGTAATCCACAAACACAGGGGATTTAGTAGAGGACAGAGCCCATCAACAGTGCACCAAATGCCCTCTGTGTAGGCATAACTTGCTATGAGGAGAAAGCCACAGTTGCGCACTTCTGTTAAAAGGGGACAGTAGGCTGAACCCAGAGAACACGGGAGAAATGACTCAGGTTTACTGAGTGGAACACTCTGTGTCTTTGTGCCAAAAACAGCAGCGTCTTTTCGGTTAACAGCCGAACGCGCTAACCAATTGCGCCACAGAGACTCACTGGCATGTGTGTTCTGCCTTTGGCCTGATTGCATTGCTATTTTTTTCTGATTGGCAGAAAACCTGAACTTTTTTCTGAAAAAGGCATGCCTCTCTTAGCACTGCAGTGCATTAGACTGCTCCCTTGCTTCCCTGAGTCCCCAAATACACAACCACCTTGGGAACAATAGAAGACACATTCCAGCAGATTTAGCAAGAGTGCACCAAGGATTCTATATGTAGGTACCTTGCTGAGAAGCAAGACCTGCAGTTGCATTCTTCTGTTAAAAGAGGGCAGCAGAGTGCACCAAGAGAACTTGGGGGAAGTAGCTTATGTTAACTACTTGCCATGATCTTTATAGATCCCTCTGTTTGACTGGGTGAATTCTAATTTCTGGGGTAGAGTAAGCAATTTTTGGATCTAGATGCTGTGCGCAACAGGAATGATATATACTGCACTGTACTGCTACTGAAAAGTTACCAATTTTACAGGATGTTCAGGTAAGCTTTGTTTCAGAAAACAACTTGCTAGAGGCCCTAGGACAGATTACTGGGACAAAGGAAGAGGGTTTGGGGATTAGCACATCTCCTATGAAAGGTACAGTCACGCCCGAGATAACTCTGAGTGTCACCTCAAATTCTAAGAAATGCAAACTAGGGAGATACGCTTTTTATTGCCAGTGGATCTTTGTGTTTCAGACAAATGTGCACGCCTCCCAGAGCCCCTTGCAATGCACTTAGGGAAAGGGGGGAAGGTGCTGTGCAGCCCTCTCGCTGACAATGTCTCTCTTGTCTATAATGTAACTATGAGAGAGAGAGAAATAGGCAATGCGAGAGTGAAAAAGTAAAATGGAAATGTGTCTACTGAGACCAGTATAAGGGGAAATCCTCACAATCCAGGACCGACAGTTGATTGGGAGGGCGCTTACATGTTTCCGACACCAGACCGGTACCTGAACTCACAAACCCAAACTGCAAAGTGATGGGCATTGCCACTAGACTGCCGACCCCCTTTCGGGCCTCAGCATATATCCTTTAGTCACACCTAGAGTTCCCAGGACAGTGCAGCATTCAGCGATTACACGAAAATATTGACAGCGCTAGGAGGCCATGCAAATGGCAGAGGTATGCTTTACAAAGCCCACGTAGCGTGCACAAAACAGCACATCTGTCAGGCCCACTTGAAGAGATGGTAAAGAGGAAATACTTCTGCTGCATCCAGTAAAACATAGAGATTGGCCTGCTTTAACCCCTTAAGTGCCAAGGACGAGCTATCTCGTCTTTGGCACTGGGGAGGTAATCCCAAGGACGAGATACCTCGTCCATGGCACTTAAGGGGTTAAAGGTTGACCATGTCCTTCATGTGTGTCTGTCAATATGATACTTCCCTGCTGCAAAGCTTACATTCGAAACGCCAGAACAACTAGGCCCAGAGCACAAAGATGCAGTCAGGTTGAAATAACGAGATACTGAAGAGCAATTTTGTATTTCAGAGTGGGAAAAGCAAATATGACCCCGACGTGATTTGAACACGCAACCTTCTGATCTGGAGTCAGACGCGCTACCATTGCGCCACGAGGTCCTTGCGGCACTCCACCTGGTGTGTCTGATGACAGAATAAAGGTAGGAGACGTACATGGACCTGCAGAGCCTCATTGCTTCTTTAAGTAGACTGGCTAGGATAGCTTCCTTCTGTGCATCAGTACACGCTGCAGCCAAACCCTTCCCATGAAGTCTTGATGTTTATGAATTGAATGGCAAGTTTTGAAAAACTAAAGCAAGCGAGAAGAATTGCTTGCAGTTTATTGGATTTTTTGGACGTCAGCAGTCGAGACCAGCGAGAGGTAAACAGAAGTTCATAGTTGGTCATGCTGAATTTTTGAGCCAAAATGCATCGTCCCTGGGTGGGCTTGAACCACCAACCTTTCGGTTAACGGCCGAACGCGCTAACCGATTGCGGCACAGAGACTCATGCAGTGCTTACACTGGGGCCTGATTGGTGTACTGTTTGCTTATGCTCCCCAGGCAACCTGAAAATATTTCTAAAATAGCTCTATTTCCCACAGCGAATCAGGGTATCAAGCACTTCCCTACCTCCCGTAATCCACAAACACAGGGGATTTAGTAGAGGACAGAGCCCATCAACAGTGCACCAAATGCCCTCTGTGTAGGCATAACTTGCTATGAGGAGAAAGCCACAGTTGCGCACTTGTGTTAAAAGGGGACAGTAGGCTGAACCCAGAGAACACGGGAGAAATGACTCAGGTTTACTGAGTGGAACACTCTTTTTCTTTGTGCCAAAAACAGCAGCGTCTTTTCGGTTAACAGCCGAACGCGCTAACCAATTGTGCCACAGAGACTCACTGGCATGTGTGTTCTGCCTTTGGCCTGATTGCATTGCTATTTATTTCTGATTGGCAGAAAACCTGAACTTTTTTCTGAAAAAGGCATGCCTCTCTTAGCACTGCAGTGCATTAGACTGCTCCCTTGCTTCCCTGAGTCCCCAAATACACAACCACCTTGGGCACAATAGAAGACACATTCCAGCAGATTTAGCAAGAGTGCACCAAGGTTTCTATATGTAGGTACCTTGCTGAGAAGCAAGACCTGCAGTTGCATTCTTCTGTTAAAAGAGGGCAGCAGAGTGCACCAAGAGAACTTGGGGGAAGTAGCTTATGTTAACTACTTGCCATGATCTTTATAGATCCCTCTGTTTGACTGGGTGAATTCTAATTTCTGGGGTAGAGTAAGCCATTTTTGGATCTAGATGCTGTGCGCAACAGGAATGCTACATACTGCACTGTACTGCTACTGAAAAGTTACCAATTTTACAGGATGTTCAGGTAAGCTTTGTTTCAGAAAACAACTTGCTAGAGGCCCTAGGACAGATTACTGGGACAAAGGAAGAGGGTTTGGGGATTAGCACATCTCCTATGAAAGGTACAGTCACGCCCGAGACAACTCTGAGTGTCACCTCAAATTCTAAGAAATGCGAACTGGGGTCCTACACTTTTTATTGCCAGTGGATCTTTGTGTTTCAGACAAATGTGCACGCCTCCCAGAGCCCCATGCAATGCACTTAGGGAAATGGGGGAAGGTGCTGTGCAACCCTCTCGCTGACAATGTCTCTCTTGTCTATAATGTATCTATGAGAGAGAGAGAAATAGGCAATGCGAGAGTGAAAAAGTAAAATGGAAATGTGTCTACTGAGACCAGTATAAGGGGAAATCCTCACAATCCAGGACCGACAGTTGATTGGGAGGGCGCTTACATGTTTCCGACACCAGACCGGTACCTGAACTCACAAACCCAAACTGCAAAGTGATGGGCATTGCCACTAGACTGCCGACCCCCTTTCGGGCCTCAGCATATATCCTTTAGTCACACCTAGAGTTCCCAGGACAGTGCAGCATTCAGCGATTACACGAAAATTTTGACAGCGCTAGGAGGCCATGCAAATGGCAGAGGTATGCTTTACAAAGCCCACGTAGCGTGCACAAAACAGCACATCAGTCAGGCCCACTTGAAGAGATGGTAAAGAGGAAATACTTCTGCTGCATCCAGTAAAACATAGAGATTGGCCTGCTTTAAAGGTTGACCATGTCCTTCATGGGTGTCTGTCAATATGATACTTCCCTGCTGCAAAGCTTACATTCGAAACGCCAGAACAACTAGGCCCAGAGCACAAAGATGCAGTCAGGTTGAAATAACGAGATACTGAAGAGCAATTTTGTATTTCAGAGTGGGAAAAGCAAATATGACCCCGACGTGATTTGAACAGGCAACCTTCTGATCTGGAGTCAGACGCGCTACCATTGCGCCACGAGGTCCTTGTGGCAGTCCACCTGGTGTGTCTGATGACAGAATAAAGGTAGGAGACGTACATGCACCTTCAGAGCCTCATTGCTTCTTTAAGTAGACTGGCTAGGATAGCTTCCTTCTGTGCATCAGTACACGCTGCAGCCAAACCCTTCCCATGAAGTCTTGATGTTTATGAATTGAATGGCAAGTTTTGAAAAACTAAAGCAAGCGAGAAGAATTGCTTACAGTTTATTGGATTTTTTGGACGTCAGCAGACGAGACCTGCGAGAGGTAAACAGAAGTTCATAGTTGGTCATGCTGAATTTTTGAGCCAAAATGCATCGTCCCTGGGTGGGCTTGAACCACCATCCTTTCGGTTAACAGCCGAACGCGCTAACCAATTGCGCCACAGAGACTCATGCAGTGCTTACACTGGGGCCTGATTGGTGTGCTGTTTGCTTATGCTTCCCAGGCAACCTGAAAATATTTCTAAAATAGCTCTATTTCCCACAGCAAATCAGGGTATCAAGCACTTCCCTACCTCCCCTAATCCACAAACACAGGGGATTTAGTAGAGGACAGAGCCCATCAACAGTGCACCAAATGTCCTCTGTATAGGCATAACTTGCTATGAGGAGAAAGCCACAGTTGCGCACTTTTGTTAAAAGGGGACAGTAGGCTGAACCCAGAGAACACGGGAGAAATGACTCAGGTTTACTGAGTGGAACACTCTGTGTCTTTGTGCCAAAAACAGCAGCGTCTTTTCGGTTAACAGCCGAACGCGCTAACCAATTGCCCCACAGAGACTCACTGGCATGTGTGTTCTGCCTTTGGCCTGATTGCATTGCTATTTTTTTCTGATTGGCAGAAAACCTGAACTTTTTTCTGAAAAAGGCATGCCTCTCTTAGCACTGCAGTGCATTAGACTGCTCCCTTGCTTCCCTGAGTCCCCAAATACACAACCACCTTGGGCACAATAGAAGACACATTCCAGCAGATTTAGCAAGAGTGCACCAAGGTTTCTATATGTAGTTACCTTGCTGAGAAGCAAGACCTGCAGTTGCATTCTTCTGTTAAAAGAGGGCAGCAGAGTGCACCAAGAGAACTTGGGGGAAGTAGCTTATGTTAACTACTTGCCATGATCTTTATAAATCCCTCTGTTTGACTGGGTGAATTCTAATTTCTGGGGTAGAGTAAGCAATTTTTGGATCTAGATGCTGTGCGCAACAGGAATGCTATATACTGCACTGTACTGCTACTGAAAAGTTACCAATTTTACAGGATGTTCAGGTAAGCTTTGTTTCAGAAAACAACTTGCTAGAGGCCCTAGGACAGATTACTGGGACAAAGGAAGAGGGTTTGGGGATTAGCACATCTCCTATGAAAGGTACAGTCACGCCCGAGACAACTCTGAGTGCCTCCTCAAATTCTAAGAAATGCGAACTGGGGTCCTACGCCTTTTATTGCCAGTGGATCTTTGTGTTTCAGACAAATGTGCACGCCTCCCAGAGCCCCATGCAATGCACTTAGGGAAATGGGGGAAGGTGCTGTGCAACCCTCTCGCTGACAATGTCTCTCTTGTCTATAATGTATCTATGAGAGAGAGAGAAATAGGCAATGCGAGAGTGAAAAAGTAAAATGGAAATGTGTCTACTGAGACCAGTATAAGGGGAAATCCTCACAATCCAGGACCGACAGTTGATTGGGAGGGCGCTTACAGGTTTCCGACACCAGACCGGTACCTGAACTCACAAACCCAAACTGCAAAGTGATGCCCATTGCCACTAGACTGCCGACCCCCTTTCGGGGCCCCAACATATATCCTTTAGTCACACCTAGAGTTCCCAGGACAGTGCAGCATTCAGCGATTACACGAAAATATTGACAGCGCTAGGAGGCCATGCAAATGGCAGAGGTATGCTTTACAAAGCCCACGTAGCGTGCACAAAACAGCACATCAGTCAGGCCCACTTGAAGAGATGGTAAAGAGGAAATACTTCTGCTGCATCCAGTAAAACATAGAGATTGGCCTGCTTTAAAGGTTGACCATGTCCTTCATGGGTGTCTGTCAATATGATACTTCCCTGCTGCAAAGCTTACATTCGAAACGCCAGAACAACTAGGCCCAGAGCACAAAGATGCAGTCAGGTTGAAATAACGAGATACTGAAGAGCAATTTTGTATTTTAGAGTGGGAAAAGGAAGTTTGACCCCGATGTGATTTGAACACACAACCTTCTGATCTGGAGTCAGACGCGCTACCATTGCGCCACGAGGTCCTTGTGGCAGTCCACCTGGTGTGTCTGATGACAGAATAAAGGTAGGAGACGTACATGCACCTGCAGAGCCTCATTGCTTCTTTAGGTAGACTGGCTAGGATAGCTTCCTTCTGTGCATCAGTACACGCTGCAGCCAAACCCTTCCCATGAAGTCTTGATGTTTATGAATTGAATGGCAAGTTTTGAAAAACTAAAGCAAGCGAGAAGAATTGCTTACAGTTTATTGGATTTTTTGGACGTCAGCAGACGAGACCTGCGAGAGGTAAACAGAAGTTCATAGTTGGTCATGCTGAATTTTGAGCCAAAATGCATCGTCCCTGGGTGGGCTTGAACCACCAACCTTTCGGTTAACAGCCGAACGCGCTAACCGATTGCGCCACAGAGACTCATGCAGTGCTTACACTGGGGCCTGATTGGTGTGCTGTTTGCTTATGCTTCCCAGGCAACCTGAAAATATTTCTAAAATAGCTCTATTTCCCACAGCAAATCAGGGTATCAAGCACTTCCCTACCTCCCCTAATCCACAAACACAGGGGATTTAGTAGAGGACAGAGCCCATCAACAGTGCACCAAATGTCCTCTGTGTAGGCATAACTTGCTATGAGGAGAAAGCCACAGTTGCGCACTTGTGTTAAAAGGGGACAGTAGGCTGAACCCAGAGAACACGGGAGAAATGACTCAGGTTAACTGAGTGGAACACTCTGTGTCTTTGTGCCAAAAACAGCAGCGTCTTTTCGGTTAACAGCCGAACGCGCTAACCAATTGTGCCACAGAGACTCACTGGCATGTGTGTTCTGCCTTTGGCCTTATTGCATTGCTATTTTTTTCTGATTGGCAGAAAACCTGAACTTTTTTCTGAAAAAGGCATGCCTCTCTTAGCACTGCAGTGCATTAGACTGCTCCCTTGCTTCCCTGAGTCCCCAAATACACAACCACCTTGGGCACAATAGAAGACACATTCCAGCAGATTTAGCAAGAGTGCACCAAGGTTTCTATATGTAGGTACCTTGCTGAGAAGCAAGACCTGCAGTTGCATTCTTCTGTTAAAAGAGGGCAGCAGAGTGCACCAAGAGAACTTGGGGGAAGTAGCTTATGTTAACTACTTGCCATGATCTTTATAGATCCCTCTGTTTGACTGGGTGAATTCTAATTTCTGGGGGTAGAGTAAGCAATTTTTGGATCTAGATGCTGTGCGCAACAGGAATGCTATATACTGCACTGTACTGCTACTGAAAAGTTACCAATTTTACAGGATGTTCAGGTAAGCTTTGTTTCAGAAAACAACTTGCTAGAGGCCCTAGGACAGATTACTGGGACAAAGGAAGAGGGTTTGGGGATTAGCACATCTCCTATGAAAGGTACAGTCACGCCCGAGACAACTCTGAGTGCCTCCTCAAATTCTAAGAAATGCGAACTGGGGTCCTACGCCTTTTATTGCCAGTGGATCTTTGTGTTTCAGACAAATGTGCACGCCTCCCAGAGCCCCATGCAATGCACTTAGGGAAATGGGGGAAGGTGCTGTGAAACCCTCTCGCTGACAATCTCTCTCTTGTCTATAATGTATCTATGAGAGAGCGAGAAATAGGCAATGCGAGAGTGAAAAAGTAAAATGGAAATGTGTCTACTGAGACCAGTATAAGGGGAAATCCTCACAATCCAGGACCGACAGTTGATTGGGAGGGCGCTTACAGTTTTCTGACACCAGACCGGTACCTGAACTCACAAACCCAAACTACTAAGTGATGGGCATTGCCACTAGACTGCCGACCCCCTTTCGGGGCCCCAGCATATATCCTTTAGTCACACCTAGAGTTCCCAGGACAGTGCAGCATTCAGCGATTACACGAAAATATTGACAGCGCTAGGAGGCCATGCAAATGGCAGAGGTATGCTTTACAAAGCCCACGTAGCGTGCACAAAACAGCACATCAGTCAGGCCCACTTGAAGAGATGGTAAAGAGGAAATACTTCTGCTGCATCCAGTAAAACATAGAGATTGGCCTGCTTTAAAGGTTGACCATGTCCTTCATGGGTGTCTGTCAATATGATACTTCCCTGCTGCAAAGCTTACATTCGAAACGCCAGAACAACTAGGCCCAGAGCACAAATATGCAGTCAGGTTGAAATAACGAGATACTGAAGAGCAATTTTGTATTTCAGAGTGGGAAAAGCAAATATGACCCCGACGTGATTTGAACACGCAACCTTCTGATCTGGAGTCAGACGTGCTACCATTGCGCCACGAGGTCCTTGTGGCAGTCCACCTGGTGTGTCTGATGACAGAATAAAGGTAGGAGACGTACATGCACCTGCAAAGCCTCATTGCTTCTTTAGGTAGACTGGCTAGGATAGCTTCCTTCTGTGCATCAGTACACGCTGCAGCCAAACCCTTCCCATGAAGTCTTGATGTTTATGAATTGAATGGCAAGTTTTGAAAAACTAAAGCAAGCGAGAAGAATTGCTTGCAGTTTATTGGATTTTTTGGACGTCAGCAGACGAGACCTGCGAGAGGTAAACAGAAATCCATAGTTGGTCACGCTGAATTTTTGATCCAAAATGCACAGTCCCTGGGTGGGCTTGAACCACCAACCTTTCGGTTAACAGCCGAACGCGCTAACCGATTGCGCCACAGAGACTCATGCAGTTCTTACACAGGGGCTTGATTGGTGTGCTGTTTGCTTATGCTTCCCAGGCAACCTGAAAATATTTCTAAAATAGCTCTTTTTCCCACAGCAAATCAGGGTATCAAGCACTTCCCTACCTCCCCTAATCCACAAACACAGGGGATTTAGTAGAGGACAGAGCCCATCAACAGTGCACCAAATGCCCTCTGTGTAGGCATAACTTGCTATGAGGAGAAAGCCACAGTTGCGCACTTGTGTTAAAAGGGGACAGTAGGCTGAACCCAGAGAACACGGGAGAAATGACTCAGGTTTACTGAGTGGAACACTCTGTGTCTTTGTGCCAAAAACAGCAGCGTCTTTTCGGTTAACAGCCGAACGCTCTAACCAATTGCGCCACAGAGACTCACTGGCATGTGTGTTCTGCCTTTGGCCTGATTGCATTGCTATTTTTTTCTGATTGGCAGAAAACCTGAACTTTTTTCTGAAAAAGGCATGCCTCTCTTAGCACTGCAGTGCATTAGACTGCTCCCTTGCTTCCCTGAGTCCCCAAATACACAACCACCTTGGGCACAATAGAAGACACATTCCAGCAGATTTAGCAAGAGTGCACCAAGGTTTCTATATGTAGTTACCTTGCTGAGAAGCAAGACCTGCAGTTGCATTATTCTGTTAAAAGAGGGCAGCAGAGTGCACCAAGAGAACTTGGGGGAAGTAGCTTATGTTAACTACTTGCCATGATCTTTATAGATCCCTCTGTTTGACTGGGTGAATTCTAATTTCTGGGGTAGAGTAAGCAATTTTTGGATCTAGATGCTGTGCGCAACAGGAATGCTATATACTGCACTGTACTGCTACTGAAAAGTTACCAATTTTACAGGATGTTCAGGTAAGCTTTGTTTCAGAAAACAACTTGCTAGAGGCCCTAGGACAGATTACTGGGACAAAGGAAGAGGGTTTGGGGATTAGCACATCTCCTATGAAAGGTACAGTCACGCCCGAGACAACTCTGAGTGCCTCCTCAAATTCTAAGAAATGCGAACTGGGGTCCTACGCCTTTTATTGCCAGTGGATCTTTGTGTTTCAGACAAATGTGCACGCCTCCCAGAGCCCCATGCAATGCACTTAGGGAAATGGGGGAAGGTGCTGTGCAACCCTCTCGCTGACAATGTCTCTCTTGTCTATAATATATCTATGAGAGAGAGAGAAATAGGCAATGCGAGAGTGAAAAAGTAAAATGGAAATGTGTCTACTGAGACCAGTATAAGGGGAAATCCTCACAATCCAGGACCGACAGTTGATTGGGAGGGCGCTTACAGGTTTCCGACACCAGACCGGTACCTGAACTGACAAACCCAAACTGCAAAATGATGCCCATTGCCACTAGACTGCCGACCCCCTTTCGGGGCCCCAACATATATATATCCTTTAGTCACACCTAGAGTTCCCAGGACAGTGCAGCATTCAGCGATTACACGAAAATATTGACAGCGCTAGGAGGCCATGCAAATGGCAGAGGTATGCTTTACAAAGCCCACGTAGCGTGCACAAAACAGCACATCAGTCAGGCCCACTTGAAGAGATGGTAAAGAGGAAATACTTCTGCTGCATCCAGTAAAACATAGAGATTGGCCTGCTTTAAAGGTTGACCATGTCCTTCATGGGTGTCTGTCAATATGATACTTCCCTGCTGCAAAGCTTACATTCGAAACGCCAGAACAACTAGGCCCAGAGCACAAAGATGCAGTCAGGTTGAAATAACGAGATACTGAAGAGCAATTTTGTATTTTAGAGTGGGAAAAGGAAGTATGACCGCGAGGTGATTTGAACACACAACCTTCTGATCTGGAGTCAGGCGCGCTACCATTGCGCCACGAGGTCTTTGTGGCAATCCACCTGGTGTGTCTGATGACAGAATAAAGGTAGGAGACGTAAATGCACCTGCAGAGCCTCATTGCTTCTTTAGGTAGACTGGCTAGGATAGCTTCCTTCTGTGCATCAGTACACGCTGCAGCCAAACCCTTCCCATGAAGTCTTGATGTTTATGAATTGAATGGCAAGTTTTGAAAAACTAAAGCAAGCGAGAAGAATTGCTTACAGTTTATTGGATTTTTTGGACGTCAGCAGACGAGACCTGCGAGAGGTAAACAGAAGTTCATAGTTGGTCATGCTGAATTTTTGAGCCAAAATGCATCGTCCCTGGGTGGGCTTGAACCACCAATCTTTCGGTTAACAGCCGAACGCGCTAACCGATTGCGCCACAGAGACTCATGCAGCTCTTACACAGGGGCCTGATTGGTGTGCTGTTTGCTTATGCTTCCCAGGCAACCTGAAAATATTTCTAAAATAGCTCTTTTTCCCACAGCAAATCAGGGTATCAAGCACTTCCCTACCTCCCCTAATCCACAAACACAGGGGATTTAGTAGAGGACAGAGCCCATCAACAGTGCACCAAATGCCCTCTGTGTAGGCATAACTTGCTATGAGGAGAAAGCCACAGTTGCGCACTTGTGTTAAAAGGGGACAGTAGGCTGAACCCAGAGAACACGGGAGAAATGACTCAGGTTTACTGAGTGGAACACTCTGTGTCTTTGTGCCAAAAACAGCAGCGTCTTTTCGGTTAACAGTCGAACGCGCTAACCAATTGCACCACAGAGACTCACTGGCATGTGTGTTCTGCCTTTGGCCTGATTGCATTGCTATTTTTTTCTGATTGGCAGAAAACCTGAACTTTTTTCTGAAAAAGGCATGCCTCTCTTAGCACTGCAGTGCATTAGAGTGCTCCCTTGCTTCCCTGAATCCCCAAATACACAACCACCCTGGGCACAATAGAAGACACATTCCAGCAGATTTAGCAAGATTGCACCAAGGATTCTATATGTAGGTACCTTGCTGAGAAGCAAGACCTGCAGTTGCATTCTTCTGTTAAAAGAGGGCAGCAGAGTGCACCAAGAGAACTTGGGGGAAGTAGCTTATGTTAACTATTTGCCATGCTCTTTATAGATCCCTCTGTTTGACTGGGTGAATTCTAATTTCTGGGGTAGAGTAAGCAATTTTTGGATCTAGATGCTGTGCGCAACAGGAATGCTATATACTGCACTGTACTGCTACTGAAAAGTTACCAATTTTACAGGATGTTCAGGTAAGCTTTGTTTCAGAAAACAACTTGCTAGAGGCACTAAGACAGATTACTGGGACAAAGGAAGAGGGTTTGGGGATTATCACATCTCATATGAAAGGTACAGTCACGCCCGAGACAACTCTGAGTGCCTCCTCAAATTCTAAGAAATGCGAACTGGGGTCCTACGCCTTTTATTGCCAGTGGATCTTTGTGTTTCAGACAAATGTGCACGCCTCCCAGAGCCCCTTGCAATGCACTTAGGGAAAGGGGGGAAGGTGCTGTGAAGCCCTCTCGCTGACAATGTCTCTCTTGTCTATAATGTAACTATGAGAGAGAGAGAAATAGGCAATGCGAGAGTGAAAAAGTAAAATGGAAATGTGTCTACTGAGACCAGTATAAGGGGAAATTCTCACAATCCAGGACCGACAGTTGATTGGGAGGGCGCTTACAGGTTTCCGACACCAGACCGGTACCTGAACTCACAAACCCAAACTGCAAAGTGATGCCCATTGCCACTAGACTGCCGACCCCCTTTCGGGGCCCCAACATATATCCTTTAGTCACACCTAGAGTTCCCAGGACAGTGCAGCATTCAGCGATTACACGAAAATTTTGACAGCGCTAGGAGGCCATGCAAATGGCAGAGGTATGCTTTACAAAGCCCACGTAGCGTGCACAAAACAGAACATCAGTCAGGCCCACTTGAAGAGATGGTAAAGAGGAAATACTTCTGCTGCATCCAGTAAAACATAGAGATAGGCCTGCTTTAAAGGTTGACCATGTCCTTCATGGGTGTCTGTCAATATGATACTTCCCTGCTGCAAAGCTTACATTCGAAACGCCAGAACAACTAGGCCCAGAGCACAAAGATGCAGTCAGGTTGAAATAACGAGATACTGAAGAGCAATTTTGTATTTCAGAGTGGGAAAAGGAAGTATGACCCCGACGTGATTTGAACACACAACCTTCTGATCTGGAGTCAGACGCGCTACCATTGCGCCACGAGGTCCTTGTGGCAATCCACCTGGTGTGTCTGATGACAGAATAAAGGTAGGAGACGTACATGCACCTGCAGAGCCTCATTGCTTCTTTAGGTAGACTGGCTAGGATAGCTTCCTTCTGTGCATCAGTACACGCTGCAGCCAAACCCTTCCCATGAAGTCTTGATGTTTATGAATTGAATGGCAAGTTTTGAAAAACTAAAGCAAGCGAGAAGAATTGCTTGCAGTTTATTGGATTTTTTGGACGTCAGCAGACGAGACCTGCGAGAGGTAAACAGAAGTCCATAGTTGGTCACGCTGAATTTTTGAGCCAAAATGCACCGTCCCTGGGTGGGCTTGAACCACCAACCTTTCGGTTAACAGCCGAACGCGCTAACCGATTGCGCCAAAGAGACTCATGCAGTTCTTACACAGGGGCCTGATTGGTGTGCTGTTTGCTTATACTTCCCAGGCAACCTGAAAATATTTCTAAAATAGCTCTTTTTCCCACAGCAAATCAGGGTATCAAGCACTTCCCTACCTCCCCTAATCCACAAACACAGGGGATTTAGTAGAGGACAGAGCCCATCAACAGTGCACCAAATGTCCTCTGTATAGGCATAACTTGCTATGAGGAGAAAGCCACAGTTGCGCACTTGTGTTAAAAGGGGACAGTAGGCTGAACCCAGAGAACACGGGAGAAATGACTCAGGTTTACTGAGTGGAACACTCTGTGTCTTTGTGCCAAAAACAGCAGCGTCTTTTCGGTTAACAGCCGATCGCGCTAACCAATTGCGCCACAGAGACTCACTGGCATGTGTGTTCTGCCTTTGGCCTGATTGTATTGCTATTTTTTTCTGATTGGCAGAAAACCTGAACTTTTTTCTGAAAAAGGCATGCCTCTCTTAGCACTGCAGTGCATTAGACTGCTCCCTTGCTTCCCTGAGTCCCCAAATACACAACCACCCTGGGCACAATAGAAGACACATTCCAGCAGATTTAGCAAGATTGCACCAAGGATTCTATATGTAGGTACCTTGCTGAGAAGCAAGACCTGCAGTTGCATTCTTCTGTTAAAAGAGGGCAGCAGAGTGCACCAAGAGAACTTGGGGGAAGTAGCTTATGTTAACTACTTGCCATGCTCTTTATAGTTCCCTCTGTTTGACTGGGTGAATTCTAATTTCTGGGGTAGAGTAAGCAATTTTTGGATCTAGATGCTGTGCGCAACAGGAATGCTATATACTGCACTGTACTGCTACTGAAAAGTTACCAATTTTACAGGATGTTCAGGTAAGCTTTGTTTCAGAAAACAACTTGCTAGAGGCACTAAGACAGATTACTGGGACAAAGGAAGAGGGTTTGGGGATTAGCACATCTCCTATGAAAGGTACAGTCACGCCCGAGACAACTCTGAGTGTCACCTCAAATTCTAAGAAATGCAAACTAGGGACCTACGCTTTTAATTGCCAGTGGATCTTTGTGTTTCAGACAAATGTGCACGCCTCCCAGAGCCCCTTGCAATGCACTTAGGGAAATGGGGGAAGGTGCTGTGAAGCCCTCTCGCTGACAATGTCTCTCTTGTCTATAATGTATCTATGAGAGAGAGAGAAATAGGCAATGCGAGAGTGAAAAAGTAAAATGGAAATGTGTCTTCTGAGACCAGTATAAGGGGAAACCCTCACAATCCAGGACCGACAGTTGATTGGGAGGGCGCTTACAGGTTTCCGACACCAGACCGGTACCTGAACTCACAAACCCAAACTGCAAAGTGATGCCCATTGCCACTAGACTGCCGACCCCCTTTCGGGGCCCCAACATATATCCTTTAGTCACACCTAGAGTTCCCAGGACAGTGCAGCATTCAGCGATTACACGAAAATATTGACAGCGCTAGGAGGCCATGCAAATGGCAGAGGTATGCTTTACAAAGCCCACGTAGCGTGCACAAAACAGCACATCAGTCAGGCCCACTTGAAGAGATGGTAAAGAGGAAATACTTCTGCTGCATCCAGTAAAACATAGAGATTGGCCTGCTTTAAAGGTTGACCATGTCCTTCATGGGTGTCTGTCAATATGAAACTTCCCTGCTGCAAAGCTTACATTCGAAACGCCAGAACAACTAGGCCCAGAGCACAAAGATGCAGTCAGGTTGAAATAACGAGATACTGAAGAGCAATTTTGTATTTCAGAGTGGGAAAAGGAAGTATGACCCCGATGTGATTTGAACACACAACCTTCTGATCTGGAGTCAGACGCGCTACCATTGCGCCACGAGGTCCTTCTGGCAGTCCACCTGGTGTGTCTGATGACAGAATAAAGGTAGGAGACGTACATGCACCTGCAGAGCCTCATTGCTTCTTTAGGTAGACTGGCTAGGATAGCTTCCTTCTGTGCATCAGTGCACGCTGCAGCCAAACCCTTCCCATGAAGTCTTGATGTTTATGAATTGAATGGCAAGTTTTGAAAAACTAAAGCAAGCGAGAAGAATTGCTTGCAGTTTATTGGATTTTTTGGACGTCAGCAGACGAGACCTGCGAGAGGTAAACAGAAGTTCATAGTTGGTCATGCTGAATTTTTGAGCCAAAATGCATCGTCCCTGGGTGGGCTTGAACCACCAACCTTTCGGTTAACAGCCGACGCGCTAACCGATTGCGCCACAGAGACTCATGCAGTGCTTACACTGGGGCCTGATTGGTGTGCTGTTTGCTTATGCTTCCCAGGCAACCTGAAAATATTTCTAAAATAGCTCTATTTCCCACAGCAAATCAGGGTATCAAGCACTCCCCTACCTCCCCTAATCCACAAACACAGGGGATTTAGTAGAGGACAGAGCCCATCAACAGTGCACCAAATGTCCTCTGTGTAGGCATAACTTGCTATGAGGAGAAAGCCACAGTTGCGCACTTGTGTTAAAAGGGGACAGTAGGCTGAACCCAGAGAACACGGGAGAAATGACTCAGGTTTACTGAGTGGAACACTCTGTGTCTTTGTGCCAAAAACAGCAGCGTCTTTTCGGTTAACAGCCGAACGCGCTAACCAATTGTGCCACAGAGACTCACTGGCATGTGTGTTCTGCCTTTGGCCTGATTGCATTGCTATTTTTTTCTGATTGGCAGAAAACCTGAACTTTTTTCTGAAAAAGGCATGCCTCTCTTAGCACTGCAGTGCATTAGACTGCTCCCTTGCTTCCCTGAGTCCCCAAATACACAACCACCTTGGGCACAATAGAAGACACATTCCAGCAGATTTAGCAAGAGTGCACCAAGGTTTCTATATGTAGGTACCTTGCTGAGAAGCAAGACCTGCAGTTGCATTCTTCTGTTAAAAGAGGGCAGCAGAGTGCACCAAGAGAACTTGGGGGAAGTAGCTTATGTTAACTACTTGCCATGATCTTTATAGATCCCTCTGTTTGACTGGGTGAATTCTAATTTCTGGGGTAGAGTAAGCAATTTTTGGATCTAGATGCTGTGCGCAACAGGAATGCTATATACTGTACTGTACTGCTACTGAAAAGTTACCAATTTTACAGGATGTTCAGGTAAGCTTTGTTTCAGAAAACAACTTGCTAGAGGCCCTAGGACAGATTACTGGGACAAAGGAAGAGGGTTTGGGGATTAGCACATCTCCTATGAAAGGTACAGTCACGCCCGAGACAACTCTGAGTGCCTCCTCAAATTCTAAGAAATGCGAACTGGGGTCCTACGCCTTTTATTGCCAGTGGATCTTTGTGTTTCAGACAAATGTGCACGCCTCCCAGAGCCCCTTGCAATGCACTTAGGGAAAGGGGGGAAGGTGCTGTGCAACCCTCTCGCTGACAATGTCTCTCTTGTCTATAATGTATCTATGAGAGAGAGAGAAATAGGCAATGCGAGAGTGAAAAAGTAAAATGGAAATGTGTCTACTGAGACCAGTATAAGGGGAAATCCTCACAATCCAGGACCGACAGTTGATTGGGAGGGCGCTTACAGGTTTCCGACACCAGACCGGTACCTGAACTCACAAACCCAAACTGCAAAGTGATGGGCATTGCCACTAGACTGCCGACCCCCTTTCGGGGCCCCAACATATATCCTTTAGTCACACCTAGAGTTCCCAGGACACTGCAGCATTCAGCGATTACACGAAAATATTGACAGCGCTAGGAGGCCATGCAAATGGCAGAGGTATGCTTTACAAAGCCCACGTAGCGTGCACAAAACAGCACATCAGTCAGGCCCACTTGAAGAGATGGTAAAGAGGAAATACTTCTGCTGCATCCAGTAAAACATAGAGATTGGCCTGCTTTAAAGGTTGACCATGTCCTTCATGGGTGTCTGTCAATATGATACTTCCCTGCTGCAAAGCTTACATTCGAAACGCCAGAACAACTAGGCCCAGAGCACAAAGATGCAGTCAGGTTGAAATAACGAATTACTGAAGAGCAATTTTATATTTCAGAGTGGGAAAAGCAAATATGACCCCGACATGATTTGAACACGAAACCTTCTGATCTGGAGTCAGACGCGCTACCATTGCGCCACGAGGTCCTTGTGGCAATCCACCTGGTGTGTCTGATGACAGAATAAAGGTAGGAGACGTACATGGACCTGCAGAGCCTCATTGCTTCTTTAAGTAGACTGGCTAGGATAGCTTCCTTCTGTGCATCAGTACACGCTGCAGCCAAACCCTTCCCATGAAGTCTTGATGTTTATGAATTGAATGGCAAGTTTTGAAAAACTAAAGCAAGCGAGAAGAATTGCTTACAGTTTATTGGATTTTTTGGACGTCAGCAGACGAGACCTGCGAGAGGTAAACAGAAGTTCATAGTTGGTCATGCTGAATTTTTGAGCCGAAATGCATCGTCCCTGGGTGGGCTTGAACCACCAACCTTTCGGTTAACAGCCGAACGCGCTAACCGATTGCGCCACAGAAACTCATGCAGTGCTTACACTGGGGCCTGATTGGTGTGATGTTTGCTTATGCTTCCCAGCAACCTGAAAATATTTCTAAAATAGCTCTATTTCCCACAGCAAATCAGGGTATCAAGCACTTCCCTACCTCCCGTAATCCACAAACAAAGGGGATTTAGTAGAGGACAGAGCCCATCAACAGTGCACCAAATGTCCTCTGTGTAGGCATAACTTGCTATGAGGAGAAAGCCACAGTTGCACACTTGTGTTAAAAGGGGACAGTAGGCTGAACCCAGAGAACACGGGAGAAATGACTCAGGTTTACTGAGTGGAACACTCTGTGTCTTTGTGCCCAAAACAGCAGCGTCTTTTCGGTTAACAGCCGAACGCGCTAACCAATTGCGCCACAGAGACTCACTGGCATGTGTGTTCTGCCTTTGGCCTGATTGCATTGCTATTTTTTTCTGATTGGCAGAAAACCTGAACTTTTTTCTGAAAAAGGCATGCCTCTCTTAGCACTGCAGTGCATTAGACTGCTCCCTTGCTTCCCTGAGTCCCCAAATACACAAACACCTTGGGCACAATAGAAGACACATTCCAGCAGATTTAGCAAGAGTGCACCAAGGATTCTATATGTAGGTACCTTGCTGAGAAGCAAGACCTGCAGTTGCATTCTTCTGTTAAAAGAGGGCAGCAGAGTGCACCAAGAGAACTTGGGGGAAGTAGCTTATGTTAACTACTTGCCATGCTCTTTATAGATCCCTCTGTTTGACTGGGTGAATTCTAATTTCTGGGGTAGAGTAAGCAATTTTTGGATCTAGATGCTGTGCGCAACAGGAATGCTATATACTGCACTTTACTGCTACTGAAAAGTTACCAATTTTACAGGATGTTCAGGTAAGCTTTGTTTCAGAAAACAACTTGCTAGAGGCACTAAGACAGATTACTGGGACAAAGGAAGAGGGTTTGGGGATTAGCACATCTCCTATGAAATGTACAGTCACGCTGAGACAACTCTGAGTGTCACCTCAAATTCTAAGAAATGCAAACTAGGGACCTACGCTTTTTATTGCCAGTGGATCTTTGTGTTTCAGACAAATGTGCACGCCTCCCAGAGCCCCTTGCAATGCACTTAGGGAAATGGGGGAAGGTGCTGTGAAGCCCTCTCGCTGACAATGTCTCTCTTGTCTATAATGTATCTATGAGAGAGAGAGAAATAGGCAATGCGAGAGTGAAAAAGTAAAATGGAAATGTGTCTACTGAGACCAGTATAAGGGGAAATCCTCACAATCCAGGACCGACAGTTGATTGGGAGGGCGCTTACAGGTTTCCGACACCAGACCCGTACCTTAACTCACAAACCCAAACTGCAAAGTGATGGGCATTGCCACTAGACTGCCGACCCCCTTTCGGGGCCCCAGCATATATCCTTTAGTCACACCTAGAGTTCCCAGGACAGTGCAGCATTCAGCGATTACACGAAAATATTGACAGCGCTAGGAGGCCATGCAAATGGCAGAGGTATGCTTTACAAAGCCCACGTAGCGTGCACAAAACAGCACATCAGTCAGGCCCACTTGAAGAGATGGTAAAGAGGAAATACTTCTGCTGCATCCAGTAAAACATAGAGATTGGCCTGCTTTAAAGGTTGACCATGTCCTTCATGGGTGTCTGTCAATATGATACTTCCCTGCTGCAAAGCTTACATTCGAAACGCCAGAACAACTAGGCCCAGAGCACAAAGATGCAGTCAGGTTGAAATAACGAGATACTGAAGAGCA
The DNA here is from genome assembly GCF_040938575.1 of Ambystoma mexicanum. Lineage (NCBI taxonomy): Eukaryota > Metazoa > Chordata > Amphibia > Caudata > Ambystomatidae > Ambystoma > Ambystoma mexicanum. The sequence continues at coordinate 826,117,443 of NC_090934.1, forward strand.
ATTTTGTATTTCAGAGTGGGAAAAGCAAATATGACCCCGACGTGATTTGAACACGCAACCTTCTGATCTGGAGTCAGACGCGCTACCATTGCGCCACGAGGTCCTTGTGGCAGTCCACCTGGTGTGTCTGATGACAGAATAAAGGTAGGAGACGTACATGCACCTGCAGAGCCTCATTGTTTCTTTAGGTAGACTGGCTAGGATAGCTTCCTTCTGTGCATCAGTACACGCTGCAGCCAAAGCCTTCCCATGAAGTCTTGATGTTTATGAATTGAATGGCAAGTTTTGAAAAACTAAAGCAAGCGAGAAGAATTGCTTACAGTTTATTGGATTTTTTGGACGTCAGCAGACGAGACCTGCGAGAGGTAAACAGAAGTTCATAGTTGGTCATGCTGAATTTTTGAGCCAAAATGCATCTTCCCTGGGTGGGCTTGAACCACCAACCTTTCGGTTAACAGCCGAACGCGCTATCCGATTGCGCCACAGAGACTCATGCAGTGCTTACCCTGGGACCTGATTGGTGTGCTGTTTGCATATGCTTCCCAGGCAACCTGAAAATATTTCTAAAATAGCTCTATTTCCCACAGCAAATCAGGGTATCAAGCACTTCCCTACCTCCCCTAATCCACAAACACAGGGGATTTAGTAGAGGACAGAGCCCATCAACAGGGCACCAAATGTCCTCTGTATAGGCATAACTTGCTATGAGGAGAAAGCCACAGTTGCGCACTTGTGTTAAAAGGGGACAGTAGGCTGAACCCAGAGAAAACGGGAGAAATGACTCAGGTTTACTGAGTGGAACACTCTGTGTCTTTGTGCCAAAAACAGCAGCGTCTTTTCAGTTAACAGCCGAACGCGCTAACCAATTGCGCCACAGAGACTCACTGGCATGTGTGTTCTGCCTTTGGCCTGATTGCATTGCTATTTTTTTCTGATTGGCAGAAAACCTGAACTTTCTTCTGAAAAAGGCATGCCTCTCTTAGCACTGCAGTGCATTAGACTGCTCCCTTGCTTCCCTGAGTCCCCAAATACACAACCACCTTGGGCACAATAGAAGACACATTCCAGCAGATTTAGCAAGAGTGCACCAAGGTTTCTATATGTAGGTACCTTGCTGAGAAACAAGACCTGCAGTTGCATTCTTCTGTTAAAAGAGGGCAGCAGAGTGCACCAAGAGAACTTGGGGGAAGTAGCTTATGTTAACTACTTGCCATGATCTTTATAGATCCCTCTGTTTGACTGGGTGAATTCTAATTTCTGGGGTAGAGTAAGCAATTTTTGGATCTAGATGCTGTGTGCAACAGGAATGCTATATACTGCACTGTACTGCTACTGAAAAGTTACCAATTTTACAGGATGTTCAGGTAAGCTTTGTTTCAGAAAACAACTTGCTAGAGGCCCTAGGACAGATTACTGGGACAAAGGAAGAGGGTTTGGGGATTAGCACATCTCCTATGAAAGGTACAGTCACGCCCGAGACAACTCTGAGTGTCACTTCAAATTTTAAGAAATGCAAACTAGGGACCTACGCTTTTTATTGCCAGTGGATCTTTGTGTTTCAGACAAATGTGCACGCCTCCCAGTGCCCCATGCAATGCACTTAGGGAAATGGGGGAAGGTGCTGTGAAGCCCTCTCGCTGACAATGTCTCTCTTGTCTATAATGTATCTATGAGAGAGAGAGAAATAGGCAATGCGAGAGTGAAAAAGTAAAATGGAAATGTGTCTACTGAGACCAGTATAAGGGGAAATCCTCACAATCCAGGACCGACAGTTGATTGGGAGGGCGCTTACAGGTTTCCGACACCAGACCGGTACCTGAACTCACAAACCCAAACTGCAAAGTGATGCCCATTGCCACTAGACTGCCGACCCCCTTTCGGGGCCCCAGCATATATCCTTTAGTCACACCTAGAGTTCCCAGGACAGTGCAGCATTCAGCGATTACACAAAAATATTGACAGCGCTAGGAGGCCATGCAAATGGCAGAGGTATGCTTTACAAAGCCCACGTAGCGTGCACAAAACAGCACATCAGTCAGGCCCACTTGAAGAGATGGTAAAGAGGAAATACTTCTGCTGCATCCAGTAAAACATAGAGATTGGCCTGCTTTAAAGCTTGACCATGTCCTTCATGGGTGTCTGTCAATATGATACTTCCCTGCTGCAAAGCTTACATTCGAAACGCCAGAACAACTAGGCCCAGAGCACAAATATGCAGTCAGGTTGAAATAACGAGATACTGAAGAGCAATTTTGTATTTCAGAGTGGGAAAAGCAAATATGACCCCGACGTGATTTGAACACGCAACCTTCTGATCTGGAGTCAGACGCGCTACCATTGCGCCACGAGGTCCTTGTGGCACTCCACCTGGTGTGTCTGATGACAGAATAAAGGTAGGAGACGTACATGAACCTGCAGAGCCTCATTGCTTCTTTAAGTAGACTGGCTAGGATAGCTTCCTTCTGTGCATCAGTACACGCTGCAGCCAAACCCTTCCCATGAAGTCTTGATGTTTATGAATTGAATGGCAAGTTTTGAAAAACTAAAGCAAGCGAGAAGAATTGCTTGCAGTTTATTGGATTTTTTGGACGTCAGCAGTCGAGACCAGCGAGAGGTAAACAGAAGTTCATAGTTGGTCATGCTGAATTTTTGAGCCAAAATGCATCGTCCCTGGGTGGGCTTGAACCACCAACCTTTCGGTTAACGGCCGAACGCGCTAACCGATTGCGGCACAGAGACTCATGCAGTGCTTACACTGGGGCCTGATTGGTGTGCTGTTTGCTTATGCTCCCCAGGCAACCTGAAAATATTTCTAAAATAGCTCTATTTCCCACAGCAAATCAGGGTATCAAGCACTTCCCTACCTCCCGTAATCCACAAACACAGGGGATTTAGTAGAGGACAGAGCCCATCAACAGTGCACCAAATGCCCTCTGTGTAGGCATAACTTGCTATGAGGAGAAAGCCACAGTTGCGCACTTCTGTTAAAAGGGGACAGTAGGCTGAACCCAGAGAACACGGGAGAAATGACTCAGGTTTACTGAGTGGAACACTCTGTGTCTTTGTGCCAAAAACAGCAGCGTCTTTTCGGTTAACAGCCGAACGCGCTAACCAATTGCGCCACAGAGACTCACTGGCATGTGTGTTCTGCCTTTGGCCTGATTGCATTGCTATTTTTTTCTGATTGGCAGAAAACCTGAACTTTTTTCTGAAAAAGGCATGCCTCTCTTAGCACTGCAGTGCATTAGACTGCTCCCTTGCTTCCCTGAGTCCCCAAATACACAACCACCTTGGGAACAATAGAAGACACATTCCAGCAGATTTAGCAAGAGTGCACCAAGGATTCTATATGTAGGTACCTTGCTGAGAAGCAAGACCTGCAGTTGCATTCTTCTGTTAAAAGAGGGCAGCAGAGTGCACCAAGAGAACTTGGGGGAAGTAGCTTATGTTAACTACTTGCCATGATCTTTATAGATCCCTCTGTTTGACTGGGTGAATTCTAATTTCTGGGGTAGAGTAAGCAATTTTTGGATCTAGATGCTGTGCGCAACAGGAATGATATATACTGCACTGTACTGCTACTGAAAAGTTACCAATTTTACAGGATGTTCAGGTAAGCTTTGTTTCAGAAAACAACTTGCTAGAGGCCCTAGGACAGATTACTGGGACAAAGGAAGAGGGTTTGGGGATTAGCACATCTCCTATGAAAGGTACAGTCACGCCCGAGATAACTCTGAGTGTCACCTCAAATTCTAAGAAATGCAAACTAGGGAGATACGCTTTTTATTGCCAGTGGATCTTTGTGTTTCAGACAAATGTGCACGCCTCCCAGAGCCCCTTGCAATGCACTTAGGGAAAGGGGGGAAGGTGCTGTGCAGCCCTCTCGCTGACAATGTCTCTCTTGTCTATAATGTAACTATGAGAGAGAGAGAAATAGGCAATGCGAGAGTGAAAAAGTAAAATGGAAATGTGTCTACTGAGACCAGTATAAGGGGAAATCCTCACAATCCAGGACCGACAGTTGATTGGGAGGGCGCTTACATGTTTCCGACACCAGACCGGTACCTGAACTCACAAACCCAAACTGCAAAGTGATGGGCATTGCCACTAGACTGCCGACCCCCTTTCGGGCCTCAGCATATATCCTTTAGTCACACCTAGAGTTCCCAGGACAGTGCAGCATTCAGCGATTACACGAAAATATTGACAGCGCTAGGAGGCCATGCAAATGGCAGAGGTATGCTTTACAAAGCCCACGTAGCGTGCACAAAACAGCACATCTGTCAGGCCCACTTGAAGAGATGGTAAAGAGGAAATACTTCTGCTGCATCCAGTAAAACATAGAGATTGGCCTGCTTTAACCCCTTAAGTGCCAAGGACGAGCTATCTCGTCTTTGGCACTGGGGAGGTAATCCCAAGGACGAGATACCTCGTCCATGGCACTTAAGGGGTTAAAGGTTGACCATGTCCTTCATGTGTGTCTGTCAATATGATACTTCCCTGCTGCAAAGCTTACATTCGAAACGCCAGAACAACTAGGCCCAGAGCACAAAGATGCAGTCAGGTTGAAATAACGAGATACTGAAGAGCAATTTTGTATTTCAGAGTGGGAAAAGCAAATATGACCCCGACGTGATTTGAACACGCAACCTTCTGATCTGGAGTCAGACGCGCTACCATTGCGCCACGAGGTCCTTGCGGCACTCCACCTGGTGTGTCTGATGACAGAATAAAGGTAGGAGACGTACATGGACCTGCAGAGCCTCATTGCTTCTTTAAGTAGACTGGCTAGGATAGCTTCCTTCTGTGCATCAGTACACGCTGCAGCCAAACCCTTCCCATGAAGTCTTGATGTTTATGAATTGAATGGCAAGTTTTGAAAAACTAAAGCAAGCGAGAAGAATTGCTTGCAGTTTATTGGATTTTTTGGACGTCAGCAGTCGAGACCAGCGAGAGGTAAACAGAAGTTCATAGTTGGTCATGCTGAATTTTTGAGCCAAAATGCATCGTCCCTGGGTGGGCTTGAACCACCAACCTTTCGGTTAACGGCCGAACGCGCTAACCGATTGCGGCACAGAGACTCATGCAGTGCTTACACTGGGGCCTGATTGGTGTGCTGTTTGCTTATGCTCCCCAGGCAACCTGAAAATATTTCTTAAATAGCTCTATTTCCCACAGCAAATCAGGGTATCAAGCACTTCCCTACCTCCCGTAATCCACAAACACAGGGGATTTAGTAGAGGACAGAGCCCATCAACAGTGCACCAAATGCCCTCTGTGTAGGCATAACTTGCTATGAGGAGAAAGCCACAGTTGCGCACTTGTGTTAAAAGGGGACAGTAGGCTGAACCCAGAGAACACGGGAGAAATGACTCAGGTTTACTGAGTGGAACACTCTTTTTCTTTGTGCCAAAAACAGCAGCGTCTTTTCGGTTAACAGCCGAACGCGCTAACCAATTGTGCCACAGAGACTCACTGGCATGTGTGTTCTGCCTTTGGCCTGATTGCATTGCTATTTATTTCTGATTGGCAGAAAACCTGAACTTTTTTCTGAAAAAGGCATGCCTCTCTTAGCACTGCAGTGCATTAGACTGCTCCCTTGCTTCCCTGAGTCCCCAAATACACAACCACCTTGGGCACAATAGAAGACACATTCCAGCAGATTTAGCAAGAGTGCACCAAGGTTTCTATATGTAGGTACCTTGCTGAGAAGCAAGACCTGCAGTTGCATTCTTCTGTTAAAAGAGGGCAGCAGAGTGCACCAAGAGAACTTGGGGGAAGTAGCTTATGTTAACTACTTGCCATGATCTTTATAGATCCCTCTGTTTGACTGGGTGAATTCTAATTTCTGGGGTAGAGTAAGCCATTTTTGGATCTAGATGCTGTGCGCAACAGGAATGCTACATACTGCACTGTACTGCTACTGAAAAGTTACCAATTTTACAGGATGTTCAGGTAAGCTTTGTTTCAGAAAACAACTTGCTAGAGGCCCTAGGACAGATTACTGGGACAAAGGAAGAGGGTTTGGGGATTAGCACATCTCCTATGAAAGGTACAGTCACGCCCGAGACAACTCTGAGTGTCACCTCAAATTCTAAGAAATGCGAACTGGGGTCCTACACTTTTTATTGCCAGTGGATCTTTGTGTTTCAGACAAATGTGCACGCCTCCCAGAGCCCCATGCAATGCACTTAGGGAAATGGGGGAAGGTGCTGTGCAACCCTCTCGCTGACAATGTCTCTCTTGTCTATAATGTATCTATGAGAGAGAGAGAAATAGGCAATGCGAGAGTGAAAAAGTAAAATGGAAATGTGTCTACTGAGACCAGTATAAGGGGAAATCCTCACAATCCAGGACCGACAGTTGATTGGGAGGGCGCTTACAGGTTTCCGACACCAGACCGGTACCTGAACTCACAAACCCAAACTGCAAAGTGATGCCCATTGCCACTAGACTGCCGACCCCCTTTCGGGGCCCCAACATATATCCTTTAGTCACACCTAGAGTTCCCAGGACAGTGCAGCATTCAGCGATTACACGAAAATTTTGACAGCGCTAGGAGGCCATGCAAATGGCAGAGGTATGTTTTACAAAGCCCACGTAGCGTGCACAAAACAGCACATCAGTCAGGCCCACTTGAAGAGATGGTAAAGAGGAAATACTTCTGCTGCATCCAGTAAAACATAGAGATTGGCCTGCTTTAAAGGTTGACCATGTCCTTCATGGGTGTCTGTCAATATGATACTTCCCTGCTGCAAAGCTTACATTCGAAACGCCAGAACAACTAGGCCCAGAGCACAAAGATGCAGTCAGGTTGAAATAACGAGATACTGAAGAGCAATTTTGTATTTCAGAGTGGGAAAAGCAAATATGACCCCGACGTGATTTGAACAGGCAACCTTCTGATCTGGAGTCAGACGCGCTACCATTGCGCCACGAGGTCCTTGTGGCAGTCCACCTGGTGTGTCTGATGACAGAATAAAGGTAGGAGACGTACATGCACCTTCAGAGCCTCATTGCTTCTTTAAGTAGACTGGCTAGGATAGCTTCCTTCTGTGCATCAGTACACGCTGCAGCCAAACCCTTCCCATGAAGTCTTGATGTTTATGAATTGAATGGCAAGTTTTGAAAAACTAAAGCAAGCGAGAAGAATTGCTTACAGTTTATTGGATTTTTTGGACGTCAGCAGACGAGACCTGCGAGAGGTAAACAGAAGTTCATAGTTGGTCATGCTGAATTTTTGAGCCAAAATGCATCGTCCCTGGGTGGGCTTGAACCACCATCCTTTCGGTTAACAGCCGAACGCGCTAACCAATTGCGCCACAGAGACTCATGCAGTGCTTACACTGGGGCCTGATTGGTGTGCTGTTTGCTTATGCTTCCCAGGCAACCTGAAAATATTTCTAAAATAGCTCTATTTCCCACAGCAAATCAGGGTATCAAGCACTTCCCTACCTCCCCTAATCCACAAACACAGGGGATTTAGTAGAGGACAGAGCCCATCAACAGTGCACCAAATGTCCTCTGTGTAGGCATAACTTGCTATGAGGAGAAAGCCACAGTTGCGCACTTGTGTTAAAAGGGGACAGTAGGCTGAACCCAGAGAACACGGGAGAAATGACTCAGGTTTACTGAGTGGAACACTCTGTGTCTTTGTGCCAAAAACAGCAGCGTCTTTTCGGTTAACAGCCGAACGCGCTAACCAATTGTGCCACAGAGACTCACTGGCATGTGTGTTCTGCCTTTGGCCTGATTGCATTGCTATTTTTTTCTGATTGGCAGAAAACCTGAACTTTTTTCTGAAAAAGGCATGCCTCTCTTAGCACTGCAGTCCATTAGACTGCTCCCTTGCTTCCCTGAGTCCCCAAATACACAACCACCTTGGGCACAATAGAAGACACATTCCAGCAGATTTAGCAAGAGTGCACCAAGGCTTCTATATGTAGGTACCTTGCTGAGAAGCAAGACCTGCAGTTGCATTCTTCTGTTAAAAGAGGGCAGCAGAGTGCACCAAGAGAACTTGGGGGAAGTAGCTTATGTTAACTACTTGCCATGATCTTTATAGATCCCTCTGTTTGACTGGGTGAATTCTAATTTCTGGGGTAGAGTAAGCAATTTTTGGATCTAGATGCTGTGCGCACAGGAATGCTATATACTGCACTGTACTGCTACTGAAAAGTTACCAATTTTACAGGATGTTCAGGTAAGCTTTGTTTCAGAAAACAACTTGCTAGAGGCCCTAGGACAGATTACTGGGACAAAGGAAGAGGGTTTGGGGATTAGCACATCTCCTATGAAAGGTACAGTCACGCCCGAGACAACTCTGAGTGCCTCCTCAAATTCTAAGAAATGCGAACTGGGGTCCTACGCCTTTTATTGCCAGTGGTTCTTTGTGTTTCAGACAAATGTGCACCCCTCCCAGAGCCCCATGCAATGCACTTAGGGAAATGGGGGAAGGTGCTGTGCAACCCTCTCGCTGACAATGTCTCTCTTGTCTATAATGTATCTATGAGAGAGAGAGAAATAGGCAATGCGAGAGTGAAAAAGTAAAATGGAAATGTGTCTACTGAGACCAGTATAAGGGGAAATCCTCACAATCCAGGACCGACAGTTGATTGGGAGGGCGCTTACAGTTTTCTGACACCAGACCGGTACCTGAACTCACAAACCCAAACTACAAAGTGATGGGCATTGCCACTAGACTGCCGACCCCCTTTTGGGGCCCCAGCATATATCCTTTAGTCACACCTAGAGTTCCCAGGACAGTGCAGCATTCAGCGATTACACGAAAATATTGACAGCGCTAGGAGGCCATGCAAATGGCAGAGGTATGCTTTACAAAGCCCACGTAGCGTGCACAAAACAGCACATCAGTCAGGCCCACTTGAAGAGATGGTAAAGAGGAAATACTTCTGCTGCATCCAGTAAAACATAGAGATTGGCCTGCTTTAAAGGTTGACCATGTCCTTCATGGGTGTCTGTCAATATGATACTTCCCTGCTGCAAAGCTTACATTCGAAACGCCAGAACAACTAGGCCCAGAGCACAAAGATGCAGTCAGGTTGAAATAACGAGATACTGAAGAGCAATTTTGTATTTCAGAGTGGGAAAAGCAAGTATGACCCCGTTGTGATTTGAACACACAACCTTCAGATCCGGAGTCAGACGCGCTACCATTGCGCCACGAGGTCCTTGTGGCAATCCACCTGGTGTGTCTGATGACAGAATAAAGGTAGGAGACGTACATGCACCTGCAGAGCCTCATTGCTTCTTTAAGTAGACTGGCTAGGATAGCTTCCTTCTGTGCATCAGTACACGCTGCAGCCAAACCCTTCCCATGAAGTCTTGATGTTTATGAATTGAATGGCAAGTTTTGAAAAACTAAAGCAAGCGAGAAGAATTGCTTGCAGTTTTTTGGATTTTTTGGACGTCAGCAGACGAGACCTGCGTGAGGTAAACAGAAGTCCATAGTTGGTCACGCTGAATTTTTGGGCCAAAATGCACAGTCCCTGGGTGGGCTTGAACCACCAACCTTTCGGTTAACAGCCAAACGCGCTAACCGATTGCGCCACAGAGACTCATGCAGTCCTTACACAGGGGCCTGATTGGTGTGCTGTTTGCTTATGCTTCCCAGGCAACCTGAAAATATTTCTAAAATAGCTCTTTTTCCCACAGCAAATCAGGGTATCAAGCACTTCCCTACCTCCGCTAATCCACAAACACAGGGGATTTAGTAGAGGACAGAGCCCATCAACAGTGCACCAAATGTCCTCTGTATAGGCATAACTTGCTATGAGGAGAAAGCCACAGTTGCGCACTTGTGTTAAAAGGGGACAGTAGGCTGAACCCAGAGAACACGGGAGAAATGACTCAGGTTTACTGAGTGGAACACTCTGTGTCTTTGTGCCAAAAACAGCAGCGTCTTTTCGGTTAACAGCCGAACGCGCTAACCAATTGCGCCACAGAGACTCACTGGCATGTGTGTTCTGCCTTTGGCCTGATTGCATTGCTATTTTTTTCTGATTGGCAGAAAACCTGAACTTTTTTCTGAAAAAGGCATGCCTCTCTTAGCACTGCAGTGCATTAGACTGCTCCCTTGCTTCCCTGAATCCCCAAATACACAACCACCCTGGGCACAATAGAAGACACATTCCAGCAGATTTAGCAAGAGTGCACCAAGGTTTCTATATGTAGGTACCTTGCTGAGAAGCAAGACCTGCAGTTGCATTCTTCTGTTAAAAGAGGGCAGCAGAGTGCACCAAGAGAACTTGGGGGAAGTAGCTTATGTTAACTACTTGCCATGCTCTTTATAGATCCCTCTGTTTGACTGGGTGAATTCTAATTTCTGGGGTAGAGTAAGCAATTTTTGGATCTAGATGCTGTGCGCAACAGGAATGCTATATACTGCACTGTACTGCTACTGAAAAGTTACCAATTTTACAGGATGTTCAGGTAAGCTTTGTTTCAGAAAACAACTTGCTAGAGGCACTAAGACAGATTACTGGGACAAAGGAAGAGGGTTTGGGGATTAGCACATCTCCTATGAAAGGTACAGTCACGCCCGAGACAACTCTGAGTGTCACCTCAAATTCTAAGAAATGCAAACTAGGGACCTACGCTTTTTATTGCCAGTGGATCTTTGTGTTTCAGACAAATGTGCACGCCTCCCAGAGCCCCTTGCAATGCACTTAGGGAAATGGGGGAAGGTGCTGTCAAACCCTCTCGCTGACAATGTCTCTCTTGTCTATAATGTATCTATGAGAGAGCGAGAAATAGGCAATGCGAGAGTGAAAAAGTAAAATGGAAATGTGTCTACTGAGACCAGTATAAGGGGAAATCCTCACAATCCAGGACCGACAGTTGATTGGGAGGGCGCTTACAGGTTTCCGACACCAGACCGGTACCTGAACTCACAAACCCAAACTGCAAAGTGATGGGCATTGCCACTAGACTGCCGACCCCCTTTCGGGGCCCCAGCATATATCCTTTAGTCACACCTAGAGTTCCCAGGACAGTGCAGCATTCAGCGATTACACGAAAATATTGACAGCGCTAGGAGGCCATGCAAATGGCAGAGGTATGCTTTACAAAGCCCAAGTAGCGTGCACAAAACAGCACATCAGTCAGGCCCACTTGAAGAGATGGTAAAGAGGAAATACTTCTGCTGCATCCAGTAAAACATAGAGATTGGCCTGCTTTAAAGGTTGACCATGTCCTTCATGGGTGTCTGTCAATATGATACTTCCCTGCTGCAAAGCTTACATTCGAAACGCCAGAACAACTAGGCCCAGAGCACAAAGATGCAGTCAGGTTGAAATAACGAGATACTGAAGAGCAATTTTGTATTTCAGAGTGGGAAAAGCACGTATGACCCCGTTGTGATTTGAACACACAACCTTCTGATCTGGAGTCAGACGCGCTACCATTGCGCCACGAGGTCCTTGTGGCAGTCCACCTGGTGTGTCTGATGACAGAATAAAGGTAGGAGACGTACATGCACCTGCAGAGCCTCATTGCTTCTTTAGGTAGACTGGCTAGAATAGCTTCCTTCTGTGCATCAGTACACGCTGCAGCCAAACCCTTCCCATGAAGTCTTGATGTTTATGAATTGAATGGCAAGTTTTGAAAAACTAAAGCAAGCGAGAAGAATTGCTTACAGTTTATTGGATTTTTTGGACGTCAGCAGATGAGACCTGCGAGAGGTAAACAGAAGTTCATAGTTGGTCATGCTGAATTTTTGAGCCAAAATGCATCGTCCCTGGGTGGGCTTGAACCACCGATTGCGCCACAGAGACTCATGCAATGCTTACACTGGGGCCTGATTGGTGTGCTGTTTGCTTATGCTTCCCAGGCACCCTGAAAATATTTCTAAAATAGCTCTATTTCCCACAGCAAATCAGGGTATCAAGCACTTCCCTACCTCCCCTAATCCACAAACACAGGGGATTTAGTAGAGGACAGAGCCCATCAACAGTGCACCAAATGTCCTCTGTGTAGGCATAACTTGCTATGAGGAGAAAGCCACAGTTGCGCACTTGTGTTAAAAGGGGACAGTAGGCTGAACCCAGAGAACACGGGAGAAATGACTCAGGTTTACTGAGTGGAACACTCTGTGTCTTTGTGCCAAAAACAGCAGCGTCTTTTCGGTTAACAGCCGAACGCGCTAACCAATTGTGCCACAGAGACTCACTGGCATGTGTGTTCTGCCTTTGGCCTGATTGCATTGCTATTTTTTTCTGATTGGCAGAAAACCTGAACTTTTTTCTGAAAAAGGCATGCCTCTCTTAGCACTGCAGTGCATTAGACTGCTCCCTTGCTTCCCTGAGTCCCCAAATACACAACCACCTTGGGCACAATAGAAGACACATTCCAGCAGATTTAGCAAGAGTGCACCAAGGCTTCTATATGTAGGTACCTTGCTGAGAAGCAAGACCTGCAGTTGCATTCTTCTGTTAAAAGAGGGCAGCAGAGTGCACCAAGAGAACTTGGGGGAAGTAGCTTATGTTAACTACTTGCCATGATCTTTATAGATCCCTCTGTTTGACTGGGTGAATTCTAATTTCTGGGGTAGAGTAAGCAATTTTTGGATCTAGATGCTGTGCGCAACAGGAATGCTATATACTGCACTGTACTGCTACTGAAAAGTTACCAATTTTACAGGATGTTCAGGTAAGCTTTGTTTCAGAAAACAACTTGCTAGAGGCCCTAGGACAGATTACTGGGACAAAGGAAGAGGGTTTGGGGATTAGCACATCTCCTATGAAAGGTACAGTCACGCCCGAGACAACTCTGAGTGCCTCCTCAAATTCTAAGAAATGCGAACTGGGGTCCTACGCCTTTTATTGCCAGTGGTTCTTTGTGTTTCAGACAAATGTGCACCCCTCCCAGAGCCCCATGCAATGCACTTAGGGAAATGGGGGAAGGTGCTGTGCAACCCTCTCGCTGACAATGTCTCTCTTGTCTATAATGTATCTATGAGAGAGAGAGAAATAGGCAATGCGAGAGTGAAAAAGTAAAATGGAAATGTGTCTACTGAGACCAGTATAAGGGGAAATCCTCACAATCCAGGACCGACAGTTGATTGGGAGGGCGCTTACAGTTTTCTGACACCAGAGCGGTACCTGAACTCACAAACCCAAACTACAAAGTGATGGGCATTGCCACTAGACTGCCGACCCCCTTTCGGGGCCCCAGCATATATCCTTTAGTCACACCTAGAGTTCCCAGGACAGTGCAGCATTCAGCGATTACACGAAAATATTGACAGCGCTAGGAGGCCATGCAAATGGCAGAGGTATGCTTTACAAAGCCCACGTAGCGTACACAAAACAGCACATCTGTCAGGCCCACTTGAAGAGATGGTAAAGAGGAAATACTTCTGCTGCATCCAGTAAAACATAGAGATTGGCCTGCTTTAAAGGTTGACCATCTCCTTCATGGGTGTCTGTCAATATGATACTTCCCTGCTGCAAAGCTTACATTCGAAACGCCAGAACAACTAGGCCCAGAGCACAAAGATGCAGTCAGGTTGAAATAACGAGATACTGAAGAGCAATTTTGTATTTCAGAGTGGGAAAAGCAAATATGACCCCGACGTGATTTGAACACGCAACCTTCTGATCTGGAGTCAGACGCGCTACAATTGTACCACGAGGTCCTTGAGGTAGTCCACCTGGTGTGTCTGATGACAGAATAAAGGCAGGAGACGTACATGCACCTGCAGAGCCTCATTGCTTCTTTAGGTAGACTGGCTAGGATAGCTTCCTTCTGTGCATCAGTACACGCTGCAGCCAAACCCTTCCCATGAAGTCTTGATGTTTATGAATTGAATGGCAAGTTTTGAAAAACTAAAGCAAGCGAGAAGAATTGCTTGCAGTTTATTGGATTTTTTGGACGTCAGCAGACGAGACCTGCGAGAGGTAAACAGAAGTTCATAGTTGGTCATGCTGAATTTTTGAGCCAAAATGCATCGTCCCTGGGTGGGCTTGAACCACCAACCTTTCGGTTAACAGCCGAACGCGCTAACCGATTGCGCCACAGAGAGTCATGCAGTGCTTACACTGGGGCCTGATTGGTGTGCTGTTTGCTTATGCTCCCCAGGCAACCTGAAAATATTTCTAAAATAGCTCTATTTCCCAGAGCAAATCAGGGTATCAAGCACTTCCCTACCTCCCGTAATCCACAAACACAGGGGATTTAGTAGAGGACAGAGCCCATCAACAGTGCACCAAATGCCCTCTGTGTAGGCATAACTTGCTATGAGGAGAAAGCCACAGTTGCGCACTTGTGTTAAAAGGGGACAGTAGGCTGAACCCAGAGAACACGGGAGAAATGACTCAGGTTTACCGAGTGGAACACTCTGTGTCTTTGTGCCCAAAACAGCAGCGTCTTTTCGGTTAACAGCCGAACGCGCTAACCAATTGCGCCACAGAGACTCACTGGCATGTGTGTTCTGCCTTTGGCCTGATTGCATTGCTATTTTTTTCTGATTGGCAGAAACCTGAACTTTTTTCTGAAAAAGGCATGCCTCTCTTAGCACTGCAGTGCATTAGACTGCTCCCTTGCTTCCCTGAGTCCCCAAATACACAACCACCTTGGGCACAATAGAAGACGCATTCCAGCAGATTTAGCAAGAGTGCACCAAGGTTTCTATATGTAGGTACCTTGCTGAGAAGCAAGACCTGCAGTTGCATTCTTCTGTTAAAAGAGGGCAGCAGAGTGCACCAAGAGAACTTGGGGGAAGTAGCTTATGTTAACTACTTGCCATGCTCTTTATAGATCCCTCTGTTTGACTGGGTGAATTCTAATTTCTGGGGTAGAGTAAGCAATTTTTGGATCTATATGCTGTGCGCAACAAGAATGCTATATACTGCACTGTACTGCTACTGAAAAGTTACCAATTTTACAGGATGTTCAGGTAAGCTTTGTTTCAGAAAACAACTTGCTAGAGGCACTAAGACAGATTACTGGGACAAAGGAAGAGGGTTTGGGGATTAGCACTATGAAAGGTACAGTCACGCCCGAGACAACTCTGAGTGTCACCTCAAATTCTAAGAAATGCAAACTAGGGACCTACGCTTTTTATTGCCAGTGGATCTTTGTGTTTCAGACAAATGTGCACGCCTCCCAGAGCCCCTTGCAATGCACTTAGGGAAATGGGGGAAGGTGCTGTGAAGCCCTCTCGCTGACAATGTCTCTCTTGTCTATAATGTATCTATGAGAGAGAGAGAAATAGGCAATGCGAGAGTGAAAAAGTAAAATGGAAATGTGTCTACTGAGACCAGTATAAGGGGAAATCCTCGCAATCCAGGACCGACAGTTGATTGGGAGGGCGCTTACAGGTTTCCGACACCAGACCGGTACCTGAACTCACAAACCCAAACTGCAAAGTAATGGGCATTGACACTAGACTGCCGACCCCCTTTCGGGGCCCCAGCATATATCCTTTAGTCACACCTAGAGTTCCCAGGACAGTGCAGCATTCAGCGATTACACGAAAATATTGACAGCGCTAGGAGGCCATGCAAATGGCAGAGGTATGCTTTACAAAGCCCACGTAGCGTGCACAAAACAGCACATCAGTCAGGCCCACTTGAAGAGATGGTAAAGAGGAAATACTTCTGCTGCATCCAGTAAAACATAGAGATTGGCCTGCTTTAAAGGTTGACCATGTCCTTCATGGGTGTCTGTCAATATGATACTTCCCTGCTGCAAAGCTTACATTCGAAACGCCAGAACAACTAGGCCCAGAGCACAAAGATGCAGTCAGGTTGAAATAACGAGATACTGAAGAGCAATTTTGTATTTCAGAGTGGGAAAAGCAAATATGACCCCGACGTGATTTGAACACGCAACCTTCTGATCTGGAGTCAGACGCGCTACCATTGCGCCACAAGGTCCTTGTGGCAGTCCACCTGGTGTGTCTGATGACAGAATAAAGGTAGAAGACGTACATGCACCTGCAGAGCCTCATTGCTTCTTTAAGTAGACTGGCTAGGATAGCTTCCTTCTGTGCATCAGTACACGCTGCAGCCAAACCCTTCCCATGAAGTCTTGATGTTTATGAATTGAATGGCAAGTTTTGAAAAACTAAAGCAAGCGAGAAGAATTGCTTGCAGTTTATTGGATTTTTTGGACGTCAGCAGACGAGACCTGCGAGAGGTAAACAGAAGTTCATAGTTGGTCATGCTGAATTTTTGAGCCAAAATGCATCGTCCCTGGGTGGGCTTGAACCACCAACCTTTCGGTTAACAGCCGAACGCGCTAACCGATTGCGCCACAGAGACTCATGCAGTGCTTACACTGGGGCCTGATTGGTGTGCTGTTTGCTTATGCTTCCCAGGCAACCTGAAAATATTTCTAAAATAGCTCTATTTCCCACAGCAAATCAGGGTATCAAGCACTTCCCTACCTCCCCTAATCCACAAACACAGGGGATTTAGTAGAGGACAGAGCCCATCAACAGTGCACCAAATGTCCTCTGTGTAGGCATAACTTGCTATGAGGAGAAAGCCACAGTTGCGCACTTGTGTTAAAAGGGGACAGTAGGCTGAACCCAGAGAACACGGGAGAAATGGCTCAGGTTTACTGAGTGGAACACTCTGTGTCTTTGTGCCCAAAACAGCAGCGTCTTTTCGGTTAACAGCCGAACGCGCTAACCAATTGCGCCACAGAGACTCACTGGCATGTGTGTTCTGCCTTTGGCCTGATTGCATTGCTATTTATTTCTGATTGGCAGAAAACCTGAACTTTTTTCTGAAAAAGGCATGCCTCTCTTAGCACTGCAGTGCATTAGACTGCTCCCTTGCTTCCCTGAGTCCCCAAATACACAACCACCTTGGGCACAATAGAAGACACATTCCAGCAGATTTAGCAAGAGTGCACCAAGGATTCTATATGTAGGTACCTTGCTGAGAAGCAAGACCTGCAGTTGCATTCTTCTGTTAAAAGAGGGCAGCAGAGTGCACCAAGAGAACTTCGGGGAAGTAGATTATGTTAACTACTTGCCATGCTCTTTATAGATCCCTCTGTTTGACTGGGTGAATTCTAATTTCTGGGGTAGAGTAAGCAATTTTTGGATCTAGATGCTGTGCGCAACAGGAATGCTATATACTGCACTGTACTGCTACTGAAAAGTTACCAATTTTACAGGATGTTCAGGTAAGCTTTGTTTCAGAAAACAACTTGCAAGAGGCACTAAGACAGATTACTGGGACAAAGGAAGAGGGTTTGGGGATTAGCACATCTCCTATGAAAGGTACAGTCACGCCCGAGACAACTCTGAGTGTCACCTCAAATTCTAAGAAATGCAAACTAGGGACCTACGCTTTTTATTGCCAGTGGATCTTTGTGTTTCAGACAAATGTGCACGCCTCCCAGAGCCCCTTGCAATGCACTTAGGGAAAGGGGGGAAGGTGCTGTGAAGCCCTCTCGCTGACAATGTCTCTCTTGTCTATAATGTAACTATGAGAGAGAGAGAAATAGGCAATGCGAGAGTGAAAAAGTAAAATGGAAATGTGTCTACTGAGACCAGTATAAGGGGAAATCCTCACAATCCAGGACCGACAGTTGATTGGGAGGGCGCTTACAGGTTTCCGACACCAGACCGGTACCTGAACTCACAAACCCAAACTGCAAAGTGATGCCCATTGCCACTAGACTGCCGACCCCCTTTCGGGGCCCCAACATATATCCTTTAGTCACACCTAGAGTTCCCAGGACAGTGCAGCATTCAGCGATTACACGAAAATATTGACAGCGCTAGGAGGCCATGCAAATGGCAGAGGTATGCTTTACAAAGCCCACGAAGCGTGCACAAAACAGCACATCAGTCAGGCCCACTTGAAGAGATGGTAAAGAGGAAATACTTCTGCTGCATCCAGTAAAACATAGAGATTGGCCTGCTTTAAAGGTTGACCATGTCCTTCATGGGTGTCTGTCAATATGATACTTCCCTGCTGCAAAGCTTACATTCGAAACGCCAGAACAACTAGGCCCAGAGCACAAAGATGCAGTCAGGTTGAAATAACGAGATACTGAAGAGCAATTTTGTATTTCAGAGTGGGAAAAGGAAGTATGACCCCGACGTGATTTAAACACACAATTTTCTGATCTGGAGTCAGACGCGCTACCATTGCGCCACAAGGTCCTTGCGGCAGTCCACCTGGTGTGTCTGATGACAGAATAAAGGTAGGAGACGTACATGGACCTGCAGAGCCTCATTGCTTCTTTAAGTAGACTGGCTAGGATAGATTCCTTCTGTGCATCAGTACACGCTGCAGCCAAACCCTTCCCATGAAGTCTTGATGTTTATGAATTGAATGGCAAGTTTTGAAAAACTAAAGCAAGCGAGAAGAATTGCTTACAGTTTATTGGATTTTTTGGACGTCAGCAGACGAGACCTGCGAGAGGTAAACAGAAGTTCATAGTTGGTCATGCTGAATTTTTGAGCCAAAATGCATCGTCCCTGGGTGGGCTTGAACCACCAACCTTTCGGTTAACAGCCGAACGCGCTAACCGATTGCGCCACAGAGACTCATGCAGTGCTTACACTGGGGCCTGATTGGTGTGCTGTTTGCTTATGCTTCCCAGGCAACCTGAAAATATTTCTAAAATAGCTCTATTTCCCACAGCAAATCAGGGTATCAAGCACTTCCCTACCTCCCCTAATCCACAAACACAGGGGATTTAGTAGAGGACAGAGCCCATCAACAGTGCACCAAATGTCCTCTGTATAGGCATAACTTGCTATGAGGAGAAAGCCACAGTTGCGCACTTGTGTTAAAAGGGGACAGTAGGCTGAACCCAGAGAACACAGGTGAAATGACTCAGGTTTACTGAGTGGAACACTCTGTGTCTTTGTGCCAAAAACAGCAGCGTCTTTTCAGTTAACAGCCGAACGCGCTAACCAATTGTGCCACAGAGACTCACTGGCATGTGTGTTCTGCCTTTGGCCTGATTGCATTGCTATTTTTTTCTGATTGGCAGAAAACCTGAACTTTTTTCTGAAAAAGGCATGCCTCTCTTAGCACTGCAGTGCATTAGACTGCTCCCTTGCTTCCCTGAGTCCCCAAATACACAACCACCTTGGGCGCAATAGAAGACACATTCCAGCAGATTTAGTAAGAGTGCACCAAGGTTTCTATATGTAGGTACCTTGCTGAGAAGCAAGGCCTGCAGTTGCATTCTTCTGTTAAAAGAGGGCAGCAGAGTGCACCAAGAGAACTTGGGGGAAGTAGCTTATGTTAACTACTTGCCATGATCTTTATAGATCCCTCTGTTTGACTGGGTGAATTCTAATTTCTGGGGTAGAGTAAGCAATTTTTGGATCTAGATGCTGTGCGCAACAGGAATGCTATATACTGCACTGTACTGCTACTGAAAAGTTACCAATTTTACAGGATGTTCAGGTAAGCTTTGTTTCAGAAAACAACTTGCTAGAGGCCCTAGGACAGATTACTGGGACAAAGGAAGAGGGTTTGGGGATTAGCACATCTCCTATGAAAGGTACAGTCACGCCCGAGACAACTCTGAGTGCCTCCTCAAATTCTAAGAAATGCGAACTGGGGTCCTACGCCTTTTATTGCCAGTGGTTCTTTGTGTTTCAGACAAATGTGCACGCCTCCCAGAGCCCCATGCAATGCACTTAGGGAAATGGGGGAAGGTGCTGTGCAACCCTCTCGCTGACAATGTCTCTCTTGTCTATAATGTATCTATGAGAGAGAGAGAAATAGGCAATGCGAGAGTGAAAAAGTAAAATGGAAATGTGTCTACTGAGACCAGTATAAGGGGAAATCCTCACAATCCAGGACCGACAGTTGATTGGGAGGGCGCTTACAGTTTTCTGACACCAGAGCGGTACCTGAACTCACAAACCCAAACTACAAAGTGATGGGCATTGCCACTAGACTGCCGACCCCCTTTCGGGGCCCCAGCATATATCCTTTAGTCACACCTAGAGTTCCCAGGACAGTGCAGCATTCAGCGATTACACGAAAATATTGACAGCGCTAGGAGGCCATGCAAATGGCAGAGGTATGCTTTACAAAGCCCACGTAGCGTGCACAAAACAGCACATCAGTCAGGCCCACTTGAAGAGATGGTAAAGAGGAAATACTTCTGCTGCATCCAGTAAAACATAGAGATTGGCCTGCTTTAAAGGTTGACCATGTCCTTCATTGGTGTCTGTCAATATGATACTTCCCTGCTGCAAAGCTTACATTCGAAACGCCAGAAAAACTAGGCCCAGAGCACAAAGATGCAGTCAGGTTGAAATAACGAGATACTGAAGAGCAATTTTGTATTTCAGAGTGGGAAAAGGAAGTATGACCCCGACGTGATTTGAACACACAACCTTCTGATCTGGAGTCAGACACGCTACCATTGCGCCACGAGGTCCTTGCAGGAGTCCACCTGGTGTGTCTGATGACAGAATAAAGGTAGGAGACGTACATGGACCTGCAGAGCCTCATTGCTTCTTTAAGTAGACTGGCTAGGATAGATTCCTTCTGTGCATCAGTACACGCTGCAGCCAAACCCTTCCCATGAAGTCTTGATGTTTATGAATTGAATGGCAAGTTTTGAAAAACTAAAGCAAGCGAGAAGAATTGCTTACAGTTTATTGGATTTTTTGGACGTCAGCAGACGAGACCTGCGAGAGGTAAACAGAAATTCATAGTTGGTCATGCTGAATTTTTGAGCCGAAATGCATCGTCCCTGGGTGGGTTTGAACCACCAACCTTTCGGTTAACAGCCGAATGCGCTAACCGATTGCGCCACAGAGACTCATGCAGTGCTTACACTGGGGCCTGATTGGTGTGCTGTTTGCTTATGCTTTCCAGGCAACCTGAAAATATTTCTAAAATAGCTCTATTTCCCACAGCAAATCAGGGTATCAAGCACTTCCCTACCTCCCCTAATCCACAAACACAGAGGATTTAGTAGAGGACAGAGCCCATCAACAGTGCACCAAATGTCCTCTGTATAGGCATAACTTGCTATGAGGAGAAAGCCACAGTTGCGCACTTGTGTTAAAAGGGGACAGTAGGCTGAACCCAGAGAACACAGGTGAAATGACTCAGGTTTACTGAGTGGAACACTCTGTGTCTTTGTGCCAAAAACAGCAGCGTCTTTTCGGTTAACAGCCGAACGCGCTAACCAATTGTGCCACAGAGACTCACTGGCATGTGTGTTCTGCCTTTGGCCTGATTGCATTGCTATTTTTTTCTGATTGGCAGAAAACCTGAACTTTTTTCTGAAAAAGGCATGCCTCTCTTAGCACTGCAGTGCATTAGACTGCTCCCTTGCTTCCCTGAGTCCCCAAATACACAACCACCTTGGGCACAATAGAAGACACATTCCAGCAGATTTAGCAAGAGTAAACCAAGGTTTCTATATGTAGGTACCTTGCTGAGAAGCAAGACCTGCAGTTACATTCTTCTGTTAAAAGAGGGCAGCAGAGTGCACCAAGAGAACTTGGGGGAAGTAGCTTATGTTAACTACTTGCCATGATCTTTATAGATCCCTCTGTGTGACTGGGTGAATTCTAATTTCTGGGGTAGAGTAAGCAATTTTTGGATCTAGATGCTGTGCGCAACAGGAATGCTATATACTGCACTGTACTGCTACTGAAAAGTTACCAATTTTACAGGATGTTCAGGTAAGCTTTGTTTCAGAAAACAACTTGCTAGAGGCCCTAGGACAGATTACTGGGACAAAGGAAGAGGGTTTGGGGATTAGCACATCTCCTATGAAAGGTACAGTCACGCCCGAGACAACTCTGAGTGCCTCCTCAAATTCTAAGAAATGCGAACTGGGGTCCTACGCCTTTTATTGCCAGTGGTTCTTTGTGTTTCAGACAAATGTGCACGCCTCCCAGAGCCCCATGCAATGCACTTAGGGAAATGGGGGAAGGTGCTGTGCAACCATCTCGCTGACAATGTCTCTCTTGTCTATAATGTATCTATGAGAGAGAGAGAAATAGGCAATGCGAGAGTGAAAAAGTAAAATGGAAATGTGTCTACTGAGACCAGTATAAGGGGAAATCCTCACAATCCAGGACCGACAGTTGATTGGGAGGGCGCTTACAGTTTTCTGACACCAGAGCGGTACCTGAACTCACAAACCCAAACTACAAAGTGATGGGCATTGCCACTAGACTGCCGACCCCCTTTCGGGGCCCCAGCATATATCCTTTAGTCACACCTAGAGTTCCCAGGACAGTGCAGCATTCAGCGATTACACGAAAATATTGACAGCGCTAGGAGGCCATGCAAATGGCAGAGGTATGCTTTACAAAGCCCACGTAGCGTGCACAAAACAGCACATCAGTCAGGCCCACTTGAAGAGATGGTAAAGAGGAAATACTTCTGCTGCATCCAGTAAAACATAGAGATTGGCCTGCTTTAAAGGTTGACCATCTCCTTCATGGGTGTCTGTCAATATGATACTTCCCTGCTGCAAAGCTTACATTCGAAACGCCAGAACAACTAGGCCCAGAGCACAAAGATGCAGTCAGGTTGAAATAACGAGATACTGAAGAGCAGAGCAATTTTGTATTTCAGAGTAGGAAAAGAAAATTTGACCCTGACGTGATTAGAACACGCAACCTTCTGATCTGGAGTCAGACGCGCTACCATTGCGCCACGAGGTCCTTGTGGCAGTCCACCTGGTGTGTCTGATGACAGAATAAAGGCAGGAGACGTACATGCACCTGCAGAGCCTCATTGCTTCTTTAAGTAGACTGGCTAGGATAGCTTCCTTCTGTGCATCAGTACACGATGCAGCCAAACCCTTCCCATGAAGTCTTGATGTTTATGAATTGAATGGCAAGTTTTGAAAAACTAAAGCAAGCGAGAAGAATTGCTTGCAGTTTATTGGATTTTTTGGACGTCAGCAGACGAGACCTGCGAGAGGTAAACAGAAGTTCATAGTTGGTCATGCTGAATTTTTGAGCCAAAATGCATCGTCCCTGGGTGGGCTTGAACCACCAACCTTTCGGTTAACAGCCGAACGCGCTAACCGATTGCGCCACAGAGACTCATGCAGTGCTTACACTGGGGCCTGATTGGTGTGCTGTTTCCTTATGCTCCCCAGGCAACCTGAAAATATTTCTAAAATAGCTCTATTTCCCACAGCAAATCAGGGTATCAAGCACTTCCCTACCTCCCGTAATCCACAAACACAGGGGATTTAGTAGAGGACAGAGCCCATCAACAGTGTACCAAATGCCCTCTGTGTAGGCATAACTTGCTATGAGGAGAAAGCCACAGTTGCGCACTTGTGTTAAAAGGGGACAGTAGGCTGAACCCAGAGAACACGGGAGAAATGACTCAGGTTTACTGAGTGGAACACTCTGTGTCTTTGTGCCCAAAACAGCAGCGTCTTTTCGGTTAACAGCCGAACGCGCTAACCAATTGCGCCACAGAGACTCACTGGCATGTGTGTTCTGCCTTTGGCCTGATTGCATTGCTATTTTTTTCTGATTGGCAGAAAACCTGAACTTTTTTCTGAAAAAGGCATGCCTCTCTTAGCACTGCAGTGCATTAGACTGCTCCCTGTGGGATGTATTTACCCATGCATTCGAGCCCTACCTCAAAACTGTGCAGTACTGACATGGAAAACATCATGATGGCCAGAGCTTCCCAGAAAATGCACAGGGAAGTGCATGAAGAATAGGCTGCCACCCATTTTTGCCGATGTTATGGGCACAGAAGGACACTGCCTAAAACCACCATTGGACTACCCACACAGTAGTCTGAAACCATTGGGAATGGCAATGCTGATTGCCAAAAGCAAACCCATAACTGTGGAGAATTCATTTTCTTAAATCCCAAAAAGGGGTGCAGTACCAGTACTCACCACTATCCAAAAGCCGGCATTTTAAAACAACACCAGATTTTACTTTTTGCAAAACTGAATAAATGAACCCAAAACAGGCCAAAGAAAGACTTACTGAGAGGTGGATACAATCTAAAGTTATATTCTGAAGTGACTTGAAGGTTTATAACAAGACTGGCTGCGCTGTGGATTTCAGCAGTTTAAGTAAATTTGGACTGAAAGACACTAAAAAAAATCTAAATGTTTAAATTGACTGAGTGACCTACTTTTGAGTGTCACATAGGTTGCAATTGTTTAAATGTCATAGTTTTAAACTTAGAATCAGCATTCTAGCTGCATATGTAAAAATGTTTAGTTTTATTTGAATGCAGGAACTGGGGAACAAAAAGTGACATTTTATCTGAAACTTGGCTTAAGGAACTGAATTCTGCCTGGCAACTACCCCCATCAGGAGTGAAACTTGAGTCACAGCTGTGTTCCCAGGCCTAGCTGCCCTTTTGCTGCTCACACCAAAAGGGATATGACACTTCCCTGATTGAATTACCTGGGCTCTGCAGGAAATTGAACAAAGCCCTCTCCTGACTCAGGCAAATGTTTTATTGGCGGGAGTCGTAAATGGAGCTTCCTCTTGGCAGAAGCTGGGAGGGGCAGGGTCTCTGAGCTTGGCAGAAACTGGAAAGACTGGTTTCTGTACCATGTGACCTGAAAAGACACACCTCTATAGCCAGAATATGGTTTTAGAAAAAGATGAATAACTCATAGTACGGACTTGTGAAAATTATTTAAATTATACCATAATTCTTGTGATTTTTCTGCCCACATTTTAAGAGGTTTTTCGAACCGGTGGCATGTTCAGGGGGGTTTTAGCGGAAAAGAGGATATTACTCAAAATGTGTGCATGTGAAAAATCAGACACTTCATCAACTAATGTCCATACTCCTTGCGCACATGTGTGTAAATTTGGGTCAATGTCCTGAATTGCAAAATCAGTTAAAAAGTGAAATATGTGCCATTTCTGAATGCAAGCCCCCAGGAAGAGCAGAGTTTGAACAGGGTATACCTCCTGTAATGCATGATGGGTGAAGATGATTTTAAAACAACATGTACCTCTGCAAATATGTATTTGGGTTCAAATCTAGATTTGTGTGTAAGTTGACAGGAGGAGTGGACTTTCTGCAGGCTGTAAAATGACATCACTCTGACACAACTTAGCTCCCCCAATCAAATGAGAAATGGAAGTTTGACCAATTAGAAGCTGAGAGAGAGGTAGGGTCAGTGATGCTAGAACACACCCACATTCTAAACACATAAAAGCAGACAGACAGGACAGATAGAGACTTTCCAATCCATTTGCAGCTGGAAGCTCTGCCGGGAAAATCCATACTTTACCTCCATCAATCTCCAGAGAAAGCTGTGCAGAAAGATCCAGACTTTAAATCCCTCAATCTTCAGAATCCAGAGAGAGAGCAGACCCAGATCACTGTGAAGTGCAGAGACCAGAGTCCCGTCTAAAACCTGACCAGATCCATGGCGAGGCCCATTTCACTCAAGAATATAGTGTGAGTACCTAGAAAACTGTGCAGAACCAATCTCTTAGTTAAAATAATATAATTCAAATCTATTTTAATCTAAGTAGAACTGTCTCCTAACTGTCACCTGTCATTTTCTAGTTGCAAGCTGCACTTGTCTTTTTGAACTTTAAAATTTCAAATCTGAAAAACGACCTTTATTTAATCGCTCATATCTCCGCAACCGTTTGTGCTAGAGACTTGCAGTAACTTTCCCCTGAAAGCTGAGAATCGTGGCTTTCCTACGAACCTAGAACCGCATATAGTTTTGCCGTAATCGTGAAAAACGCACTCGCGAAGTTTGCCGCGATTTGCAAATTTCTCCACGTGTGAAAACAGAAGCTTCTTGCTTTCAGTTGCTAAAAATTCGTTTAACCTGCTAGTTACACCCTAGATCCTTGCTAAAGTGAGCCTGGACTAATATTAACTAGATACCACTCACCCTGAACTTCTAGAGGGAATTAAAAGCAAATTTAGCATATTTTTCACTTAATTGCCAGCACATATAAAAGCATTTTGCCTGTGTTTTCAACGTCTGTAGTCTAAGTTGCTGGGTGAACTGAATTACGTTTGAATTGCATTTCTGAGAACTGTGTGCTTCCTTCCATTTCCTTGCATTGCATAAAAGGGGGGGTGAATTGTCTAAGAAAGTGATTACATTGTCTTTTGCTGAAATCCTATCAAGTTATTTTCTTTACTGCATTTCATTCAACATTGCATCCCTCCGAAATCTATAAAGCATTCTCTACCACATTATTCTTCTGTCCCTATTTACCAGTGTGCTACCTTATCCATTTCATGTCAACTCCTTAGTGATTATAAAGAAGTGTGCTAGTGCCAGATTCTCCGTTGTTAATCTTTATCATATCAGATTAAGTGTGATATTCAATTATTAATTTATTATAAATTGTGATATATATATCTATATTGTTTAAAGTATCAATTAAACCTTTTAACTTGCAAAACAGAACTACTTCTTGGCTCAGTGGGGTCAGGGGGATTCCAACAGAGGGGTGTTATATAGGGGTAGTCATCCAGAACGCATGAACTGGACATAAAGATATATCAATAAGGGTTTTCATTCAGTATTCTAGACTAGGCGTTGACTTGGCTGTAGTGCTGAATTGAATCCTCTTACAAAATTGGGGGCTCCGGCCGGACGTTTGGGTTAGAATACCACTTGTGCAGCTTAATACAGCGTGCCAGCTGACCAGATACACATATCCAGTCGGATCACCACGCTGCATTACGCTGTGAAGCATTCCTCAAAAGGGACACTCCAAGAAAAGTTCTGTTCTGCAAAAATAAAATACAAACTTCTGTAAGTCAGGACAGAGACCAATCTCTAGAATGACGACCTTGGTAGATATGAAAATAGCCAGAGAGCACTTCTTACATAAACTATTTGTGAGAGGTGAATGGGCTGAGCAGGGCCAGGATGCCTGGTTGCAGGCCATCACGCGACAGGTCACTGAAACAGGGTCAGACTTATGGAGAGATCAGGGTCCATTACATGTGGCCCTGAGTGAACTATATATGGCTCCTAAGGCCAAAGATGAACACAATAAGATTGTTAGGATAGCGGCATATTTATATTTATATATGGGAGCCATACAGAATAAATGTGCTGAAGGCCCTGATCTGGCAAAAAGGCAACAGATGGCGTTAGAGAAGGCCCAATCTGATCTGGACTCTTCTGAGCAAAGGCTGCACAGGAGCCAGGAGTCAGAAAATGAGACCAGGCAGTACATCACTAAAATAAAGGAGGATATGGATGTGCTGCAAAAGGAAAAGTCAGAACAGGATACCAGATTTCTGGCCTTGCAGAAGGAACACCAAGAAGGTTTGGACTCCCTACTGCAAAGCCAGAAAAAGCTGGAGCAACAACTGGACTTCAACAGGGTATGTGCTGAGCAGGTAGTCACCCTGCAAGGCCACCTAGATAGAGTGAAGGCAGAGAGCAACAAACTAATTCTGAAAGACCTGGATACCCAGGCAGAGTTTGATCAGGAGCGCCAGAAAGCTGGTGCCTTCCAAAGGCAAAGGGACGACCTGGCAGCACAGATGCAGGCTCTCAGTCAGGAAAGAGACACCATAGGCCAGGAAGTCTGCCATTTAAAAAGGAAAATGGAAGAAAATCACCTGGCCCTCCAGGGGCTGGGTGACCTCCAAAAAGAAAACCAGAACTTGGTAGAGCACACCAGAAGGGTGGAAGATGTTCTGCCAATAAAGGAGCAGGCCGGTAGGGATGGGACTCAGGAGGTAAACCTCCTGCAGCAAAGACCGGCCCAGTTCTCCAGGACCAACCAGGAAGCACAGAGGGAAAATGAGGCCCTCTGTCAACACAATGATAGGCTCCAACAACAGGTAGCGATGCAGGAGAGACTGATAGAGTCTAGTAAGGCCTTGACTGAGGAACTGAAAGCACAAATGCAGGCTCTTGCATTGCAACAGGGAGCAGGGGCGGATAGAGATGAGGTCCGCTGGGAAAGAGAGACTCCTGACCATAACCTCAGGAGCCCTAACACCAGGGGCCTTCATCTCTCCCAGTCCCTGGACTCTACCACCCTCATGTCCCCGGGCGCACATGAGCACAGGGCCACAGGGATGGCAGATTACTATCCAGCTAAAAGTATGGGGCTCATAGGCCAGTACCACTCAGGAATGGATGGGCGGGCATCTGGGCATGGGCACCCAAGCATGGTGCAATTCAGTGGGGAACCCCGGGAGAATAGGCCCATTAAGGGCATCATGAAAACCTCTGCCCAGTTAGGTCAGTGGAGGGGGTACCCATCAAATCCTGGCAGCAAGGAGGAATCTGAAGACTCCTCTGAACTGCGCAGGACACAGGAGACCAGGTCCCCACATTCTGCCAGCCATTCCCAGGCTCGCAGAATCCGGGAAAACCTGGAAGAACAGACGGGAACCTCTGGGAGCAGTGCCTCTGAGTCCGAGGACGAATGGACAAGGGTTACCCGAACCAAAAAGGCCAATAAGGCAAAAAGGGCCTTGCTTAAGGACCCCTTAAAGCAGATTAAGGCGATCAGGAGCGTCATCACGCCTTACCATAAGAACGCTAAGTATTCTGTTTGGGAGCACTTAGAGTTGTTTGAACAAATGATGGAGACTTTCCATTTGAAGGACAGCCAAAGCTGTATTCAATATGTAAAGTGGACCTTCTCCCCGGAATACTCCAGTTTCTTTGCGGGGCTGGAGGACCAAAATCATTTAAGATGGTCCACCTATAAGGCGGCCATCTTGAAACATTTTTCTGTTCACAGAAATCCTCAAGAGGCTCGCAAGGCAGCCTACAATTTGCAATGTGGGGAGGATCAGGCCCCACAAGAATTTGTGCAGGAGTTAAAGCGTGCTTTTGCACAGACCACAAGAAGGGTGCGCACGGATAGCAGAGAATTTATAAATACGTTTTTCCACGCCTTGCCCAAATATATCATGACCCAGCTCGTGAGGGATTTTCACGAGAAAAGATCTTTAGACTGGGTCATTGAACAGGCTACCCGGATCTATGAGGTGCAGAAACCGATACATAGCAAAAGTAATGCCCAGAAAAACCCCAAAGCCAACAGCACCCCTGCTGCTGCCAAGGTGGCAGAGGTAAAGGTCACCCCCGTTTTGGATTTGGAGATGGGGGGGCCTAAAAACCTACCTGCACCTAATAATGCTAGGCCCAGGAGGTCCTCGGTTCAGTCACAGACAGGGAGCCAAGGAGGCAGCCCCACAAATGGGGTCCCTCGCTCTCCTGATTATGTAAGTCCCCGTTACAAGGGAAATCGACCCATCCTGGGTTATGTGTGGACTCCTCCAGCCCAAGGGGGGGGATCCAGCCAAGCACCTAACCCAGGGAACTTCCCTCCCAACTTCCCACAGGAGGGCAGAAATTGTCCAAATCCTGGGCAGAACTTTTTCCCCAGGTATCCACCCAATTTCCAACCCCAAAATCATCCATCCTTCTTTCCCCAATTCCCTGAGCCCAGACAACCTAATCCGGGAGATGGGAGGCCAAGGGTGGAGGGGTACCCAAATCTTCCCAACCAGGGGTACTACCAAAGAAGGGATAGCTACCCTTCCCGGGATCAGCCCAGGGGAGAAAACAGGGCCCCGTATCAGCCTGAGCGGGTTTCCCAGTTAGAGCGCCAGGTTCAAAACATGGCGCGGGATCTGGGTCACATACTGAGGGCTCAGCAGAACCCTCAGATCAGCATGCCGGCGCAGAACGCACCCAACTCTGGACCTGGTGCTCCAGAACAATGACGGGGGCAGCACCCCGATAACTCACCGGTTCCCAGGGAGGAGGCACAAGGGGAAGGGGGGTGTAAAGCCTTGGAGGAAGCTTCCTTCCTCACTTGTAAACAGCCCCTGGAAACCCAGGAACCGGAAACAAAATCTCTTGCCCCTGAAAGTCTGCCTCCTAAGGAGCAGAGGGGGGGTAGGAGAAACGAAAGACCCAAACAGACTCAGTTTGAGGAGGAGGTACAGGTCTTCCAATTTGAGGGAGAGGGATCCTCAGAGGATCCTGGGAAAAGGATCTTCTCCTTCAGAGAGGGGGGAACTCCTCCCAAAGAAAAATGGGTCCCTAGGGATGCAAATCCAGATTGGGGAGATGTGGAGACTGAGCTACCGCCGCCCACCATCTCATCCCAGAACCAACCGCAAGAAAATCCCCTGGTTCAAACCCATCCTGGTGACTGCCTCCAAAAAGGGGGGGGCGGCCCAGAACCGGAGCCAGGGGAACCCACAATGGCTCTGATCTCCAGTTGCCAAATTTTTCTTTCAGATTCCCAAGGCTCTCCACAGAATTCTGCCCAAATCTCTTCGCTAGCGATGTCCAAAACCAGAAAATTAGCCCACCAGTTGTCCAAAAATGTGCATTATCTGTGCCCCCTTGAGGAGAAGGAGGGAAGATATTATGCCCCGGTACAAGTACAGGGGCAGGGTACAATTTTGGCACTGGTGGACACTGGATCTCAAGCTACCCTTCTGTCCAGAAGGGCCTTTGACGAACTGAATGCAGGAAGGGGAGAGAATTACCAAATTCCTCTCACCTCTCTTCCTGGGCAACTCCAGAACTTTGACGGGAAGGAAATTCCCGTCGAGGGGACGGCAGATTTGGACATTAAAATTGGGCGACACAAGTTGAAACACCCGGTCATAGTTGTGGCCCCAGAGGGCACCCCTTGTTTACTAGGGAATGACCTCCTGAGAAGGTTGTCACCCCTAATAGATTGCGTAAACAAGGTCCTCTGGACCCAGACTAGCCGACCAATAAAATTAAAACGGAGTGTCAACCATGTTAGTTTAAACGGCACCTGCCACATGGTTGAACAAAAATCTGACCAAGTAGAATTTCACTTCCAGAATAGCCAAATTCCAGACGTGACAGTAATAGCAGTAGGACAACAGACTGGTGATGGAGGGTCCTCTCTATTTCTGAAAATCAACCTTCCTTCCAGTTTAAAGTGCTATTCCACACTGGAAGGAAACACCCTGAAATTCTATACTAATCCACAATCAGAAACTCCCACTCCTACAGTCCAGAAAGATGTGAAATTCAATCAGAGCCTGGCTGATATTCAGCAAATTGGAGAGCAGTTGTTCATCCCTGTTCAGTTAAATGATGGGAAGGACTCTGTTCTCGCTCGAGTGTGTGTGAACAACGGTAAGAGCTTCATCAGCGAAGCCATGTTTCGCCAACTCCCAAAAGATCCAGCCAGTCCCACCTTCAAACTGATAGACAAATGGGAAATGGACCTGGAAGCATCTGATTCCAAACATCTCCTGCCAAGCAGGTGTATGCTCAAAATCTCCATTGGCAACAAGAGCATAGTCCACAATTGTTGGGTCGTGCGAGACGTCCCTGCCGCCTTTTACTTAGGCAGTGACATTCGCAATCGCTTTGCCATTAGTTTGGACCTAATAAACTTCAAAGCTTGGTCCCGATTAGCGGATAATCCCATGGGCTTTGATGATCCAGAAAAAGCCTTTAGGTCAGCTCAATTGCTACCTTATGCAGTTGAAATTTAGATTAAAGAGGAAGTCACCATCCCAGAAAGGACCCGACAATTCTCCCTGGAAGTGAAAGTTAAAAGGGGACAAGAGTTGAAAAACCCTGATGCTTACATACATCTAAACGCTTCTCTCCAACAGCAAGGGTTGGGGGTAAACCCAACTCCATTAGTCAACCTAGAACATGACACCATTCCAATAGAGGTGGATAACAGCGAGTTAAAGAGTATTACTCTAGCCGCAGGCACCATTATTGGAATGGCGGTTGATGACCGACATTTTTCCATTGATTTAGGTAATGAACTGTTAGGACCAATCCCCAAGGACTGTTTTGACAGTGACAGTGAGGACAACACAACACCAGACAGGATTTTTACCCGGCATGGGGGGAACTTCCTGGTGTACACTTCCTGCCCCTATGGTAAGGAAGATGTGACTTGTGACTTCAGGAGGGATGAGGTGATTTTCCAGGTCCATGAGGGCTGCCTTTCCCACCTGAAGCCTCCGGTCCAAATCAGCACTCTAACCAGGGACTTCTTCACCCAGCTGGAGGAGGCCGCTGAAATAGCCAAACCAGAAGTCTTTCCAGGCTTCAGGCAGATGGTGGAAGAGAGAGTCAACCTAGCTGATGCCTGTGTGACTCTGGAACAAAAGCAAAAGTTGAAACAAGTTTTCTTGGATTTCCAAGATCTCTTTGCGGTAGACTCATATGACTGTGGTCGCACTGACATCCACACAACAACAATCCCCACGGACCCTGGCATGACCCCTGTGTTTGTGAAGCAATATCGCTTGCCTCTCGCATCAATGGAGTGACTTACGGAAATAATTAAGAACCTTGAGTCCCGGGGAATAATCCGTCCAGTCCACAGCACCTTCAATAATCCGGTGCTGGGAATATTGAAGCCAAACGGCCAGTGGAGACTCTGCGCCGACCTCAGGGAGCTCAACAAACGGGTCCACACTTCCCGATGGCCTCTTCCCTACATTGACCAAGGGCTGGCCCAGATCCAGGGGTCACAGGTATTCACCGCAATCGACCTGACCAATGGATACTGGACCGTGCCTGTCAGCAGGGAGGACCAATACAAACTGGCTTTTACCTTTGGGGGCCAGCAGTACACATGGACCCGGACTCCCTTCGGATACCTTAACTCCGGTAATGAGTTCAACATTTTCCTACATAAGGCCATGCCCGACCTGGGTGCGAGGGGTAACCTGGCTTATGTAGATGATGTCCTCGTCAAAAGTTCATCTGTGGAGGAACACATAGCGGAGATCCGTTATGTTCTGACGCAGTTGAGGGCCGCCGGAGCAAAACTTTCCTTTCAGAAAGCACAGTGGTGTAGAACCCGTGTTAATTTCTTGGGGCATGAGATTACTCCTCAGGGTCTCTGTCCCCAGGAAAAGAAAGTGGAAGCACTTCAGAAACTGAAAGACCCCACAACTCTGCGAGAACTAAGGAGCCTCCTTGGACTGACTAATTACAGCAGAAAGTTCATTGAGGGATACGCAGAGATCACCAGACCCCTGATTCATCTCCTGAAGGGGGGGGTCAAGTGGGAATGGGGTCCAGAACAATCTGAGGCGGTAAAACAACTCAAAAGAAGCCTCTCACAAGCGCCTTGCCTAGCTTACCCTGTCAGAAACAAGGAGTTCTTCCTGGAGACGGGGTTCTCTAATACGTGCTTGACGGCAGTATTATACCAAAAGCATGACAAGGTCAATAAAGTAATCTCCTATGCAAGCAAAACTTTATCCTCTGTGGAGGAAAAATTCAACGATTGTGAGAAGGCACTCCTGGCGACGGTGTGGGCATTGAAGAATTACCGCCCGTTTATCCAGGGGGAACACATCATAGTGGAGACTCCACACCAGCCTCTGCAATATCTCCAAAGTGATAGAATCCGGGCCGGAAATGTGAGTAATTCCCGAATCACTTCCTGGATTCTATCAATGCAAGGCTTTCCTGTGGAGGTCAGATATGGCCAAAACAAGAAGAGTCCCCTCGCGCAAGGTCTGGCTGACTTGCATGATTGTGCCAGAGAAAACTGTCTCGAGGACGAAAGTCTAAAAATCAAGGACAACACGGAGGCATACCTTAATTCCCCACACAGTCTTTGAAGAGGACAAGTGTGAGGGAATGCCCACTGTCTATGTGGATGGATGCTCTTACCATGTTGACAACGACGGGGAGAAAGAACTGGTGGCTGGCGTAGGGAATGCATGGGTGAATGAGTCCCCAGAACCCTCCGCTGGATACAAAATTGGTCCCCGAAGTAGTCAGGTGGCAGAATTGATGGCTGTGCATCAGGCCATCCTCACTGCTGTCCAGCATCAACTCCACGAACTGGTCATAATCACAGATTCGGATTATGTACAGAACGGGTTCGTGGAGCACCTGGTTAATTGGAAAACCAGAGGCATGTTATGTGCTAACAACAAACCCTTGAAACATGGGAAGTTGATCCAAAACATCGATGATCTGGTCACGTCGAATGGGATGACCATCTATTGGAAAAAGATCAAGGGTCATTCCAAAGTAGAGGGACCAGACAAAACTGGAAATGACTTAGCTGATCAGCTGGCCAAAACCGGGGCCATCCAAGGGGATCTAATTGAGATTGAGTCCCTGTTGGGGGAAATCCAGGTCCCTGCTATCACTAGGTCCCAGACAAATGCTCACAACGACCTTTCAATTGTACAATGGAGTAAGGAGACCCCTGATGCTGATTTGATTACCGCTCAGAAGGGGGATCCAATTATTGGTAAATTTTACCAGCACCTTGAGGACCCTGAGAACTTTCCCCTGACGGATACCGATTACATTGGGAAAGAGGACCTAAGAGTGTTGATGAAATGTCCAAAAATGTTCCGGATCCAAGACGGTTTGTTGGTAAGGAAATCCAAAGCTGGCCACGATCAGTGGGTGGTTCCTACCTCATTCCGAAGCCTGATGTTAAGTCACGCCCATGATGCGGCCACCGCCGGTCATAGGGGGTTTCACACAACACTGGAAATCTTAAGAGAGGTTGCATACTGGCCACACATGGGGCAGGACCTCGAACAATATTTGAAGGGGTGTCTTGTGTGTGCACAATTTCAGCCATCATCCCTCACGCACCGTGCGCCTCTCCAAAAGCGGGGGATGACCCTGCCATGGTCAGATTTACAAATCGACTTTGTAGGCCCTGTGATTCGCTCTGCTAGGGGGAATAAGTACATGTTGACTGTGACATGCTTGTTTACCAAGTGGGTGGAATGTCTCCCAGCCCCAAATTGCAAGGCAGAAACTGCAGCTGCCTTGATGATTAACCACATCTTTTCCCGTTTTGGTCTACCTCAAAGGATTGAGTCAGACAGAGGTAGCCACTTCACCAGTGAAGTAATGACAAAGATGTGGGAGATACTGGGGGTCAAGAGAAAGCTACACATTGCTTACCGGCCAGCTTCTTCTGGGGCAGTAGAGAGATATAACCGGACAATTGTGAGCATATTAAAGAAGTTTGTGGCAGATTCTGGGCCAAATTGGGATATCCGATTACCTCTGGTCCTAATGGCCATCAGATCTACCCCTTCATCTGCAACCAAAATGTCACCATTTGAGTTGATGACTGGGCGCAAGATGGTGCTTCCGCAGCATTTGCTCTATAGGACCCAAGAGCAGACACTGATAAATGCCTCCACAACTCATGAGTATGTGGAGAATTTAAGGAAACACCTTCAACATGCTTTTGCTTATGCTCAGCGGAATCTAGAAAGATCGGCTGATAGCATGAAGACCCACTATGACCTGAAAACTTCCAGGAAGGAATATCAGGTGGGAGACCGGGTCTATCTATACAACTTCCAAAGGAACCAGGCCAAGCAGCGCAAATTTTTGCCTACATGGAAGGGACCCTTTGAGATCATCGACAAGATCTCTCCTGTGGCCTACAAAATCCACATCCCCAAAGGTCCTTTGGCAGCGGGGGAAGACAAGTGGGTCCACATAAACCAGTTGAAATGTTGCCATCCCAGGCACACTCTGCAACAACTGGAGGAATCCTCTGGAATCCTAGCGGGCACTGTCTCAGACTAATTCAGTTCCAACCATAATACATACCACATCTAGTCTCTAAAATATTGTGATTTGCATGAAACTGTCTCTTAGTTATACTGTTTTTTTTTTCAAAATAAGAATGTAATGTTTTGTTATGATGAAATGCATATGCTGCCCCACTATCTCAACAGTGGTGGAAAAACGTCTATGAGTAGGTATTGCCGCTTTTGCCTTATCATCCTAGGAGAGATGAAACCATGGAGAATGACCAAGGAGGACGATCCGGAGACCGCGAGCAGAGACGCAACGGGCCCGGGGTACCGCCCAATCTTCCCATCAGGACCGGCGAGGAGAACCGATCGATCAGTACCGGATGGAGGAAAAGATGCTGAACTGGCCATCCACCGGAAGAAGATGAGAACTACATCCCAGATCTTGCGAGTCCCATCAGTGAAATAGAATGGCCATCGCAAGAGGGGGGCTTGTGGGATGTATTTACCCATGCATTCGAGCCCTACCTCAAAACTGTGCAGTACTGACATGGAAAACATCATGATGGCCAGAGCTTCCCAGAAAATGCACAGGGAAGTGCATGAAGAATAGGCTGCCACCCATTTTTGCCGATGTTATGGGCACAGAAGGACACTGCCTAAAACCACCATTGGACTACCCACACAGTAGTCTGAAACCATTGGGAATGGCAATGCTGATTGCCAAAAGCAAACCCATAACTGTGGAGAATTCATTTTCTTAAATCCCAAAAAGGGGTGCAGTACCAGTACTCACCACTATCCAAAAGCCGGCATTTTAAAACAACACCAGATTTTACTTTTTGCAAAACTGAATAAATGAACCCAAAACAGGCCAAAGAAAGACTTACTGAGAGGTGGATACAATCTAAAGTTATATTCTGAAGTGACTTGAAGGTTTATAACAAGACTGGCTGCGCTGTGGATTTCAGCAGTTTAAGTAAATTTGGACTGAAAGACACTAAAAAAAATCTAAATGTTTAAATTGACTGAGTGACCTACTTTTGAGTGTCACATAGGTTGCAATTGTTTAAATGTCATAGTTTTAAACTTAGAATCAGCATTCTAGCTGCATATGTAAAAATGTTTAGTTTTATTTGAATGCAGGAACTGGGGAACAAAAAGTGACATTTTATCTGAAACTTGGCTTAAGGAACTGAATTCTGCCTGGCAACTACCCCCATCAGGAGTGAAACTTGAGTCACAGCTGTGTTCCCAGGCCTAGCTGCCCTTTTGCTGCTCACACCAAAAGGGATATGACACTTCCCTGATTGAATTACCTGGGCTCTGCAGGAAATTGAACAAAGCCCTCTCCTGACTCAGGCAAATGTTTTATTGGCGGGAGTCGTAAATGGAGCTTCCTCTTGGCAGAAGCTGGGAGGGGCAGGGTCTCTGAGCTTGGCAGAAACTGGAAAGACTGGTTTCTGTACCATGTGACCTGAAAAGACACACCTCTATAGCCAGAATATGGTTTTAGAAAAAGATGAATAACTCATAGTACGGACTTGTGAAAATTATTTAAATGATACCATAATTCTTGTGATTTTTCTGCCCACATTTTAAGAGGTTTTTCGAACCGGTGGCATGTTCAGGGGGGTTTTAGCGGAAAAGAGGATATTACTCAAAATGTGTGCATGTGAAAAATCAGACACTTCATCAACTAATGTCCATACTCCTTGCGCACATGTGTGTAAATTTGGGTCAATGTCCGGAATTGCAAAATCAGTTAAAAAGTGAAATATGTGCCATTTCTGAATGCAAGCCCCCAGGAAGAGCAGAGTTTGAACAGGGTATACCTCCTGTAATGCATGATGGGTGAAGATGATTTTAAAACAACATGTACCTCTGAAAATATGTATTTGGGTTCAAATCTAGATTTGTGTGTAAGTTGACAGGAGGAGTGGACTTTCTGCAGGCTGTAAAATGACATCACTCTGACACAACTTAGCTCCCCCAATCAAATGAGAAATGGAAGTTTGACCAATTAGAAGCTGAGAGAGAGGTAGGGTCAGTGATGCTAGAACACACCCACATTCTAAACACATAAAAGCAGACAGACAGGACAGATAGAGACTTTCCAATCCATTTGCAGCTGGAAGCTCTGCCGGGAAAATCCATACTTTACCTCCATCAATCTCCAGAGAAAGCTGTGCAGAAAGATCCAGACTCTAAATCCCTCAATCTTCAGAATCCAGAGAGAGAGCAGACCCAGATCACTGTGAAGTGCAGAAACAGAGTCCCGTCTAAAACCTGACCAGATCCATGGCGAGGCCCATTTCACTCAAGAATATAGTGTGAGTACCTAGAAAACTGTGCAGAACCAATCTCTTAGTTAAAATAATATAATTCAAATCTATTTTAATCTAAGTAGAACTGTCTCCTAACTGTCACCTGTCATTTTCTAGTTGCAAGCTGCACTTGTCTTTTTGAACTTTAAAATTTCAAATCTGAAAAATGACCTTTATTTAATCGCTCATATCTCCGCAACCGTTTGTGCTAGAGACTTGCAGTAACTTTCCCCTGAAAGCTGAGAATCGTGGCTTTCCTACGAACCTAGAACCGCATTCCTACCCCCTATAGTCTTGCCGTAATCGTGAAAAACGCACTCGCGAATTTTGCCGCGATTTGCAAATTTCTCCACGTGTGAAAACAGAAGCTTCTTGCTTTCAGTTGCTAAAAATTCATTTAACCTGCTAGTTACACCCTAGATCCTTGCTAAAGTGAGCCTGGACTAATATTAACTAGATACCACTCACCCTGAACTTCTAGAGGGAATTAAAAGCAAATTTAGCATATTTTTCACTTAATTGCCAGCACATATAAAAGCATTTTGCCTGTGTTTTCAACGTCTGTAGTCTAAGTTGCTGGGTGAACTGAATTACGTTTGAATTGCATTTCTGAGAACTGTGTGCTTCCTTCCATTTCCTTGCATTGCATAAAAGGGGGGGGTGAATTGTCTAAGAAAGTGATTACATTGTCTTTTGCTGAAATCCTATCAAGTTATTTTCTTTACTGCATTTCATTCAACATTGCATCCCTCCGAAATCTATAAAGCATTCTCTACCACATTATTCTTCTGTCCCTATTTACCAGTGTGCTACCTTATCCATTTCATGTCAACTCCTTAGTGATTATAAAGAAGTGTGCTAGTGCCAGATTCTCCGTTGTTAATCTTTATCATATCAGATTAAGTGTGATATTCAATTATTAATTTATTATAAAGTGTGATATATATATCTATATTGTTTAAAGTATCAATTAAACCTTTTAACTTGCAAAACGGAACTACTTCTTGGCTCAGTGGGGTCAGGGGGATTCCAACAGAGGGGTGTTATATAGGGGTAGTCATCCAGAACGCATGAACTGGACATAAAGATATATCAATAAGGGTTTTCATTCAGTATTCTAGACTAGGCGTTGACTTGGCTGTAGTGCTGAATTGAATCCTCTTACATCCCTTGCTTCCCTGAGTCCCCAAATACACAACCACCTTGGGCACAATAGAAGACACATTCCAGCAGATTTAGCAAGAGTGCACCAAGGTTTCTATATGTAGGTACCTTGCTGAGAAGCAAGACCTGCAGTTGCATTCTTCTGTTAAAAGAGGGCAGCAGAGTGCACCAAGAGAACTTGGGGGAAGTAGCTTATGTTAACTACTTGCCATGCTCTTTATAGATCCCTCTGTTTGACTGGGTGAATTCTAATTTCTGGGGTAGAGTAAGCAATTTTTGGATCTAGATGCTGTGCGCAACAAGAATGCTATATACTGCACTGTACTGCTACTGAAAAGTTACCAATTTTACAGGATGTTCAGGTAAGCTTTGTTTCAGAAAACAACTTGCTAGAGGCCCTAGGACAGATTACTGGGACAAAGGAAGAGGGTTTGGGGATTAGCACATCTCCTATGAAAGGTACAGTCACGCCCGAGACAACTCTGAGTGTCACCTCAAATTCTAAGAAATGCAAACTAGGGACCTACGCTTTTTATTGCCAGTGGATCTTTGTGTTTCAGACAAATGTGCATGCCTCCCAGAGCCCCTTGCAATGCACTTAGGGAAAGGGGGGAAGGTGCTGTGAAGCCCTCTCACTGACAATGTCTCTCTTGTCTATAATGTAACTATGAGAGAGAGAGAAATAGGCAATGCGAGAGTGAAAAAGTAAAATGGAAATGTGTCTACTGAGACCAGTATAAGGGGAAATCCTCACAATCCAGGACCGACAGTAGATTGGGAGGGCGCTTACAGGTTTCCGACACCAGACCGGTACCTGAACTCACAAACCCAAACTGCAAAGTGATGGGCATTGCCACTAGACTGCCGACCCCCTTTCGGGGCCCCAACATATATCCTTTAGTCACACCTAGAGTTCCCAGGACACTGCAGCATTCAGCGATTACACGAAAATATTGACAGCGCTAGGAGGCCATGCAAATGGCAGAGGTATGCTTTACAAAGCCCACGTAGCGTGCACAAAACAGCACATCAGTCAGGCCCACTTGAAGAGATGGTAAAGAGGAAATACTTCTGCTGCATCCAGTAAAACATAGAGATTGGCCTGCTTTAAAGGTTGACCATGTCCTTCATGGGTGTCTGTCAATATGATACTTCCCTGCTGCAAAGCTTACATTCGAAACGCCAGAACAACTAGGCCCAGAGCACAAAGATGCAGTCAGGTTGAAATAACGAGATACTGAAGAGCAATTTTGTATTTCAGAGTGGGAAAAGCAAGTACGACCCCGTTGTGATTTGAACACACAACCTTCTGATCTGGAGTCAGACGCGCTACCATTGCGCCACGAGGTCCTTGTGGCAGTCCACCTGGTGTGTCTGATGACAGAATAAAGGTAGGAGACGTACATGCACCTGCAGAGCCTCATTGCTTCTTTAAGTAGACTGGCTAGGATAGTTTCCTTCTGTGCATCAGTACACGCTGCAGCCAAACCCTTCCCATGAAGTCTTGATGTTTATGAATTGAATGGCAAGTTTTGAAAAACTAAAGCAAGCGAGAAGAATTGCTTACAGTTTATTGGATTTTTGGACGTCAGCAGACGAGACCTGCGAGAGGTAAACAGAAGTCCATAGTTGGTCACGCTGAATTTTTGAGCCAAAACGCACAGTCCCTGGGTGGGCTTGAACCACCAACCTTTCGGTTAACAGCCGAACGCGCTAACCGATTGCGCCACAGAGACTCATGCAGTCCTTACACAGGGGCCTGATTGGTGTGCTGTTTGCTTATGCTTCCCAGGCAACCTGAAAATATTTCTAAAATAGCTCTTTTTCCCACAGCAAATCAGAGTATCAAGCACTTCCCTACCTCCCCTAATCCACAAACACAGGGGATTTAGTAGAGGACAGAGCCCATCAACAGTGTACCAAATGTCCTCTGTATAGGCATAACTTGCTATGAGGAGAAAGCCACAGTTGCGCACTTGTGTTAAAAGGGGACAGTAGGCTGAACCCAGAGAACACGGGAGAAATGACTCAGGTTTACTGAGTGGAACACTCTGTGTCTTTGTGCCAAAAACAGCAGCGTCTTTTCGGTTAACAGCCGAACGCGCTAACCAATTGCGCCAAAGAGACTCACTGGCATGTGTGTTCTGCCTTTGGCCTGATTGCATTGCTATTTTTTTCTGATTGGCAGAAAACCTGA
Source organism: Ambystoma mexicanum (assembly GCF_040938575.1). Classification (NCBI taxonomy): domain Eukaryota; kingdom Metazoa; phylum Chordata; class Amphibia; order Caudata; family Ambystomatidae; genus Ambystoma; species Ambystoma mexicanum. Next base: position 826,158,593 of record NC_090934.1, read on the forward strand.
ACTTTTTTCTGAAAAAGGCATGCCTCTCTTAGCACTGCAGTGCATTAGACTGCTCCCTTGCTTCCCTGAATCCCCAAATATACAACCACCCTGGGCACAATAGAAGACACATTCCAGCAGATTTAGCAAGAGTGCACCAAGGATTCTATATGTAGGTACCTTGCTGAGAAGCAAGACCTGCAGTTGCATTCTTCTGTTAAAAGAGGGCAGCAGAGTGCACCAAGAGAACTTGGGGGAAGTAGCTTATGTTAACTACTTGCCATGCTCTTTATAGATCCCTCTGTTTGACTGGGTGAATTCTAATTTCTGGGGTAGAGTAAGCAATTTTTGGATCTAGATGCTGTGCGCAACAGGAATGCTATATACTGCACTGTACTGCTACTGAAAAGTTACCAATTTTACAGGATGTTCAGGTAAGCTTTGTTTCAGAAAACAAATTGCTAGAGGCACTAAGACAGATTACTGGGACAAAGGAAGAGGGTTTGGGGATTAGCACATCTCCTATGAAAGGTACAGTCACGCCCGAGACAACTCTGAGTGTCACCTCAAATTCTAAGAAATGCAAACTAGGGACCTACGCTTTTTATTGCCAGTGGATCTTTGTGTTTCAGACAAATGTGCACGCCTCCCAGAGCCCCTTGCAATGCACTTAGGGAAAGGGGGGAAGGTGCTGTGAAGCCCTCTCGCTGACAATGTCTCTCTTGTCTATAATGTAACTATGAGAGAGAGAGAAATAGGCAATGCGAGAGTGAAAAAGTAAAATGGAAATGTGTCTACTGAGACCAGTATAAGGGGAAATCCTCACAATCCAGGACCGACAGTTGATTGGGAGGGCGCTTACAGGTTTCCGACACCAGACCGGTACCTGAACTCACAAACCCAAACTGCAAAGTGATGGGCATTGCCACTAGACTGCCCACCCCCTTTCGGGGCCGCAGCATATTTCCTTTAGTCACACCTAGAGTTCCCAGGACAGTGCAGCATTCAGCGATTACACGAAAATATTGACAGCGCTAGGAGGCCATGCAAATGGCAGAGGTATGCTTTACAAAGCCCACGTAGCGTGCACAAAACAGCACATCAGTCAGGCCCACTTGAAGAGATGGTAAAGATGAAATACTTCTGCTGCATCCAGTAAAACATAGAGATTGGCCTGCTTTAAAGGTTGACCATGTCCTTCATGGGTGTCTGTCAATATGAGACTTCCCTGCTGCAAAGCTTACATTCAAAACGCCAGAACAACTAGGCCCAGAGCACAAAGATGCAGTCAGGTTGAAATAACGAGATACTGAAGAGCAATTTTGTATTTCAGAGTGGGAAAAGCAAATATGACCCCGACGTGATTTGAACACGCAACCTTCTGATCTGGAGTCAGACGTGCTACCATTGCGCCACGAGGTCCTTGTGGCAAACCACCTGGTGTGTCTGATGACAGAATAAAGGTAGGAGACGTACATGCACCCGCAGAGCCTCATTGCTTCTTTAAGTAGACTGGCTAGGATAGCTTCCTTCTGTGCATCAGTACACGCTGCAGCCAAACCCTTCCCATGAAGTCTTGATGTTTATGAATTGAATGGCAAGTTTTGAAAAACTAAAGCAAGCGAGAAGAATTGCTTGCAGTTTATTGGATTTTTTGGACGTCAGCAGACGAGACCTGCGAGAGGTAAACAGAAGTTCATAGTTGGTCATGCTGAATTTTTGAGCCAAAATGCATCGTCCCTGGGTGGGCTTGAACCACCATCCTTTCGGTTAACAGCCGAACGCGCTAACCGATTGCGCCACAGAGACTCATGCAGTGCTTACACTGGGGCCTGATTGGTGTGCTGTTTGCTTATGCTTCCCAGGCAACCTGAAAATATTTCTAAAATAGCTCTATTTCCCACAGCAAATCAGGGTATCAAGCACTTCCCTACCTCCCCTAATCCACAAACACAGGGGATTTAGTAGAGGACAGAGCCCATCAACAGTGCACCAAATGTCCTCTGTGTAGGCATAACTTGCTATGAGGAGAAAGGCACAGTTGCGCACTTGTGTTAAAAGGGGACAGTAGGCTGAACCCAGAGAACACGGGAGAAATGACTCAGGTTTACTGAGTGGAACACTCTGTGTCTTTGTGCCAAAAACAGCAGCGTCTTTTCGGTTAACAGCCGAACGCGCTAACCAATTGCGCCACAGAGACTCACTGGCATGTGTGTTCTGCCTTTGGCCTGATTGCATTGCTATTTTTTTCTGATTGGCAGAAAACCTGAACTTTTTTCTGAAAAAGGCATGCCTCTCTTAGCACTGCAGTGCATTAGACTGCTCCCTTGCTTCCCTGAGTCCCCAAATACACAACCACCTTGGGCACAATAGAAGACACATTCCAGCAGATTTAGCAAGAGTGCACCAAGGTTTCTATATGTAGGTACCTTGCTGAGAAGCAAGACCTGCAGTTGCATTCTTCTGTTAAAAGAGGGCAGCAGAGTGCACCAAGAGAACTTGGGGGAAGTAGCTTATGTTAACTACTTGCCATGGTCTTTATAGAGCCCTCGGTTTGACTGGGTGAATTCTAATTTCTGGGGTAGAGTAAGCAATTTTTGGATCTAGATGCTGTGCACAACAGGAATGCTATATACTGCACTGTACTGCTACTGAAAAGTTACCAATTTTACAGGATGTTCAGGTAAGCTTTGTTTCAGAAAACAACTTGCTAGAGGCACTAAGACAGATTACTGGGACAAAGGACGAGGGTTTGGGGATTAGCACATCTCCTATGAAAGGTACAGTCACGCCCGAGACAACTCATAGTGTCACCTCAAATTCTAAGAAATGCGAACTGGGGTCCTACGCTTTTTATTGCCAGTGGATCTTTGTGTTTCAGACAAATGTGCACGCCTCCCAGAGCCCCTTGCAATGCACTTAGGTAAATGGGGGAAGGTGCTGTGAAGCCCTCTCGCTGACAATGTCTCTCTTGTCTATAATGTATCTATGAGAGAGAAATAGGCAATGCGAGAGTGAAAAAGTAAAATGGAAATGTGTCTACTGAGACCAGTATAAGGGGAAATCCTCACAATCCAGGACCGACAGTTGATTGGGAGGGCGCTTACAGGTTTCCGACACCAGACCGGTACCTGAACTCACAAACCCAAACTGCAAAGTGATGGGCATTGCCACTAGACTGCCGACCCCCTTTCGGGGCCCCAACATATATCCTTTAGTCACACCTAGAGTTCCCAGGACAGTGCAGCATTCAGCGATTACACGAAAATATTGACAGCGCTAGGAGGCCATGCAAATGGCAGAGGTATGCTTTACAAAACAGCACATCAGTCAGGCCCACTTGAAGAGATGGTAAAGAGGAAATACTTCTGCTGCATCCAGTAAAACATAGAGATTGGCCTGCTTTAAAGCTTGACCATGTCCTTCATGGGTGTCTGTCAATATGATACTTCCCTGCTGCTAAGCTTACATTCGAAACGCCAGAACAACTAGGCCCAGAGCACAAAGATGCAGTCAGGTTGAAATAACGAGATACTGAAGAGCAATTTTGTATTTCAGAGTGGGAAAAGCAAGTATGACCCCGATGTGATTTGAACACACAACCTTCTGATCTGGAGTCAGACGCGCTACCATTGCGCCACGAGGTCCTTGTGGCAGTCTACCTGGTGTGTCTGATGACAGAATAAAGGTAGGAGACGTACATGCACCTGCAGAGCCTCATTGCTTCTTTAAGTAGACTGGCTAGGATAGCTTCCTTCTGTGCATCAGTACACGCTGCAGCCAAACCCTTCCCATGAAGTCTTGATGTTTATGAATTGAATGGCAAGTTTTGAAAAACTAAAGCAAGCGAGAAGAATTGCTTGCAGTTTATTGGATATTTTGGACGTCAGAAGACGAGACCTGCGAGAGGTAAACAGAAGTTCATAGTTGGTCATGCTGAATTTTTGAGCCAAAACGCATCGTCCCTGGGTGGGCTTGAACCACCAACTTTTCGGTTAACAGCCGAACGCGCTAACCGATTGCGCCACAGAGACTCATGCACTGCTTACACTGGGGCCTGATTGGTGTGCTGTTTGCTTATGCTTCCCAGGCAACCTGAAAATATTTCTAAAATAGCTCTATTTCCCACAGCAAATCAGGGTATCAAGCACTTCCCTACCTCCCGTAATCCACAAACACAGGGGATTTAGTAGAGGACAGAGCCCATCAACAGTGCACCAAATGCCCTCTGTGTAGGCATAACTTGCTATGAGGAGAAAGCCACAGTTGCGCACTTGTGTTAAAAGGGGACAGTAGGCTGAACCCAGAGAACACGGGAGAAATGACTCAGGTTTACTGAGTGGAACACTCTGTGTCTTTGTGCCCAAAACAGCAGCGTCTTTTCGGTGAACAGCCGAACGCGCTAACCAATTGCGCCACAGAGACTCACTGGCATGTGTGTTCTGCCTTTGGCCTGATTGCATTGCTATTTTTTTCTGATTGGCAGAAAACCTGAACTTTTTTCTGAAAAAGGCATGCCTCTCTTAGCACTGCAGTGCATTAGACTGCTCCCTTGCTTCCCTGAGTCCCCAAATACACAACCACCTTGGGCACAATAGAAGACACATTCCAGCAGATTTAGCAAGAGTGCACCAAGGTTTCTATATGTAGGTACCTTGCTGAGAAGCAAGACCTGCAGTTGCATTCTTCTGTTAAAAGAGGGCAGCAGAGTGCACCAAGAGAACTTGGGGGAAGTAGCTTATGTTAACTACTTGCCATGCTCTTTATAGATCCCTCTGTTTGACTGGGTGAATTCTAATTTCTGGGGTAGAGTAAGCAATTTTTGGATCTAGATGCTGTGCGCAACAGGAATGCTATATACTGCACTGTACTGCTACTGAAAAGTTACCAATTTTACAGGATGTTCAGGTAAGCTTTGTTTCAGAAAACAACTTGCTAGAGGCACTAAGACAGATTACTGGGACAAAGGAAGAGGGTTTGGGGATTAGCACATCTCCTATGAAAGGTACAGTCACGCCCGAGACAACTCTGAGTGTCACCTCAAATTCTAAGAAATGCAAACTAGGGACCTACGCTTTTTATTGCCAGTGGATCTTTGTGTTTCAGACAAATGTGCACGCCTCCCAGAGCCCCTTGCAATGCACTTAGAGAAAGGGGGGAAGGTGCTGTGAAGCCCTCTCGCTGACAATGTCTCTCTTGTCTATAATGTATCTATGAGAGAGAGAGAAATAGGCAATGCGAGAGTGAAAAAGTAAAATGGAAATGTGTCTACTGAGACCAGTATAAGGGGAAATCCTCACAATCCAGGACCGACAGTTGATTGGGAGGGCGCTTACAGGTTTCCGACACCAGACCGGTACCTGAACTCACAAACCCAAACTGCAAAGTGATGGGCATTGCCACTAGACTGCCCACCCCCTTTCGGGGCCCCAGCATATTTCCTTTAGTCACACCTAGAGTTCCCAGGACAGTGCAGCATTCAGCGATTACACGAAAATATTGACAGCGCTAGGAGGCCATGCAAATGGCAGAGGTATGCTTTACAAAGCCCACGTAGCGTGCACAAAACAGCACATCAGTCAGGCCCACTTGAAGAGATGGTAAAGAGGAAATACTTCTGCTGCATCCAGTAAAACATAGAGATTGGCCTGCTTTAAAGGTTGACCATGTCCTTCATGGGTGTCTGTCAATATGATACTTCCCTGCTGCAAAGCTTACATTCAAAACGCCAGAACAACTAGGCCCAGAGCACAAAGATGCAGTCAGGTTGAAATAACGAGATACTGAAGAGCAATTTTGTATTTCAGAGTGGGAAAAGCAAATATGACCCCGACGTGATTTGAACACGCAACCTTCTGATCTGGAGTCAGACGTGCTACCATTGCGCCACGAGGTCCTTGTGGCAAACCACCTGGTGTGTCTGATGACAGAATAAAGGTAGGAGACGTACATGCACCCGCAGAGCCTCATTGCTTCTTTAAGTAGACTGGCTAGGATAGCTTCCTTCTGTGCATCAGTACACGCTGCAGCCAAACCCTTCCCATGAAGTCTTGATGTTTATGAATTGAATGGCAAGTTTTGAAAAACTAAAGCAAGCGAGAAGAATTGCTTGCAGTTTATTGGATTTTTTGGACGTCAGCAGACGAGACCTGCGAGAGGTAAACAGAAGTTCATAGTTGGTCATGCTGAATTTTTGAGCCAAAATGCATCGTCCCTGGGTGGGCTTGAACCACCATCCTTTCGGTTAACAGCCGAACGCGCTAACCGATTGCGCCACAGAGACTCATGCAGTGCTTACACTGGGGCCTGATTGGTGTGCTGTTTGCTTATGCTTCCCAGGCAACCTGAAAATATTTCTAAAATAGCTCTATTTCCCACAGCAAATCAGGGTATCAAGCACTTCCCTACCTCCCCTAATCCACAAACACAGGGGATTTAGTAGAGGACAGAGCCCATCAACAGTGCACCAAATGTCCTCTGTGTAGGCATAACTTGCTATGAGGAGAAAGCCACAGTTGCGCACTTGTGTTAAAAGGGGACAGTAGGCTGAACCCAGAGAACACGGGAGAAATGACTCAGGTTTACTGAGTGGAACACTCTGTGTCTTTGTGCCAAAAACAGAAGCGTCTTTTCGGTTAACAGCCGAACGCGCTAACCAATTGTGCCACAGAGACTCACTGGCATGTGTGTTCTGCCTTTGGCCTGATTGCATTGCTATTTTTTTCTGATTGGCAGAAAACCTGAACTTTTTTCTGAAAAAGGCATGCTTCTCTTAGCACTACAGTGCATTAGACTGCTCCCTTGCTTCCCTGAGTCCCCAAATACACAACCACCTTGGGCACAATAGAAGACACATTCCAGCAGATTTAGCAAGAGTGCACCAAGGTTTCTATATGTAGGTACCTTGCTGAGAAGCAAGACCTGCAGTTGCATTCTTCTGTTAAAAGAGGGCAGCAGAGTGCACCAAGAGAACTTGGGGGAAGTAGCTTATGTTAACTACTTGCCATGCTCTTTATAGATCCCTCTGTTTGACTGGGTGAATTCTAATTTCTGGGGTAGAGTAAGCAATTTTTGGATCTAGATGCTGTGTGCAACAGGAATGCTATATACTGCACTGTACTGCTACTGAAAAGTTACCAATTTTACAGGATGTTCAGGTAAGCTTTGTTTCAGAAAACAACTTGCTAGAGGCACTAAGACAGATTACTGGGACAAAGGAAGAGGGTTTGGGGATTAGCACATCTCCTATGAAAGGTACAGTCACGCCCGAGACAACTCATAGTGTCACCTCAAATTCTAAGAAATGCAAACTAGGGACCTACGCTTTTTATTGCCAGTGGATCTTTGTGTTTCAGACAAATGTGCACGCCTCCCAGAGCCCCATGCAATGCACTTAGGGAAATGGGGGAAGGTGCTGTGAAGCCCTCTCGCTGACAATGTCTCTCTTGTCTATAATGTATCTATGAGAGAGAGAGAAATAGGCAATGCGAGAGTGAAAAAGTAAAATGGAAATGTGTCTACTGAGACCAGTATAAGGGGAAATCCTCACAATCCAGGACCGACAGTTGATTGGGAGGGCGCTTACAGGTTTCCGACACCAGACCGGTACCTGAACTCACAAACCCAAACTGCAAAGTGATGGGCATTGCCACTAGACTGCCGACCCCCTTTCGGGGCCCCAGCATATATCCTTTAGCCACACCTAGAGTTCCCAGGACAGTGCAGCATTCAGCGATTACACGAAAATATTGACAGCGCTAGGAGGCCATGCAAATGGCAGAGGTATGCTTTACAAAGCCCACGTAGCGTGCACAAAACAGCACATCAGTCAGGCCCACTTGAAGAGATGGTAAAGAGGAAATACTTCTGCTGCATCCAGTAAAACATAGAGATTGGCCTGCTTTAAAGGTTGACCATGTCCTTCATGGGTGTCTGTCAATATGATACTTCCCTGCTGCAAAGCTTACATTCGAAACGCCAGAACAACTAGGCCCAGCGCACAAAGATGCAGTCAGGTTGAAATAACGAGATACTGAAGAGCAATTTTATATTTCAGACTGGGAAAAGCAAATATGCCCCCGACGTGATTTGAACACGCAACCTTCTGATCTGGAGTCAGACGCGCTACCATTGCGCCACGGGGTCCTTGGGGCAATCCACCTGGTGTGCCTGATGACAGAATAAAGGTAGGAGACGTACATGCACCTGCAGAGCCTCATTGCTTCTTTAGGTAGACTGGCTAGGATAGCTTCCTTCTGTGCATCAGTACACGCTGCAGCCAAACCCTTCCCATGAAGTCTTGATGTTTATGAATTGAATGGCAGGTTTTGAAAAACTAAAGCAAGCGAGAAGAATTGCTTGCAGTTTATTGGATTTTTTGGACGTCAGCAGACGAGACCTGCGAGAAGTAAACAGAAGTTCATAGTTGGTCATGCTGAATTTTTGAGCCAAAATGCATCGTCCCTGGGTGGGCTTGAACCACCATCCTTTCGGTTAACAGCCGAACGCGCTAACCGATTGCGCCACAGAGACTCATGCAGTGCTTACACTGGGGCCTGATTGGTGTGCTGTTTGCTTATGCTCCCCAGGCAACCTGAAAATATTTCTAAAATATCTCTTTTTCCCACAGCAAATCAGGGTATCAAGCACTTCCCTACCTCCCCTAATCCACAAACACAGGGGATTTAGTAGAGGACAGAGCCCATCAACAGTGCACCAAATGCCCTCTGTGTAGGCATAACTTGCTATGAGGAGAAAGCCACAGTTGCGCACTTGTGTTAAAAGGGGACAGTAGGCTGAACCCAGAGAACACGGGAGAAATGACTCAGGTTTACTGAGTGGAACACTCTGTGTCTTTGTGCCCAAAACAGCAGCGTCTTTTCGGTTTACAGCCGAACGCGCTAACCAATTGCGCCACAGAGACTCACTGGCATGTGTGTTCTGCCTTTGGCCTGATTGCATTGCTATTTTTTTCTGATTGGCAGAAAACCTGAACTTTTTTCTGAAAAAGGCATGCCTCTCTTAGCACTGCAGTGCATTAGACTGCTCCCTTGCTTCCCTGAGTCCCCAAATACACAACCACCTTGGGCAGAATAGAAGACACATTCCAGCAGATTTAGCAAGAGTGCACCAAGGTTTCTATATGTAGGTACCTTGCTGAGAAGCAAGACCTGCAGTTGCATTCTTCTGTTAAAAGAGGGCAGCAGAGTGCACCAAGAGAACTTGGGGGAAGTAGCTTATGTTAACTACTTGCCATGCTCTTTATAGATCCCTCTGTTTGACTGGGTGAATTCTAATTTCTGGGGTAGAGTAAGCAATTTTTGGATCTAGATGCTGTGCGCAACAGGAATGCTATATACTGCACTGTACTGCTACTGAAAAGTTACCAATTTTACAGGATGTTCAGGTAAGCTTTGTTTCAGAAAACAACTTGCTAGAGGCACTAAAACAGATTACTGGGACAAAGGAAGAGGGTTTGGGGATTAGCACATCTCCTATGAAAGGTACAGTCACGCCCGAGACAACTCTGAGTGTCACCTCAAATTCTAAGAAATGCAAACTAGGGACCTACGCTTTTTATTGCCAGTGGATCTTTGTGTTTCAGACAAATGTGCACGCCTCCCAGAGCCCCTTGCAATGCACTTAGGGAAAGGGGGGAAGGTGCTGTGAAGCCCTCTCGCTGACAATGTCTCTCTTGTCTATAATGTATCTATGAGAGAGAGAGAAATAGGCAATGCGAGAGTGAAAAAGTAAAATGGAAATGTGTCTACTGAGACCAGTATAAGGGGAAATCCTCACAATCCAGGACCGACAGTTGATTGGGAGGGCGCTTACAGGTTTCCGACACCAGACCGGTACCTGAACTCACAAACCCAAACTGCAAAGTGATGGGCATTGCCACTAGACTGCCGACCCCCTTTCGGGGCCCCAACATATATCCTTTAGTCACACTTAGAGTTCCCAGGACACTGCAGCATTCAGCGATTACACGAAAATATTGACAGCGCTAGGAGGCCATGCAAATGGCAGAGGTATGCTTTACAAAGCCCACGTAGCGTGCACAAAACAGCACATCAGTCAGGCCCACTTGAAGAGATGGTAAAGAGGAAATACTTCTGCTGCATCCAGTAAAACATAGAGATTGGCCTGCTTTAAAGGTTGACCATGTCCTTCTTGGGTGTCTGTCAATATGATACTTCCCTGCTGCAAAGCTTACATTCGAAACGCCAGAACAACTAGGCCCAGAGCACAAAGATGCAGTCAGGTTGAAATGACGAGATACTGAAGAGCAATTTTGTATTTCAGAGTGGGAAAAGCAAATATGACCCCGACGTGATTTGAACACGCAACCTTCTGATCTGGAGTCAGACGCGATACCATTGCGCCACGAGGTCCTTGTGGCAATCCACCTGCTGAGTCTGATGACAGAATAAAGGTAGGAGACGTACATGCACCCGCAGAGCCTCATTGCTTCTTAAGGTAGACTGGCTAGGATAGCTTCCTTCTGTGCATCAGTACACGCTGCAGCCAAACCCTTCCCATGAAGTCTTGATGTTTATGAATTGAATGGCAAGTTTTGAAAAACTAAAGCAAGCGAGAAGAATTGCTTGCAGTTTATTGGATTTTTTGGACGTCAGCAGACGAGACCTGCGAGAAGTAAACAGAAGTTCATAGTTGGTCATGCTGAATTTTTGAGCCAAAATGCATCGTCCCTGGGTGGGCTTGAACCACCATCCTTTCGGTTAACAGCCGAACGCGCTAACCGATTGCGCCACAGAGACTCATGCAGTGCTTACACTGGGGCCTGATTGGTGTGCTGTTTGCTTATGCTTCCCAGGCAACCTGAAAATATTTCTAAAATAGCTCTATTTCCCACAGCAAATCAGGGTATCAAGCACTTCCCTACCTCCCCTAATCCACAAACACAGGGGATTTAGTAGAGGACAGAGCCCATCAACAGTGCACCAAATGTCCTCTGTGTAGGCATAACTTGCTATGAGGAGAAAGCCACAGTTGCGCACTTGTGTTAAAAGGGGACAGTAGGCTGAACCCAGAGAACACGGGAGAAATGACTCAGGTTTACTGAGTGGAACACTCTGTGTCTTTGTGCCAAAAACAGCAGCGTCTTTTCGGTTAACAGCCGAACGCGCTAACCAATTGTGCCACAGAGACTCACTGGCATGTGTGTTCTGCCTTTGGCCTGATTGCATTGCTATTTTTTTCTGATTGGCAGAAAACCTGAACTTTTTTCTGAAAAAGGCATGCTTCTCTTAGCACTGCAGTGCATTAGACTGCTCCCTTGCTTCCCTGAGTCCCCAAATACACAACCACCTTGGGCACAATAGAAGACACATTCCAGCAGATTTAGCAAGAGTGCACCAAGGTTTCTATATGTAGGTACCTTGCTGAGAAGCAAGACCTGCAGTTGCATTCTTCTGTTAAAAGAGGGCAGCAGAGTGCACCAAGAGAACTTGGAGGAAGTAGCTTATGTTAACTACTTGCCATGCTCTTTATAGATCCCTCTGTTTGACTGGGTGAATTCTAATTTCTGGGGTAGAGTAAGCAATTTTTGGATCTAGATGCTGTGCGCAACAGGAATGCTATATACTGCACTGTACTGCTACTGAAAAGTTACCAATTTTACAGGATGTTCAGGTAAGCTTTGTTTCAGAAAACAACTTGCTAGAGGCACTAAAACAGATTACTGGGACAAAGGAAGAGGGTTTGGGGATTAGCACATCTCCTATGAAAGGTACAGTCACGCCCGAGACAACTCTGAGTGTCACCTCAAATTCTAAGAAATGCAAACTAGGGACCTACGCTTTTTATTGCCAGTGGATCTTTGTGTTTCAGACAAATGTGCACGCCTCCCAGAGCCCCTTGCAATGCACTTAGGGAAAGGGGGGAAGGTGCTGTGAAGCCCTCTCGCTGACAATGTCTCTCTTGTCTATAATGTAACTATGAGAGAGAGAGAAATAGGCAATGCGAGAGTGAAAAAGTAAAATGGAAATGTGTCTACTGAGACCAGTATAAGGGGAAATCCTCACAATCCAGGACCGACAGTTGATTGGGAGGGCGCTTACAGGTTTCCGACACCAGACCGGTACCTGAACTCACAAACCCAAACTGCAAAGTGATGGGCATTGCCACTAGACTGCCGACCCCCTTTCGGGGCCCCAACATATATCCTTTAGTCACACTTAGAGTTCCCAGGACACTGCAGCATTCAGCGATTACACGAAAATATTGACAGCGCTAGGAGGCCATGCAAATGGCAGAGGTATGCTTTACAAAGCCCACGTAGCGTGCACAAAACAGCACATCAGTCAGGCCCACTTGAAGAGATGGTAAAGAGGAAATACTTCTGCTGCATCCAGTAAAACATAGAGATTGGCCTGCTTTAAAGCTTGACCATGTCCTTCATGGGTGTCTGTCAATATGATACTTCCCTGCTGCAAAGCTTACATTCGAAACGCCAGAACAACTAGGCCCAGAGCACAAAGATGCAGTCAGGTTGAAATAACGAGATACTGAAGAGCAATTTTGTATTTCAGAGTGGGAAAAGCAAATATGACCCCGACGTGATTTGAACACGCAACCTTCTGATCTGGAGTCAGACGCGATACCATTGCGCCACGAGGTCCTTGTGGCAATCCACCTGGTGTGTCTGATGACAGAATAAAGGTAGGAGACGTACATGCACCCGCAGAGCCTCATTGCTTCTTTAAGTAGACTGGCTAGGATAGCTTCCTTCTGTGCATCAGTACACGCTGCAGCCAAACCCTTCCCATGAAGTTTTGATGTTTATGAATTGAATGGCAAGTTTTGAAAAACTAAAGCAAGCGAGAAGAATTGCTTGCAGTTTATTGGATTTTTTGGACGTCAGCAGACGAGACCTGCGAGAGGTAAACAGAAGTTCATAGTTGGTCATGCTGAATTTTTGAGCCAAAATGCATCGTCCCTGGGTGGGCTTGAACCACCAACCTTTCTGTTAACAGCCGAACGCGCTAACCGATTGCGCCACAGAGACTCATGCAGTGCTTACACTGGGGCCTGATTGGTGTGCTGTTTGCTTATGCTCCCCAGGCAACCTGAAAATATTTCTAAAATAGCTCTATTTCCCACAGCAAATCAGGGTATCAAGCACTTCCCTACCTCCCGTAATCCACAAACACAGGGGATTTAGTAGAGGACAGAGCCCATCAACAGTGCACCAAATGCCCTCTGTGTAGGCATAACTTGCTATGAGGAGAAAGCCACAGTTGCGCACTTGTGTTAAACGGGGACAGTAGGCTGAACCCAGAGAACACGGGAGAAATGACTCAGGTTTACTGAGTGGAACACTCTGTGTCTTTGTGCCCAAAACAGCAGCGTCTTTTCGGTTAACAGCCGAACGCGCTAACCAATTGCGCCACAGAGACTCACTGGCATGTGTGTTCTGCCTTTGGCCTGATTGCATTGCTATTTTTTTCTGATTGGCAGAAAACCTGAACTTTTTTCTGAAAAAGGCATGCCTCTCTTAGCACTGCAGTGCATTAGACTGCTCCCTTGCTTCCCTGAGTCCCCAAATACACAACCACCTTGGGCACAATAGAAGACACATTCCAGCAGATTTAGCAAGAGTGCACCAAGGTTTCTATATGTAGGTACCTTGCTGAGAAGCAAGACCTGCAGTTGCATTCTTCTGTAAAAAGAGGGCAGCAGAGTGCACCAAGAGAACTTGGGGGAAGTAGCTTATGTTAACTACTTGCCATGCTCTTTATAGATCCCTCTGTTTGACTGGGTGAATTCTAATTTCTGGGGTAGAGTAAGCAATTTTTGGATCTAGACGCTGTGCGCAACAGGAATGCTATATACTGCACTGTACTGCTACTGAAAAGTTACCAATTTTACAGGATGTTCAGGTAAGCTTTGTTTCAGAAAACAACTTGCTAGAGGCACTAAGACAGATTACTGGGACAAAGGAAGAGGGTTTGGGGATTAGCACATCTCCTATGAAAGGTACAGTCACGCCCGAGACAACTCTGAGTGTCACCTCAAATTCTAAGAAATGCAAACTAGGGACCTACGCTTTTTATTGCCAGTGGATCTTTGTGTTTCAGACAAATGTGCACGCCTCCCAGAGCCCCTTGCAATGCACTTAGGGAAAGGGGGGAAGGTGCTGTGAAGCCCTCTCGCTGACAATGTCTCTCTTGTCTATAATGTATCTATGAGAGAGAGAGAAATAGGCAATGCGAGAGTGAAAAAGTAAAATGGAAATGTGTCTACTGAGACCAGTATAAGGGGAAATCCTCACAATCCAGGACCGACAGTTGATTGGGAGGGCGCTTACAGGTTTCCGACACCAGACCGGTACCTGAACTCACAAACCCAAACTGCAAAGTGATGGGCATTGCCACTAGACTGCCCACCCCCTTTCGGGGCCCCAGCATATTTCCTTTAGTCACACCTAGAGTTCCCAGGACAGTGCAGCATTCAGCGATTACACGAAAATATTGACAGCGCTAGGAGGCCATGCAAATGGCAGAGGTATGCTTTACAAAGCCCACGTAGCGTGCACAAAACAGCACATCAGTCAGGCCCACTTGAAGAGATGGTAAAGAGGAAATACTTCTGCTGCATCCAGTAAAACATAGAGATTGGCCTGCTTTAAAGGTTGACCATGTCCTTCATGGGTGTCTGTCAATATGATACTTCCCTGCTGCAAAGCTTACATTCGAAACGCCAGAACAACTAGGCCCACAGCACAAAGATGCAGTCAGGTTGAAATAACGAGATACTGAAGAGCAATTTTGTATTTCAGAGTGGGAAAAGCAAGTATGACCCCGATGTGATTTGAACACGCAACCTTCTGATCTGGAGTCAGACGCGCTACCATTGCGCCACGAGGTCCTTGTGGCAGTCCACCTGGTGTGTCTGATGACAGAATAAAGGTAGGAGACGTACATGCACCTGCAGAGCCTCATTGCTTCTTTAAGTAGACTGGCTAGGATAGCTTCCTTCTGTGCATCAGTACACGCTGCAGCCAAACCCTTCCCAAGAAGTCTTGATGTTTATGAATTGAATGGCAAGTTTTGAAAAACTAAAGCAAGCGAGAAGAATTGCTTGCAGTTTATTGGATATTTTGGACGTCAGACGACGAGACCTGCGAGAGGTAAACAGAAGTTCATAGTTGGTCATGCTGAATTTTTGAGCCAAAACGCATCGTCCCTGGGTGGGCTTGAACCACCAACCTTTCGGTTAACAGCCGAACGCGCTAACCGATTGCGCCACAGAGACTCATGCAGTGCTTACTCTGGGGCCTGATTGGTGTGCTGTTTGCTTATGCTTCCCAGGCAACCTGAAAATATTTCTAAAATAGCTCTATTTCCCACAGCAAATCAGGGTATCAAGCACTTCCCTACCTCCACTAATCCACTAACACAGGGGATTTAGTAGAGGACAGAGCCCATCAACAGTGCACCAAATGTCCTCTGTGTAGGCATAACTTGCTATGAGGAGAAAGCCACCGTTGCACACTTGTGTTAAAAGGGGACAGTAGGCTGAACCCAGAGAACACGGGAGAAATGACTCAGGTTTACTGAGTGGAACACTCTGTGTCTTTGTGCCAAAAACAGCAGCGTCTTTTCGGTTAACAGCCGAACGCGCTAACCAATTGCGCCACAGAGACTCACTGGCATGTGTGCTCTGCCTTTGGCCTGATTGCATTGCTATTTTTTTCTGATTGGCAGAAAACCTGAACTTTTTTCTGAAAAAGGCATGCCTCTCTTAGCACTGCAGTGCATTAGACTGCTCCCTTGCTTCCCTGAGTCCCCAAATACACAACCACCTTGGGTACAATAGAAGACACATTCCAGCAGATTTAGCAAGAGTGCACCAAGGTTTCTATATGTAGGTACCTTGCTGAGAAGCAAGACCTGCAGTTGCATTCTTCTGTTAAAAGAGGGCAGCAGAGTGCACCAAGAGAACTTGGGGGAAGTAGCTTATGTTAACTACTTGCCATGCTCTTTATAGATCCCTCTGTTTGACTGGGTGAATTCTAATTTCTGGGGTAGAGTAAGCAATTTTTGGATCTAGATGCTGTGCGCAACAGGAATGCTATATACTGCACTCTACTGCTACTGAAAAGTTACCAATTTTACAGGATGTTCAGGTAAGCTTTGTTTCAGAAAACAACTTGCTAGAGGCACTAAGACAGATTACTGGGACAAAGGAAGAGTGTTTGGGGATTAGCACATCTCCTATGAAAGGTACAGTCACGCCCGAGACAACTCTGAGTGTCACCTCAAATTCTAAGAAATGCAAACTAGGGACCTACGCCTTTTATTGCCAGTGGATCTTTGTGTTTCAGACAAATGTGCACGCCTCCCAGAGCCCCATGCAATGCACTTAGGGAAATGGGGGAAGGTGCTGTGCAACCCTCTCGCTGACAATGTCTCTCTTGTCTATAATGTATCTATGAGAGAGAGAGAAATAGGCAATACGAGAGTGAAAAAGTAAAATGGAAATGTGTCTACTGAGACCAGTATAAGGGGAAATCCTCACAATCCAGGACCGACAGTTGATTGGGAGGGCGCTTACAGGTTTCCGACACCAGACCGGTACCTGAACTCACAAACCCAAACTGCAAAGTGATGGGCATTGCCACTAGACTGCCGACCCCCTTTCGGGGCCCCAACATATATCCTTTAGTCACACCTAGAGTTCCCAGGACAGTGCAGCATTCAGCGATTACACGAAAATATTGACAGCGCTAGGAGGCCATGCAAATGGCAGAGTTATGCTTTACAAAGCCCACGTAGCGTGCACAAAACAGCACATCAGTCAGGCCCACTTGAAGAGATGGTAAAGAGGAAATACTTCTGCTGCATCCAGTAAAACATAGAGATTGGCCTGCTTTAAAGGTTGACCATGTCCTTCATGGGTGTCTGTCAATATGATACTTCCCTGCTGCAAAGCTTACATTCGAAACGCCAGAACAACTAGGCCCAGAGCATAAAGATGCAGTCAGGTTGAAATAACGAGATACTGAAGAGCAATTTTGTATTTCAGAGTGGGAAAAGGAAGTATGACCCCGACGTGATTTGAACACACAACCTTCTGATCTGGAGTCAGACGTGCTACCATTGCGCCACGAGGTCCTTGTGGCAGTCCACCTGGTGTGTCTGATGACAGAATAAAGGTAGGAGACGTACATGCACCTGCAGAGCCTCATTGCCTCTTTAATTAGACTGGCTAGGATAGCTTCCTTCTGTGCATCAGTACACGCTGCAGCCAAACCCTTCCCATGAAGTCTTGATGTTTATGAATTGAATGGCAAGTTTTGAAAAACTAAAGCAAGCGAGAAGAATTGCTTACAGTTTATTGGATTTTTTGGACGTCAGCAGACGAGACCTGCGAGAGGTAAACAGAAGTTCATAGTTGGTCATGCTGAATTTTTGAGCCAAAATGCATCGTCCCTGGGTGGGCTTGAACCACCATCCTTTCGGTTAACAGCCGAACGCGCTAACCGATTGCGCCACAGAGACTCATGCAGTGCTTACACTGGGGCGTGATTGGTGTGCTGTTTGCTTATGCTTCCCAGGCAACCTGAAAATATTTCTAAAATAGCTCTATTTCCCACAGCAAATCAGGGTATCAAGCACTTCCCTACCTCCCCTAATCCACAAACACAGGGGATTTAGTAGAGGACAGAGCCCATCAACAGTGCACCAAATGTCCTCTGTGTAGGCATAACTTGCTATGAGGAGAAAGCCACAGTTGCGCACTTGTGTTAAAAGGGGACAGTAGGCTGAACCCAGAGAACACGGGAGAAATGACTCAGGTTTACTGAGTGGAACACTCTGTGTCTTTGTGCCAAAAACAGCAGCGTCTTTTCTGTTAACAGCCGAACGCGCTAACCAATTGCGCCACAGAGACTCACTGGCATGTGTGCTCTGCCTTTGGCCTGATTGCATTGCTATTTTTTCTGATTGGCCGAAAACCTGAACTTTTTTCTGAAAAAGGCATGCCTCTCTTAGCACTGCAGTGCATTAGACTGCTCCCTTGCTTCCCTGAGTCCCCAAATACACAACCACCTTGGGCACAATAGAAGACACATTCCAGCAGATTTAGCAAGAGTGCACCAAGGTTTCTATATGTAGGTACCTTGCTGAGAAGCAAGACCTGCAGTTGCATTCTTCTGTTAAAAGAGGGCAGCAGAGTGCATCAAGAGAACTTGGGGGAAGTAGCTTATGTTAACTACTTGCCATGCTCTTTATAGATCCCTCTGTTTGACTGGGTGAATTCTAATTTCTGGGGTAGAGTAAGCAATTTTTGGATCTAGATGCTGTGCGCAACAGGAATGCTATATACTGCACTGTACTGCTACTCAAAAGTTACCAATTTTACAGGATGTTCAGGTAAGCTTTGTTTCAGAAAACAACTTGCTAGAGGCACTAAGACAGATTACTGGGACAAAGGAAGAGGGTTTGGGGATTAGCACATCTCCTATGAAAGGTACAGTCACGCCCGAGACAACTCATAGTGTCACCTCAAATTCTAAGAAATGCAAACTAGGGACCTACGCTTTTTATTGCCAGTGGATCTTTGTGTTTCAGACAAATGTGCACGCCTCCCAGAGCCCCATGCAATGCACTTAGGGAAATGGGGGAAGGTGCTGTGCAACCCTCTCGCTGACAATGTCTCTCTTGTCTATAATGTATCTATGAGAGAGAGAGAAATAGGCAATGCGAGAGTGAAAAAGTAAAATGGAAATGTGTCTACTGAGACCAGTATAAGGGGAAATCCTCACAATCCAGGACCGACAGTTGATTGGGAGGGCGCTTACAGGTTTCCGACACCAGACCGGTACCTGAACTCACAAACCCAAACTGCAAAGTGACGGGCATTGCCACTAGACTGCCGAACCCCTTTCGGGGCCCCAGCATATATCCTTTAGTCACACCTAGAGTTCCCAGGACAGTGCAGCATTCAGCGATTACACGAAAATATTGACAGCGCTAGGAGGCCGTGCAAATGGCAGAGGCATCCTTTACAAAGCCCACGTAGCGTGCACAAAACAGCACATCAGTCAGGCCCACTTGAAGAGATGGTAAAGAGGAAATACTTCTGCTGCATCCAGTAAAACATAGAGATTGGCCTGCTTTAAAGGTTGACCATGTCCTTCATGGGTGTCTGTCAATATGATACTTCCCTGCTGCAAAGCTTACATTCGAAACGCCAGAACAACTAGGCCCAGAGCACAAAGATGCAGTCAGGTTGAAATAACGAGATACTGAAGAGCAATTTTGTATTTCAGAGTGGGAAAAGCAAATATGACCCCGACGTGATTTGAACACGCAACCTTCTGATCTGGAGTCAGACGCGCTACCATTGCGCCACGAGGTCCTTGTGGCAGTCCACCTGGTGTGTCTGATGACAGAATAAAGGTAGGAGACGTACATGCACCTGCAGAGCCTCATTGCTTCTTTAAGTAGACTGGCTAGGATAGCTTCCTTCTGTGCATCAGTACACGCTGCAGCCAAACCCTTCCCATGAAGTCTTGATGTTTATGAATTGAATGGCAAGTTTTGAAAAACTAAAGCAAGCGAGAAGAATGGCTTGCAGTTTATTGGATTTTTTGGACGTCAGCAGACGAGACCTGCGAGAGGTAAACAGAAGTTCATAGTTGGTCACGCTGAATTTTTGAGCCAAAATGCATCGTCCCTGGGTGGGCTTGAACCACCAACCTTTCGGTTAACAGCCGAACGCGCTAACCGATTGCGCCACAGAGACTCATGCAGTGCTTACACTGGGGCCTGATTGGTGTGCTGTTTGCTTATGCTCCCCAGGCAACCTGAAAATATTTCTAAAATAGCTCTATTTCCCACAGCAAATCAGGGTATCAAGCACTTCCCTACCTCCCGTAATCCACAAACACAGGGGATTTAGTAGAGGACAGAGCCCATCAACAGTGCACCAAATGCCCTCTGTGTAGGCATAACTTGCTATGAGGAGAAAGCCACAGTTGCGCACTTGTGTTAAAAGGGGACAGTAGGCTGAACCCAGAGAACACGGGAGAAATGACTCAGGTTTACTGAGTGGAACACTCTGTGTCTTTGTGCCAAAAACAGCAGCGTCTTTTCGGTTAACAGCCGAACGCGCTAACCAATTGCGCCACAGAGACTCACTGGCATGTGTGTTCTGCCTTTGGCCTGATTGCATTGCTATTTTTTTCTGATTGGCAGAAAACCTGAACTTTTTTCTGAAAAAGGCATGTCTCTCTTAGCACTGCAGTGCATTAGACTGCTCCCTTGCTTCCCTGAATCCCCAAATACACAACCACCCTGGGCACAATAGAAGACACATTCCAGCAGATTTAGCAAGAGTGCACCAAGGATTCTATATGTAGGTACCTTGCTGAGAAGCAAGACCTGCAGTTGCATTCTTCTGTTAAAAGAGGGCAGCAGAGTGCACCAAGAGAACTTGGGGGAAGTAGCTTATGTTAACTACTTGCCATGCTCTTTATAGATCCCTCTGTTTGACTGGGTGAATTCTAATTTCTGTGGTAGAGTAAGCAATTTTTGGATCTAGATGCTGTGCGCAACAGGAATGCTATATACTGCACTGTACTGCTACTGAAAAGTTACCAATTTTACAGGATGTTCAGGTAAGCTTTGTTTCAGAAAACAACTTGCTAGAGGCACTAAGACAGATTACTGGGACAAAGGAAGAGGGTTTGGGGATTAGCACATCTCCTATGAAAGGTACAGTCACGCCCGAGACAACTCTGAGTGTCACCTCAAATTCTAAGAAATGCAAACTGGGGTCCTACGCTTTTTATTGCCAGTGGATCTTTGTGTTTCAGACAAATGTGCACGCCTCCCAGAGCCCCCTGCAATGCACTTAGGGAAATGGGGGAAGGTGCTGTGAAGCCCTCTCGCTGACAATGTCTCCCTTGTCTATAATGTATCTATGAGAGAGAGAGAAATAGGCAATGCGAGAGTGAAAAAGTAAAATGGAAATGTGTCTACTGAGACCAGTACAAAGGGAAATCCTCACAATCCAGGACCGACAGTTGATTGGGAGGGCGCTTACAGTTTTCTGACACCAGACCGGTACCTGAACTCACAAACCCAAACTACAAAGTGATGGGCATTGCCACTAGACTGCCGACCCCCTTTCAGGGCCCCAGCATATATCCTTTAGTCACACCTAGAGTTCCCAGGACAGTGCAGCATTCAGCGATTACACGAAAATATTGACAGCGCTAGGAGGCCATGCAAATGGCAGAGGTATGCTTTACAAAGCGCACGTAGCGTGCACAAAACAGCACATCAGTCAGGCCCACTTGAAGAGATGGTAAAGAGGAAATACTTCTGCTGCATCCAGTAAAACATAGAGATTGGCCTGATTGGTGTGCTGTTTGCTTAAGCTTCCCAGGCAACCTGAAAATATTTCTAAAATAGCTCTTTTTCCCACAGCAAATCAGGGTATCAAGCACTACCCTACCTCCCCTAATCCACAAACACAGGGGATTTAGTAGAGGACAGAGCCCATCAACAGTGCACCAAATGTCCTCTGTATAGGCATAGCTTGCTATGAGGAGAAAGCCACAGTTGCGCACTTGTGTTAAAAGGGGACAGTAGGCTGAACCCAGAGAACGCGGGAGAAATGACTCAGGTTTACTGAGTGGAACACTCTGTGTCTTTGTGCCAAAAACAGCAGCGTCTTTTCGGTTAACAGCCGAACGCGCTAACCAATTGCGCCACAGAGACTCACTGGCATGTGTGTTCTGCCTTTGGCCTGATTGCATTGCTATTTTTTTCTGATTGGCAGAAAACCTGAACTTTTTTCTGAAAAAGGCATGCCTCTCTTAGCACTGCAGTGCATTAGACTGCTCCCTTGCTTCCCTGAATCCCCAAATACACAACCACCCTGGGCACAATAGAAGACACATTCCAGCAGATTTAGCAAGAGTGCACCAAGGATTCTATATGTAGGTACCTTGCTGAGAAGCAAGACCTGCAGTTGCATTCTTCTGTTAAAAGAGGGCAGCAGAGTGCACCAAGAGAACTTGGGGGAAGTAGCTTATGTTAACTACTTGCCATGCTCTTTATAGATCCCTCTGTTTGACTGGGTGAATTCTAATTTCTGTGGTAGAGTAAGCAATTTTTGGATCTAGATGCTGTGCGCAACAGGAATGCTATATACTGCACTGTACTGCTACTGAAAAGTTACCAATTTTACAGGATGTTCAGGTAAGCTTTGTTTCAGAAAACAACTTGCTAGAGGCACTAAGACAGATTACTGGGACAAAGGAAGAGGGTTTGGGGATTAGCACATCTCCTATGAAAGGTACAGTCACGCCCGAGACAACTCTGAGTGTCACCTCAAATTCTAAGAAATGCAAACTGGGGTCCTACGCTTTTTATTGCCAGTGGATCTTTGTGTTTCAGACAAATGTGCACGCCTCCCAGAGCCCCTTGCAATGCACTTAGGGAAATGGGGGAAGGTGCTGTGAAGCCCTCTCGCTGACAATGTCTCCCTTGTCTATAATGTATCTATGAGAGAGAGAGAAATAGGCAATGCGAGAGTGAAAAAGTAAAATGGAAATGTGTCTACTGAGACCAGTATAAGGGGAAATCCTCACAATCCAGGACCGACAGTTGATTGGGAGGGCGCTTACAGTTTTCTGACACCAGACCGGTACCTGAACTCACGAACCCAAACTACAAAGTGATGGGCATTGACACTAGACTGCCGACCCCCTTTCGGGGCCCCAGCATATATCCTTTAGTCACACCTAGAGTTCCCAGGACAGTGCAGCATCCAGCGATTACACGAAAATATTGACAGCGCTAGGAGGCCATGCAAATGGCAGAGGTATGCTTTACAAAGCCCACGTAGCGTGCACAAAACAGCACATCAGTCAGGCCCACTTGAAGAGATGGTAAAGAGGAAATACTTCTGCTGCATCCAGTAAAATATAGAGATTGGCCTGATTGGTGTGCTGTTTGCTTAAGCTTCCCAGGCAACCTGAAAATATTTCTAAAATAGCTCTTTTTCCCAGAGCAAATCAGGGTATCAAGCACTTCCCTACCTCCCCTAATCCACAAACACAGGGGATTTAGTAGAGGACAGAGCCCATCAACAGTGCACCAAATGTCCTCTGTATAGGCATAACTTGCTATGAGGAGAAAGCCACAGTTGCGCACTTGTGTTAAAAGGGGACAGAAGGCTGAACCCAGAGAACACGGGAGAAATGACTCAGGTTTACTGAGTGGAACACTCTGTGTCTTTGTGCCAAAAACAGCAGCGTCTTTTCGGTTAACAGCCGAACGCGCTAACCAATTGCGCCACAGAGACTCACTGGCATGTGTGTTCTGCCTTTGGCCTGATTGCATTGCTATTTTTTTCTGATTGGCAGAAAACCTGAACTTTTTTCTGAAAAAGGCATGCCTCTCTTAGCACTGCAGTGCATTAGACTGCTCCCTTGCTTCCCTGAATCCCCAAATACACAACCACCCTGGGCACAATAGAAGACACATTCCAGCAGATTTAGCAAGAGTGCACCAAGGATTCTATATGTAGGTACCTTGCTGAGAAGCAAGACCTGCAGTTGCATTCTTCTGTTAAAAGAGGGCAGCAGAGTGCACCAAGAGAACTTGGGGGAAGTAGCTTATGTTAACTACTTGCCATGCTCTTTATAGATCCCTCTGTTTGACTGGGTGAATTCTAATTTCTGGGGTAGAGTAAGCAATTTTTGGATCTAGATGCTGTGCGCAACAGGAATGCTATATACTGCACTGTACTGCTACTGAAAAGTTACCAATTTTACAGGATGTTCAGGTAAGCTTTGTTTCAGAAAACAACTTGCTAGAGGCACTAAGACAGATTACTGGGACAAAGGAAGAGGGTTTGGGGATTAGCACATCTCCTATGAAAGGTACAGTCACGCCCGAGACAACTCTGAGTGTCACCTCAAATTCTAAGAAATGCAAACTGGGGTCCTACGCTTTTTATTGCCAGTGGATCTTTGTGTTTCAGACAAATGTGCACGCCTCCCAGAGCCCCTTGCAATGCACTTAGGGAAATGGGGGAAGGTGCTGTAAAGCCCTCTCGCTGACAATGTCTCCCTTGTCTATAATGTATCTATGAGAGAGAGAGAAATAGGCAATGCGAGAGTGAAAAAGTAAAATGGAAATGTGTCTACTGAGACCAGTATAAGGGGAAATCCTCACAATCCAGGACCGACAGTTGATTGGGAGGGCGCTTACAGTTTTCTGACACCAGACCGGTACCTGAACTCACAAACCCAAACTACAAAGTGATGGGCATTGCCACTAGACTGCCGACCCCCTTTCGGGGCCCCAGCATATATCCTTTAGTCACACCTAGAGTTCCCAGGACAGTGCAGCATTCAGCGATTACACGAAAATATTGACAGCGCTAGGAGGCCATGCAAATGGCAGAGGTATGCTTTACAAAGCCCACGTAGCGTGCACAAAACAGCACATCAGTCAGGCCCACTTGAAGAGATGGTAAAGAGGAAATACTTCTGCTGCATCCAGTAAAACATAGAGATTGGCCTGCTTTAAAGGTTGACCATGTCCTTCATGGGTGTCTGTCAATATGATACTTCCCTGCTGCAAAGCTTACATTCGAAACGCCAGAACAACTAGGCCCAGAGCACAAAGATGCAGTCAGGTTGAAATAACGAGATACTGAAGAGCAATTTTGTATTTCAGAGTGTGAAAAGCAAATATGACCCCGACGTGATTTGAACACGCAACCTTCTGATCTGGAGTCAGACGCGCTACCATTGCGCCACGAGGTCCTTGCGGCACTCCACCTGGTGTGTCTGATGACAGAATAAAGGTAGGAGACGTACATGCACCTGCAGAGCCTCATTGCTTCTTTAGGTAGACTGGCTAGGATAGCTTCCTTCTGTGCATCAGTACACGCTGCAGCCAAACCCTTCCCATGAAGTCTTGATGTTTATGAATTGAATGGCAAGTTTTGAAAAACTAAAGCAAGCGAGAAGAATTGCTTGCAGTTTATTGGATTTTTTGGACGTCAGCAGACGAGACCTGCGAGAGGTAAACAGAAGTCCATAGTTGGTCACGCTGAATTTTTGAGCCAAAATGCACCGTCCCTGGGTGGGCTTGAACCACCAACCTTTCGGTTAACAGCCGAACGCGCTAACCGATTGGGCCACAGAGACTCATGCAGTTTTTACACAGGGGCCTGATTGGTGTGCTGTTTGCTTATGCTTCCCAGGCAACCTGAAAATATTTCTAAAATAGCTCTTTTTCCCACAGCAAATCAGGGTATCAAGCACTTCCCTACCTCCCCTAATCCACAAACACAGGGGATTTAGTAGAGGACAGAGCCCATCAACAGTGCACCAAATGCCCTCTGTGTAGGCATAACTTGCTATGAGGAGAAAGCCACAGTTGCGCACTTGTGTTAAAAGGGGACAGTAGGCTGAACCCAGAGAACACGGGAGAAATGACTCAGGTTTACTGAGTGGAACACTCTGTGTCTTTGTGCCCAAAACAGCAGCGTCTTTTCGGTTAACAGCCGAACGCGCTAACCAATTGCGCCACAGAGACTCACTGGCATGTGTGTTCTGCCTTTGGCCTGATTGCATTGCTATTTTTTTCTGATTGGCAGAAAACCTGAACTTTTTTCTGAAAAAGACATGCCTCTCTTAGCACTGCAGTGCATTAGACTGCTCCCTTGCTTCCCTGAGTCCCCAAATACACAACCACCTTGGGCACAATAGAAGACACATTCCAGCAGATTTAGCAAGAGTGCACCAAGGATTCTATATGTAGGTACCTTGCTGAGAAGCAAGACCTGCAGTTGCATTCTTCTGTTAAAAGAGGGCAGCAGAGTGCACCAAGAGAACTTGGGGGAAGTAGCTTATGTTAACTACTTGCCATGCTCTTTATAGATCCCTCTGTTTGACTGGGTGAATTCTAATTTCTGGGGTAGAGTAAGCAATTTTTGGATCTAGATGCTGTGCGCAACAGGAATGCTATATACTGCACTTTACTGCTACTGAAAAGTTACCAATTTTACAGGATGTTCAGGTAAGCTTTGTTTCAGAAAACAACTTGCTAGAGGCACTAAAACAGATTACTGGGACAAAGGAAGAGGGTTTGGGGATTAGCACATCTCCTATGAAAGGTACAGTCACGCCCGAGACAACTCTGAGTGTCACCTCAAATTCTAAGAAATGCAAACTAGGGACCTACGCTTTTTATTGCCAGTGGATCTTTGTGTTTCAGACAAATGTGCACGCCTCCCAGAGCCCCTTGCAATGCACTTAGGGAAATGGGGGAAGGTGCTGTGAAGCCCTCTCGCTGACAATGTCTCTCTTGTCTATAATGTAACTATGAGAGAGAGAGAAATAGGCAATGCGAGAGTGAAAAAGTAAAATGGAAATGTGTCTACTGAGACCAGTATAAGGGGAAATCCTCACAATCCAGGACCGACAGTTGATTGGGAGGGCGCTTACAGGTTTCCGACACCAGACCGGTACCTGAACTCACAAACCCAAACTGCAAAGTGATGGGCATTGCCAATAGACTGCCGACCCCCTTTCGGGGCCCCAACATATATCCTTTAGTCACACCTAGAGTTCCCAGGACAGTGCAGCATTCAGCGATTACACGAAAATATTGACAGCGCTAGGAGGCCATGCAAATGGCAGAGGTATGCTTTACAAAGCCCACGTAGCGTGCACAAAACAGCACATCAGTCAGGCCCACTTGAAGAGATGGTAAAGAGAAAATACTTCTGCTGCATCCAGTAGAACATAGAGATTGGCCTGCTTTAAAGGTTGACCATGTCCTTCATGGGTGTCTGTCAATATGATACTTCCCTGCTGTAAAGCTTACATACGAAACGCCAGAACAACTAGGCCCAGAGCACAAAGATGCAGTCAGGTTGAAATAACGAGATACTGAAGAGCAATTTTGTATTTCAGAGAGGGAAAAGGAAGTATGACCCCGACGTGATTTGAACACACAACTTTTTGATCTGGAGTCAGACGCGCTACCATTGCGCCACGAGGTCCTTGCGGCAGTCCACCTGGTGTGTCTGATGACAGAATAAAGGTAGGAGACGTACATGCACCTGCAGAGCCTCATTGCTTCTTTAAGTAGACTGGCTAGGATAGCTTCCTTCTGTGCATCAGTACACGCTGCAGCCAAACCCTTCCCATGAAGTCTTGATGTTTATGAATTGAATGGCAAGTTTTGAAAAACTAAAGCAAGCGAGAAGAATTGCTTACAGTTTATTGGATTTTTTGGACGTCAGCAGACGAGACCTGCGAGAGGTAAACAGAAGTTCATAGTTGGTCATGCTGAATTTTTGAGCCAAAATGTATCGTGCCTGGGTGGGCTTGAACCACCAACCTTTCGGTTAACAGCCGAACGCGCTAACCGATTGCGCCACAGAGGCTCATGCAGTGCTTACACTGGGGCCTGATTGGTGTGCTGTTTGCTTATGCTTCCCAGGCAATCTGAAAATATTTCTAAAATAGCTCTATTTCCCACAGCAAATCAGGGTATCAAGCACTTCCCTACCTCCCCTAATCCACAAACACAGGGGATTTAGTAGAGGACAGAGCCCATCAACAGTGCACCAAATGTCCTCTGTGTAGGCATAACTTGCTATGAGGAGAAAGCCACAGTTGCGCACTTGTGTTAAAAGGGGACAGTAGGCTGAACCCAGAGAACACGGGAGAAATGACTCAGGTTTACTGAGTGGAACACTCTGTGTCTTTGTGCCAAAAACAGCAGCGTCTTTTCGGTTAACAGCCGAACGCGCTAACCAATTGTGCCACAGAGACTCACTGGCATGTGTGTTCTGCCTTTGGCCTGATTGCATTGCTATTTTTTTCTGATTGGCAGAAAACCTGAACTTTTTTCTGAAAAAGGCATGCCTCTCTTAGCACTGCAGTGCATTAGACTGCTCCCTTGCTTCCCTGAGTCCCCAAATACACAACCACCTTGGGCACAATAGAAGACACATTCCAGCAGATTTAGCAAGAGTGCACCAAGGTTTCTATATGTAGGTACCTTGCTGAGAAGCAAGACCTGCAGTTGCATTCTTCTGTTAAAAGAGGGCAGCAGAGTGCACCAAGAGAACTTGGGGGAAGTAGCTTATGTTAACTACTTGCCATGATCTTTATAGATCCCTCTGTTTGACTGGGTGAATTCTAATTTCTGGGGTAGAGTAAGCAATTTTTGGATCTAGATGCTGTGCGCAACAGGAATGCTATATACTGCACTGTACTGCTACTGAAAAGTTACCAATTTTACAGGATGTTCAGGTAAGCTTTGTTTCAGAAAACAACTTGCTAGAGGCCCTAGGACAGATTACTGGGACAAAGGAAGAGGGTTTGGGGATTAGCACATCTCCTATGAAAGGTACAGTCACGCCCGAGACAACTCTGAGTGCCTCCTCAAATTCTAAGAAATGCGAACTGGGGTCCTACGCCTTTTATTGCCAGTGGATCTTTGTGTTTCAGACAAATGTGCACGCCTCCCAGAGCCCCATGCTATGCACTTAGGGAAATGGGGGAAGGTGCTGTGCAACCCTCTCGCTGACAATGTCTCTCTTGTCTATAATGTATCTATGAGAGAGAGAGAGAAATAGGCAATGCGAGAGTGAAAAAGTAAAATGGAAATGTGTCTACTGAGACCAGTATAAGGGGAAATCCTCACAATCCAGGACCGACAGTTGATTGGGAGGGCGCTTACAGGTTTCCGACACCAGACCGGTACCTGAACTCACAAACCCAAACTGCAAAGTGATGGGCATTGCCACTAGACTGCCGACCCCCTTTCGGGGCCCCAACATATATCCTTTAGTCACACCTAGAGTTCCCAGGACAGTGCAGCATTCAGCGATTACACGAAAATATTGACAGCGCTAGGAGGCCATGCAAATGGCAGAGGTATGCTTTACAAAGCCCACGTAGCGTGCACAAAACAGCACATCAGTCAGGCCCACTTGAAGAGATGGTAAAGAGGAAATACTTCTGCTGCATCCAGTAAAACATAGAGATTGGCCTGCTTTAAAGGTTGACCATGTCCTTCATGGGTGTCTGTCAATATGATACTTCCCTGCTGCAAAGTTTACATTCGAAACGCCAGAACAACTAAGCCCAGAGCACAAAGATGCAGTCAGGTTGAAATAACGAGATACTGAAGAGCAATTTTATATTTCAGAGTGGGAAAAGGAAGTATGACCCCGACGTGATTTGAACACACAACCTTCTGATCTGGAGTCAGACGTGCTACCATTGCGCCACGAGGTCCTTGTGGCAGTCCACCTGGTGTGTCTGATGACAGAATAAAGGTAGGAGACGTACATGCACCTGCAGAGCCTCATTGCTTCTTTAAGTAGACTGGCTAGGATAGCTTCCTTCTGTGCATCAGTACACGCTGCAGCCAAACCCTTCCCATGAAGTCTTGATGTTTATGAATTGAATGGCAAGTTTTGAAAAACTAAAGCAAGCGAGAAGAATTGCTTGCAGTTTATTGGATTTTTTGGACGTCAGCAGACGAGACCTGCGAGAGGTAAACAGAAGTTCATAGTTGGTCATGCTGAATTTTTGAGCCAAAATGCTTCGTCCCTGGGTGGGCTTGAACCACCAACCTTTCGGTTAACAGCCGAACGCGCTAACCGATTGCGCCACAGAGACTCATGCAGTGCTTACACTGGGGCCTGATTGGTGTGCTGTTTGCTTATGCTTCCCAGGCAACCTGAAAATATTTCTAAAATAGCTCTATTTCCCACAGCAAATCAGGGTATCAAGCACTTCCCTACCTCCCCTAATCCACAAACACAGGGGATTTAGTAGAGGACAGAGCCCATCAACAGTGCACCAAATGTCCTCTGTGTAGGCATAACTTGCTATGAGGAGAAAGCCACAGTTGCGCACTTGTGTTAAAAGGGGACAGTAGGCTGAACCCAGAGAACACGGGAGAAATGACTCAGGTTTACTGAGTGGAACACTCTGTGTCTTTGTGCCAAAAACAGCAGCGTCTTTTCGGTTAACAGCCGAACGCGCTAACCAATTGTGCCACAGAGACTCACTGGCATGTGTGTTCTGCCTTTGGCCTGATTGCATTGCTATTTTTTTCTGATTGGCAGAAAACCTGAACTTTTTTCTGAAAAAGGCATGCCTCTCTTAGCACGGCAGTGCATTAGACTGCTCCCTTGCTTCCCTGAGTCCCCAAATACACAACCACCTTGGGCACAATAGAAGACACATTCCAGCAGATTTAGCAAGAGTGCACCAAGGATTCTATATGTAGGTACCTTGCTGAGAAGCAAGACCTGCAGTTGCATTCTTCTGTTAAAAGAGGGCAGCAGAGTGCACCAAGAGAACTTGGGGGAAGTAGTTTATGTTAACTACTTCCCATGATCTTTATAGATCCCTCTGTTTGACTGGGTGAATTCTAATTTCTGGGGTAGAGTAAGCAATTTTTGGATCTAGATGCTGTGCGCAACAGGAATGCTATATACTGCACTGTACTGCTACTGAAAAGTTACCAATTTTACAGGATGTTCAGGTAAGCTTTGTTTCAGAAAACAACTTGCTAGAGGCCCTAGGACAGATTACTGGGACAAAGGAAGAGGGTTTGGGGATTAGCACATCTCCTATGAAAGGTACAGTCACGCCCGAGACAACTCTGAGTGCCTCCTCAAATTCTAAGAAATGCGAACTGGGGTCCTACGCCTTTTATTGCCAGTGGATCTTTGTGTTTCAGACAAATGTGCACGCCTCCCAGAGCCCCTTGCAATGCACTTAGGGAAATGGGGGAAGGTGCTGTGAAGCCCTCTCGCTGACAATGTCTCTCTTGTCTATAATGTAATTATGAGAGAGAGAGAAATAGGCAATGCGAGAGTGAAAAAGTAAAATGGAAATGTGTCTACTGAGACCAGTATAAGTGGAAATCCTCACAATCCAGGACCGACAGTTGATTGGGAGGGCGCTTACAGGTTTCCGACACCAGACCGGTACCTGAACTCACAAACCCAAACTGCAAAGTGATGGGCATTGCCACTAGACTGCCGACCCCCTTTCGGGGCCCCAGCATATATCCTTTAGTCACACCTAGAGTTCCCAGGACAGTGCAGCATTCAGCGATTACACGAAAATATTGACAGCGCTAGGAGGCCATGCAAATGGCAGAGGTATGCTTTACAAAGCCCACGTAGCGTGCACAAAACAGCACATCAGTCAGGCCCACTTGAAGAGATGGTAAAGAGGAAATACTTCTGCTGCATCCAGTAAAACATAGAGATTGGCCTGCTTTAAAGGTTGACCATGTCCTTCATGGGTGTCTGTCAATATGATACTTCCCTGCTGCAAAGCTTACATTCGAAACGCCAGAACAACTAGGCCCAGAGCACAAAGATGCAGTCAGGTTGAAATAACGAGATACTGAAGAGCAATTTTGTATTTCAGAGTGGGAAAAAGCAAATATGACCCCGACGTGATTTGAACACGCAACCTTCTGATCTGGAGTCAGACGCGCTACCATTGCGCCACGAGGTCCTTGTGGCAGTCCACCTGGTGTGTCTGATGACAGAATAAAGGTAGGAGACGTACATGCACCTGCAGAGCCTCATTGCTTCTTTAAGTAGACTGGCTAGGATAGCTTCCTTCTGTGCATCAGTACACGCTGCAGCCAAACCCTTCCCATGAAGTCTTGATGTTTATGAATTGAATGGCAAGTTTTGAAAAACTAAAGCAAGCGAGAAGAATTGCTTGCAGTTTATTGGATTTTTTGGACGTCAGCAGACGAGACCTGCGAGAGTTAAACAGAAGTTCATAGTTGGTCATGCTGAATTTTTGAGCCAAAATGCACCATCCCCGGGTGGGCTTGAACCACCAACCTTTCGGTTAACAGCCGAACGCGCTAACCGATTGCGCCACAGAGACTCATGCAGTGCTTACACTGGGGCCTGATTGGTGTGCTGTTTGCTTATGCTCCCCAGGCAACCTGAAAATATTTCTAAAATAGCTCTATTTCCCAGAGCAAATCAGGGTATCAAGCACTTCCCTACCTCCCGTAATCCACAAACACAGGGGATTTAGTAGAGGACAGAGCCCATCAACAGTGCACCAAATGCCCTCTGTGTAGGCATAACTTGCTATGAAGAGAAAGCCACAGTTGCGCACTTGTGTTAAAAGGGGACAGTAGGCTGAACCCAGAGAACACGGGAGAAATGACTCAGGTTTACTGAGTGGAACACTCTGTGTCTTTGTGCCCAAAACAGCAGCGTCTTTTTGGTTAACAGCCAAACGCGCTAACCAATTGCGCCACAGAGACTCACTGGCATGTGTGTTCTGCCTTTGGCCTGATTGCATTGCTATTTTTTTCTGAATGGGAGAAAACCTGAACTTTTTTCTGAAAAAGGCATGCCTCTCTTAGCACTGCAGTGCATTAGACTGCTCCCTTGCTTCCCTGAGTCCCCAAATACACAACCACCTTGGGCACAATAGAAGACACATTCCAGCAGATTTAGCAAGAGTGCACCAAGGATTCTATATGTAGGTACCTTGCTGAGAAGCAAGACCTGCAGTTGCATTCTTCTGTTAAAAGAGGGCAGCAGAGTGCACCAAGAGAACTTGGGGGAAGCAGGGCCGTCACGAGGGGGGTGCAGGGGGGGCAAACTGCCCCGGGCCTCGCGCTTGCTGGGGGCCTCGCGGCCCCCTCTCCTAAGTGGAAGGCAGCACAGTCTCCCATGTCCTTTATTCACACGGGGGACTGTGCTGCCCCTGCAATGATTTTGCTGTTTCTTGTGAAGCCGTTTGGCTCCGCAACAAACAGCAAAATAATGGGAGACAGCAGGGCTCAGAAGTGAGCTCTGCTGCCTCCCGTCATTCAGCTGAAAACGTGGACACGCTGACTGACAAGAGAGGACTCCTCTCCTGTCAGTCAGTGTGTTCACGTTGCTCAGCGTGACCACACTGACTGACAGGAGAGGAGTTCTCTCTTATCAGTCAGTGTGTTCATGTTGTCAGTGTGACCACGCTGACTGATGGGAGAGGAGTTCTCTCTCGTCAGTCAGTGTGTTCAGGTTGCTCAGCGTGACCACACTTACTGACAGGAGAGGAATTCTCTCTTGTCAGTCAGTGTGTTCATGTTGTCAGTGTGACCGCGCTGACTGATGGGAGAGGACTCCTCTCCTATCAGTCAGTATGTTCATGTCAGCGTGATCATGCTGACTGACAGGAGAGGAGTTCTCTCTTGTCAGTCAGTATGTTCATGTTGTCAGTGTGACCACGCTGACTGATGGGAGAGGAGTTCTCTCTTGTCAGCCAGTGTGTTCATGTTGTCAGTGTGACCACACTGACTGATGGGAGAGGACTCCTCTCCTGTCAGTCAGTATGTTCATGTCAGTGTGATCATGCTGACTGACAGGAGAGGAGTTCTCTCTTGTCAGTCAGTATGTTCATGTTGTCAGTGTGACCACGCTGACTGATGGGAGAGGAGTTCTCTCTTGTCAGTCAGTGTGTTCATGTTGTCAGTGTGACCACACTGACTGATGGGAGAGGACTCCTCTCCTGTCAGTCAGTATGTTCATGTCAGCGTGATCATGCTGACTGACAGGAGAGGAGTTCTCTCTTGTCAGTCAGTGTGTTCAAGTTGCTCAGCATGACCATGCTGACTGACAGGAGAGGAGTTTTCTCTTGTCAGTCAGTGTGTTCATGTTGTCAGTGTGACCACGCTGACTGATGGGAGAGGAGTTCTCTCTCGTCAGTCAGTGTTCACGTTGCTCAGCATGACCATGCTGACTGACAGGAGAGGAGTTCTCTCTTGTCAGTCAGTGTGTTATGTTGTCAGTGTGACCACACTGACTGATGGGAGAGGAGTTCTCTCTTGTCAGTCAGTGTGTTCACGTTGCTCACCATGACCACGCTGACTGACAGGAGAGTTCTCCTGTCAGTCAGTGTGTTCATCTTGATTAGAGAGGACTCCTCGCTTGTCAATCAGTGTGTTCACGTTGCTCAGCGTGACCACGCTGACTGATGGGAGAGGAGTTCTCTCTTGTCAGTCAGTGTGTTCACGTTGCTCAGCGTGACCACGCTGCCTGATGGGAGAGGAGTTCTCTATTGTCAGTCAGTGTGTTCACATTGCTCAGCGTGACCCCGCTGACTGATGGGAGAGGAGTTCTCTCTTGTCAGGCAGCATGTCTACGTGTCGGCTGCGTGGATGCTTTTTAAGGGTGCATGGAGGTAAGGTAAGTGTTTTTTATTTTAAATTAAAAGTGTGTATGTGTATTTAAATTAAATTAGTATGTATGTATGAATGCATGCGTGCATGTTGATGTTTGTGTCAATGCTGTGTTTGGTTTTATGTATACATGCATGTATGGAGTTGTGTAACTGGTGGTTGAATGCATGGGTGAAAGTGTTTTTTGTGAGTGTGTGTTCAGCACCACCCCTAAATGTAGCCACCCTGGGGGCCACTTCATTAAGGGGTGGGCTCATGGCATCAGAGGTGCACCTAGGCTAAAATGTCAGGGGGGAAAGGGGACTAATACTTCAAATGTTGGGAGAGGTGCTAACGTCAGTAGCTGTGAGGAAGGGGCAAACTTCCTTGTGTGGGGGCACCTAAAATCTTTCCACTTTTCGAATGAGACTATTCTGGTGAAGCTTCAATGTTACAAGCAGCTACCTCTTGCCTTCATTTCTGAAACATCACACTTAAGGACTGGTGTGAGAATGAGATGTCTCATGTCACCACTTCCCTTCTAATCACTCCCCTAGCATGCAAGTGCTAACCCCACATCACAATTTCAATTACCTAAAAGTGTATGGATATGAATGCAGGTGCTAACAGTGAAATGACTTCTCATGGCCATGCTTATCCCTATGGCATTCTCACCCAGTCCCTGTCCTCCCCACCCAAAACAACTCCTCACTGGAACTCTTTGGGCTAGCTTTAAACATGGCTAGCCATCAAACTTTGCCCTCAATGTGCCTGCAAGTGTTTCCTCAAAGGAGTCTTCTAAGAGTTCATGACTTCATTGGAGTTGTAAACACGTAACTGGTGTAATAAAAATGTCTTAATCAGGTCTGCTTTTGGCCACTCAATTTAAAAACACCCTGCATGTCTTTCGCTGAAATTCTTTTAAAAATAAGCATTGGCAAAGCCAACAGTTTTGGCTTATGTATAAGTATTAGGCATTTACGAGGCACTGCTATTAGCTGCTCAGGTACTCAAACCATTTTGCACTGGCACTATCAATAGCCAGCTAATACCAATACAGAAGTGCCTTTGCCATGCCTACACAAATGCCCAAACTGTTAGCATTGCCAGTGCTCTTTTTGCTTTACCCTTGATGCACAGGACTATGCATCAAGGTTAAAGCAAACATACTACTTGGCTAAATTGGCCCACTTTGAATGTAGGCCAATCTAGCCAGTAATAACACTTATGGTACACAGTCAGCCTGGATATACTTTCTGTGGCATGGCATTTTTACTGGTTGGGAATCCGTACATGGTAATAATGGCACATATTGATGCAGCCTGCTTCAACATAATTAGAACAACCAGCATGAATATATTTTTATACTAGCATATCTCGATTGGAAAGGCGGCATGAAATGTATTGGAAAATGTTCCTATGCACAATTTGTGATTTGCAACTATTGGGAATTTCCATGTGCTTCCATACAAAACCAATTGCAAACTGTGTGGATTTCTACCCAATTTTGCAAAGAAAGTGCTATAAAATGCATACTTTTAACCCAATGTTTCAAACATTTTCTTGGGAGTGAGAACCCCCCCCCCCAAGCCACCCTTTGGTTTGGGCTCCCTCACTGTGCTC
Source organism: Ambystoma mexicanum (assembly GCF_040938575.1). Lineage (NCBI taxonomy): Eukaryota > Metazoa > Chordata > Amphibia > Caudata > Ambystomatidae > Ambystoma > Ambystoma mexicanum. The sequence continues at coordinate 826,194,430 of NC_090934.1, forward strand.
TGTTGATCCTGACTAATTGGAACAAACATTTAAGCCTCTTAAATTCAGAAATGTACCAGCCTCCACTGTACATCATTTGTCACTGTGTATGGTGTGTGTTTTAATGCGCAAACAGGGGCAGGGTGCTCCTTAATTATATGATATGGCATTTATAACGTGCCTGTACGCAAGTGTTTCTAGGCGCGACAAGGCAAGGAGGGAGAAACAAAAGAGTAGGACAAAACACAGATCTTACTAGGCCTTGTGTCATTCAGATCGTACAAGAGCAGGGAATGGGGAGGGGAGAAGTGCCGAGGGTGGGGTAGGATGCAGAAGTGCAGGAACAAAGTAGAAACAAGAGTGCAGCCAACTGGTGGCAAGTGTGAGTACTCATAAGTGTAGCCAACGGGTGGACAATACGAGCAAGAGCGGGGACTGTAGGGTTACAGATACAACAGATACAGACCACAAGTGCAGGGGAGCCAAGAGGCAGTGCGGGATTGCAATAGGACGAACAGGCAGGGACCTGAGCCCGAATTCAGAGCTTGACCAGGTGACCAGTGCATGGATCAGGCAGGTGATCAGCAAGGGAGAGGAAGAAAGAAGGCAGAAGCAAATAAACAGGTCTTGGGGTGCTTCCGGAACCGGAGATGGTGCTCCTCGTTTTTAGCGAGGCAGGGAGGCTGTTTCCAGAGGGAGGCCCCAGCCGAAGAAAGAGATCTGCCCTCAACTCTTTGCTTGGAAAAGTGATTGACCCTCAGAGAATTGGAGGTGGCGCAGTGGAGAGCTCATGCCATCTTATATATATTTATTCATATGATAAAAAAGTTAGTCTGGCATGAACCTTTCTTCAGTAGAGAAAGTAGTACTAAACCACATTTGGGATCCTGCACACAAACTCAAGGGTAGATTTCTCAAGTCTCCTGTGTGCGGATATGCCGCCGCTGGCCGAGTGCAAAAAACTGTAAGGGGGCCTCACCAAATGTTTTGCCCCGGGCCTCACCACATCTTCTGACAGCCCTGGGGGGAAGTAGCTTATGTTAACTACTTGCCATGCTCTTTATAGATCCCTCTGTTTGACTGGGTGAATTCTAATTTCTGGGGTAGAGTAAGCAATTTTTGGATCTAGATGCTGTGCGCAACAGGAATGCTATATACTGCACTGTACTGCTACTGAAAAGTTACCAATTTTACAGGATGTTCAGGTAAGCTTTGTTTCAGAAAACAACTTGCTAGAGGCCCTAGGACAGATTACTGGGACAAAGGAAGAGGGTTTGGGGATTAGCACATCTCCTATGAAAGGTACAGTCACGCCCGAGACAACTCTGAGTGCCTCCTCAAATTCTAAGAAATGCGAACTGGGGTCCTACGCCTTTTATTGCCAGTGGTTCTTTGTGTTTCAGACAAATGTGCACGCCTCCCAGAGCCCCATGCAATGCACTTAGGGAAATGGGGGAAGGTGCTGTGCAACCCTCTCGCTGACAATGTCTCTCTTGTCTATAATGTATCTATGAGAGAGAGAGAAATAGGCAATGCGAGAGTGAAAAAGTAAAATGGAAATGTGTCTACTGAGACCAGTATAAGGGGAAATCCTCACAATCCAGGACCGACAGTTGATTGGGAGGGCGCTTACAGTTTTCTGACACCAGAGCGGTACCTGAACTCACAAACCCAAACTACAAAGTGATGGGCATTGCCACTAGACTGCCGACCCCCTTTCGGGGCCCCAGCATATATCCTTTAGTCACACCTAGAGTTCCCAGGACAGTGCAGCATTCAGCGATTACACGAAAATATTGACAGCGCTAGGAGGCCATGCAAATGGCAGAGGTATGCTTTACAAAGCCCACGTAGCGTGCACAAAACAGCACATCAGTCAGGCCCACTTGAAGAGATGGTAAAGAGGAAATACTTCTGCTGCATCCAGTAAAACATAGAGATTGGCCTGCTTTAAAGGTTGACCATCTCCTTCATGGGTGTCTGTCAATATGATACTTCCCTGCTGCAAAGCTTACATTCGAAACGCCAGAACAACTAGGCCCAGAGCACAAAGATGCAGTCAGGTTGAAATAACGAGATACTGAAGAGCAATTTTGTATTTCAGAGTGGGAAAAGCAAATATGACCCCGACGTGATTTGAACACGCAACCTTCTGATCTGGAGTCAGACGCGCTACAATTGTACCACGAGGTCCTTGTGGAAATCCACCTGGTGTGTCTGATGACAGAATAAAGGTAGGAGACGTACATGGACCTGCAGAGCCTCATTGCTTCTTTAAGTAGACTGGCTAGGATAGCTTCCTTCTGTGCATCAGTACACGCTGCAGCCAAACCCTTCCCATGAAGTCTTGATGTTTATGAATTGAATGGCAAGTTTTGAAAAACTAAAGCAAGCGAGAAGAATTGCTTGCAGTTTATTGGATTTTTTGGACGTCAGCAGACGAGACCTGCGAGAGGTAAACAGAAGTTCATAGTTGGTCATGCTGAATTTTTGAGCCAAAATGCATCGTCCCTGGGTGGGCTTGAACCACCAACCTTTCGGTTAACAGCCGAACGCGCTAACCGATTGCGCCACAGAGAGTCATGCAGTGCTTACACTGGGGCCTGATTGGTGTGCTGTTTGCTTATGCTCCCCAGGCAACCTGAAAATATTTCTAAAATAGCTCTATTTCCCAGAGCAAATCAGGGTATCAAGCACTTCCCTACCTCCCGTAATCCACAAACACAGGGGATTTAGTAGAGGACAGAGCCCATCAACAGTGCACCAAATGCCCTCTGTGTAGGCATAACTTGCTATGAGGAGAAAGCCACAGTTGCGCACATGTGTTAAAAGGGGACAGTAGGCTGAACCCAGAGAACACGGGAGAAATGACTCAGGTTTACTGAGTGGAACACTCTGTGTCTTTGTGCCCAAAACAGCAGCGTCTTTTCGGTTAACAGCCGAACGCGCTAACCAATTGCGCCACAGAGACTCACTGGCATGTGTGTTCTGCCTTTGGCCTGATTGCATTGCTATTTTTTTCTGATTGGCAGAAAACCTGAACTTTTTTCTGAAAAAGGCATGCCTCTCTTAGCACTGCAGTGCATTAGACTGCTCCCTTGCTTCCCTGAGTCCCCAAATACACAACCACCTTGGGCACAATAGAAGACGCATTCCAGCAGATTTAGCAAGAGTGCACCAAGGTTTCTATATGTAGGTACCTTGCTGAGAAGCAAGACCTGCAGTTGCATTCTTCTGTTAAAAGAGGGCAGCAGAGTGCACCAAGAGAACTTGGGGGAAGTAGCTTATGTTAACTACTTGCCATGCTCTTTATAGATCCCTCTGTTTGACTGGGTGAATTCTAATTTCTGGGGTAGAGTAAGCAATTTTTGGATCTAGAGGCTGTGCGCAACAAGAATGCTATATACTGCACTGTACTGCTACTGAAAAGTTACCAATTTTACAGGATGTTCAGGTAAGCTTTGTTTCAGAAAACAACTTGCTAGAGGCACTAAGACAGATTACTGGGACAAAGGAAGAGGGTTTGGGGATTAGCACGTCTCCTATGAAAGGTACAGTCACGCCCGAGACAACTCTGAGTGTCACCTCAAATTCTAAGAAATGCAAACTAGGGACCTACGCCTTTTATTGCCAGTGGATCTTTGTGTTTCAGACAAATGTGCACGCCTCCCAGAGCCCCTTGCAATGCACTTAGGGAAAGGGGGGAAGGTGCTGTGAAGCCCTCTCACTGACAATGTCTCTCTTGTCTATAATGTAACTATGAGAGAGAGAGAAATAGGCAATGCGAGAGTGAAAAAGTAAAATGGAAATGTGTCTACTGAGACCAGTATAAGGGGAAATCCTCACAATCCAGGACCGACAGTTGATTGGGAGGGCGCTTACAGGTTTCCGACACCAGACCGGTACCTGAACTCACAAACCCAAACTGCAAAGTGATGGGCATTGCCACTAGACTGCCGACCCCCTTTCGGGGCCCCAACATATATCCTTTAGTCACACCTAGAGTTCCCAGGACAGTGCAGCATTCAGCGATTACACGAAAATATTGACAGCGCTAGGAGGCCATGCAAATGGCAGAGGTATGCTTTACAAAGCCCACGTAGCGTGCACAAAACAGCACATCAGTCAGGCCCACTTGAAGAGATGGTAAAGAGGAAATACTTCTGCTGCATCCAGTAAAACATAGAGATTGGCCTGCTTTAAAGCTTGACCATGTCCTTCATGGGTGTCTGTCAATATGATACTTCCCTGCTGCAAAACTTACATTCGAAACGCCAGAACAACTAGGCCCAGAGCACAAAGATGCAGTCAGGTTGAAATAACGAGATACTGAAGAGCAATTTTGTATTTCAGAGTGGGAAAAGCAAGTATGACCCCGTTGTGATTTGAACACACAACCTTCTGATCTGGAGTCAGACGCGCTACCATTGCGCCACGAGGTCCTTGTGGCAATCCACCTGGTGTGTCTGATGACAGAATAAAGGTAGGAGACGTACATGCACCTGCAGAGCCTCATTGCTTCTTTAAGTAGACTGGCTAGGATAGCTTCCTTCTGTGCATCAGTACACGCTGCAGCCAAACCCTTCCCATGAAGTCTTGATGTTTATGAATTGAATGGCAAGTTTTGAAAAACTAAAGCAAGCGAGAAGAATTGCTTGCAGTTTTTTGGATTTTTTGGACGTCAGCAGACGAGACCTGCGTGAGGTAAACAGAAGTCCATAGTTGGTCACGCTGAATTTTTGGGCCAAAATGCAAAGTCCCTGGGTGGGCTTGAACCACCAACCTTTCGGTTAACAGCCAAACGCGCTAACCGATTGCGCCACAGGAACTCATGCAGTCCTTACACAGGGGCCTGATTGGTGTGCTGTTTGCTTATGCTTCCCAGGCAACCTGAAAATATTTCTAAAATAGCTCTTTTTCCCACAGCAAATCAGGGTATCAAGCACTTCCCTACCTCCCCTAATCCACAAACACAGGGGATTTAGTAGAGGACAGAGCCCATCAACAGTGCACCAAATGTCCTCTGTATAGGCATAACTTGCTATGAGGAGAAAGCCACAGTTGCGCACTTGTGTTAAAAGGGGACAGTAGGCTGAACCCAGAGAACACGGGAGAAATGACTCAGGTTTACTGAGTGGAACACTCTGTGTCTTTGTGCCAAAAACAGCAGCGTCTTTTCGGTTAACAGCCGAACGCGCTAACCAATTGCGCCACAGAGACTCACTGGCATGTGTGTTCTGCCTTTGGCCTGATTGCATTGCTATTTTTTTCTGATTGGCAGAAAACCTGAACTTTTTTCTGAAAAAGGCATGCCTCTCTTAGCACTGCAGTGCATTAGACTGCTCCCTTGCTTCCCTGAATCCCCAAATACACAACCACCCTGGGCACAATAGAAGACACATTCCAGCAGATTTAGCAAGAGTGCACCAAGGTTTCTATATGTAGGTACCTTGCTGAGAAGCAAGACCTGCAGTTGCATTCTTCTGTTAAAAGAGGGCAGCAGAGTGCACCAAGAGAACTTGGGGGAAGTAGCTTATGTTAACTACTTGCCATGCTCTTTATAGATCCCTCTGTTTGACTGGGTGAATTCTAATTTCTGGGGTAGAGTAAGCAATTTTTGGATCTAGATGCTGTGCGCAACAGGAATGCTATATACTGCACTGTACTGCTACTGAAAAGTTACCAATTTTACAGGATGTTCAGGTAAGCTTTGTTTCAGAAAACAACTTGCTAGAGGCACTAAGACAGATTACTGGGACAAAGGAAGAGGGTTTGGGGATTAGCACATCTCCTATGAAAGGTACAGTCACGCCCGAGACAACTCTGAGTGTCACCTCAAATTCTAAGAAATGCAAACTAGGGACCTACGCTTTTTATTGCCAGTGGATCTTTGTGTTTCAGACAAATGTGCACGCCTCCCAGAGCCCCTTGCAATGCACTTAGGGAAATGGGGGAAGGTGCTGTGAAACCCTCTCGCTGACAATGTCTCTCTTGTCTATAATGTATCTATGAGAGAGCGAGAAATAGGCAATGCGAGAGTGAAAAAGTAAAATGGAAATGTGTCTACTGAGACCAGTATAAGGGGAAATCCTCACAATCCAGGACCGACAGTTGATTGGGAGGGCGCTTACAGGTTTCCGACACCAGACCGGTACCTGAACTCACAAACCCAAACTGCAAAGTGATGGGCATTGCCACTAGACTGCCGACCCCCTTTCGGGGCCCCAGCATATATCCTTTAGTCACACCTAGAGTTCCCAGGACAGTGCAGCATTCAGCGATTACACGAAAATATTGACAGCGCTAGGAGGCCATGCAAATGGCAGAGGTATGCTTTACAAAGCCCACGTAGCGTGCACAAAACAGCACATCAGTCAGGCCCACTTGAAGAGATGGTAAAGAGGAAATACTTCTGCTGCATCCAGTAAAACATAGAGATTGGCCTGCTTTAAAGGTTGACCATGTCCTTCATGGGTGTCTGTCAATATGATACTTCCCTGCTGCAAAGCTTACATTTGAAACGCCAGAACAACTAGGCCCAGAGCACAAAGATGCAGTCAGGTTGAAATAACGAGATACTGAAGAGCAATTTTGTATTTCAGAGTGGGAAAAGGAAGTATGACCCCGACGTGATTTGAACACACAACCTTCTGATCTGGAGTCAGACGCGCTACCATTGCGCCACGAGGTCCTTGCGGCAGCTCACCTGGTGTGTCTGATGACAGAATAAAGGTAGGAGACGTACATGGACCTGCAGAGCCTCATTGCTTCTTTAAGTAGACTGGCTAGGATAGATTCCTTCTGTGCATCAGTACACGCTGCAGCCAAACCCTTCCCATGAAGTCTTGATGTTTATGAATTGAATGGCAAGTTTTGAAAAACTAAAGCAAGCGAGAAGAATTGCTTGCAGTTTATTGGATTTTTTGGACGTCAGCAGACGAGACCTGCGAGAGGTAAACAGAAGTCCATAGTTGGTCACGCTGAATTTTTGAGCCAAAATGCACCGTCCCTGGGTGGGCTTGAACCACCAACCTTTCGGTTAACAGCCAAACGCGCTAACCGATTGCGCCACAGAGACTCATGCAGTTCTTACACAGGGGCCTGATTGGTGTGCTGTTTGCTTATGCTTCCTAGGCAACCTGAAAATATTTCTAAAATAGCTCTTTTTCCCACAGCAAATCAGGGTATCAAGCACTTCCCTACCTCCCCTAATCCACAAACACAGGGGATTTAGTAGAGGACAGAGCCCATCAACAGTGCACCAAATGTCCTCTGTATAGGCATAACTTGCTATTAGGAGAAAGCCACAGTTGCGCACTTGTGTTAAAAGGGGACAGTAGGCTGAACCCAGAGAACACGGGAGAAATGACTCAGGTTTACTGAGTGGAACACTCTGTGTCTTTGTGCCAAAAACAGCAGCGTCTTTTCGGTTAACAGCCGAACGCGCTAACCAATTGCGCCACAGAGACTCACTGGCATGTGTGTTCTGCCTTTGGCCTGATTGCATTGCTATTTTTTTCTGATTGGCAGAAAACCTGAACTTTTTTCTGAAAAAGGCATGCCTCTCTTAGCACTGCAGTGCATTAGACTGCTCCCTTGCTTCCCTGAATCCCCAAATACACAACCACGCTGGGCACAAATAGAAGACACATTCCAGCAGATTTAGCAAGATTGCACCAAGGATTCTATATGTAGGTACCTTGCTGAGAAGCAAGACCTGCAGTTGCATTCTTCTGTTAAAAGAGGGCAGCAGAGTGCACCAAGAGAACTTGGGGGAAGTAGCTTATGTTAACTACTTGCCATGCTCTTTATAGATCCCTCTGTTTGACTGGGTGAATTCTAATTTCTGGGGTAGAGTAAGCAATTTTTGGATCTAGATGCTGTGCGCAACAGGAATGCTATATACTGCACTGTACTGCTACTGAAAAGTTACCAATTTTACAGGATGTTCAGGTAAGCTTTGTTTCAGAAAACAATTTGCTAGAGGCCCTAGGACAGATTACTGGGACAAAGGAAGAGGGTTTGGGGATTAGCACATCTCCTATGAAAGGTACAGTCACGCCCGAGACAACTCTGAGTGCCTCCTCAAATTCTAAGAAATGCAAACTAGGGACCTACGCTTTTTATTGCCAGTGGATCTTTGTGTTTCAGACAAATGTGCACGCCTCCCAGAGCCCCTTGCAATGCACTTAGGGAAAGGGGGGAAGGTGCTGTGAAGCCCTCTCGCTGACAATGTCTCTCTTGTCTATAATGTAACTATGAGAGAGAGAGAAATAGGCAATGCGAGAGTGAAAAAGTAAAATGGAAATGTGTCTACTGAGACCAGTATAAGGGGAAATCCTCACAATCCAGGACCGACAGTTGATTGGGAGGGCGCTTACAGGTTTCCGACACCAGACCGGTACCTGAACTCACAAACCCAAACTGCAAAGTGATGCCCATTGCCACTAGACTGCCGACCCCCTTTCGGGGCCCCAACATATATCCTTTAGTCACACCTAGAGTTCCCAGGACAGTGCAGCATTCAGCGATTACACGAAAATATTGACAGCGCTAGGAGGCCATGCAAATGGCAGAGGTATGCTTTACAAAGCCCACGAAGCGTGCACAAAACAGCACATCAGTCAGGCCCACTTGAAGAGATGGTAAAGAGGAAATACTTCTGCTGCATCCAGTAAAACATAGAGATTGGCCTGCTTTAAAGGTTGACCATGTCCTTCATGGGTGTCTGTCAATATGATACTTCCCTGCTGCAAAGCTTACATTCGAAACGCCAGAACAACTAGGCCCAGAGCACAAAGATGCAGTCAGGTTGAAATAACGAGATACTGAAGAGCAATTTTGTATTTCAGAGTGGGAAAAGGAAGTATGACCCCGACGTGATTTAAACACACAATCTTCTGATCTGGAGTCAGACGCGCTACCATTGCGCCACAAGGTCCTTGCGGCAGTCCACCTGGTGTGTCTGATGACAGAATAAAGGTAGGAGACGTACATGGACCTGCAGAGCCTCATTGCTTCTTTAAGTAGACTGGCTAGGATAGATTCCTTCTGTGCATCAGTACACGCTGCAGCCAAACCCTTCCCATGAAGTCTTGATGTTTATGAATTGAATGGCAAGTTTTGAAAAACTAAAGCAAGCGAGAAGAATTGCTTACAGTTTATTGTATTTTTTGGACATCAGCAGACGAGACCTGCGAGAGGTAAACAGAAGTTCATAGTTGGTCATGCTGAATTTTTGAGCCAAAATGCATCGTCCCTGGGTGGGCTTGAACCACCAACCTTTCGGTTAACAGCCGAACGCGCTAACCGATTGCGCCACAGAGACTCATGCAGTGCTTACACTGGGGCCTGATTGGTGTGCTGTTTGCTTATGCTTCCCAGGCAACCTGAAAATATTTCTAAAATAGCTCTATTTCCCACAGCAAATCAGGGTATCAAGCACTTCCCTACCTCCCCTAATCCACAAACACAGGGGATTTAGTAGAGGACAGAGCCCATCAACAGTGCACCAAATGTCCTCTGTATAGGCATAACTTGCTATGAGGAGAAAGCCACAGTTGCGCACTTGTGTTAAAAGGGGACAGTAGGCTGAACCCAGAGAACACAGGTGAAATGACTCAGGTTTACTGAGTGGAACACTCTGTGTCTTTGTGCCAAAAACAGCAGCGTCTTTTCAGTTAACAGCCGAACGCGCTAACCAATTGTGCCACAGAGACTCACTGGCATGTGTGTTCTGCCTTTGGCCTGATTGCATTGCTATTTTTTCTGATTGGCAGAAAACCTGAACTTTTTTCTGAAAAAGGCATGCCTCTCTTAGCACTGCAGTGCATTAGACTGCTCCCTTGCTTCCCTGAGTCCCCAAATACACAACCACCTTGGGCGCAATAGAAGACACATTCCAGCAGATTTAGTAAGAGTGCACCAAGGTTTCTATATGTAGGTACCTTGCTGAGAAGCAAGACCTGCAGTTGCATTCTTCTGTTAAAAGAGGGCAGCAGAGTGCACCAAGAGAACTTGGGGGAAGTAGCTTATGTTAACTACTTGCCATGATCTTTATAGATCCCTCTGTTTGACTGGGTGAATTCTAATTTCTGGGGTAGAGTAAGCAATTTTTGGATCTAGATGCTGTGCGCAACAGGAATGCTATATACTGCACTGTACTGCTACTGAAAAGTTACCAATTTTACAGGATGTTCAGGTAAGCTTTGTTTCAGAAAACAACTTGCTAGAGGCCCTAGGACAGATTACTGGGACAAAGGAAGAGGGTTTGGGGATTAGCACATCTCCTATGAAAGGTACAGTCACGCCCGAGACAACTCTGAGTGCCTCCTCAAATTCTAAGAAATGCGAACTGGGGTCCTACGCCTTTTATTGCCAGTGGTTCTTTGTGTTTCAGACAAATGTGCACGCCTCCCAGAGCCCCATGCAATGCACTTAGGGAAATGGGGGAAGGTGCTGTGCAACCCTCTCGCTGACAATGTCTCTCTTGTCTATAATGTATCTATGAGAGAGAGCGAAATAGGCAATGCGAGAGTGAAAAAGTAAAATGGAAATGTGTCTACTGAGACCAGTATAAGGGGAAATCCTCACAATCCAGGACCGACAGTTGATTGGGAGGGCGCTTACAGTTTTCTGACACCAGAGCGGTACCTGAACTCACAAACCCAAACTACAAAGTGATGGGCATTGCCACTAGACTGCCGACCCCCTTTCGGGGCCCCAGCATATATCCTTTAGTCACACCTAGAGTTCCCAGGACAGTGCAGCATTCAGCGATTACACGAAAATATTGACAGCGCTAGGAGGCCATGCAAATGGCAGAGGTATGCTTTACAAAGCCCACGTAGCGTGCACAAAACAGCACATCAGTCAGGCCCACTTGAAGAGATGGTAAAGAGGAAATACTTCTGCTGCATCCAGTAAAACATAGAGATTGGCCTGCTTTAAAGGTTGACCATGTCCTTCATGGGTGTCTGTCAATATGATACTTCCCTGCTGCAAAGCTTACATTCGAAACGCCAGAACAACTAGGCCCAGAGCACAAAGATGCAGTCAGGTTGAAATAACGAGATACTGAAGAGCAATTTTGTATTTCAGAGTGGGAAAAGGAAGTATGACCCCGACGTGATTTGAACACACAACCTTCTGATCTGGAGTCAGACGCGCTACCATTGCGCCACGAGGTCCTTGCAGCAGTCCACCTGGTGTGTCTGATGACAGAATAAAGGTAGGAGACGTACATGGACCTGCAGAGCCTCATTGCTTCTTTAAGTAGACTGGCTAGGATAGATTCCTTCTGTGCATCAGTACACGCTGCAGCCAAACCCTTCCCATGAAGTCTTGATGTTTATGAATTGAATGGCAAGTTTTGAAAAACTAAAGCAAGCGAGAAGAATTGCTTACAGTTTATTGGATTTTTTGGACGTCAGCAGACGAGACCTGCGAGAGGTAAACAGAAATTCATAGTTGGTCATGCTGAATTTTTGAGCCAAAATGCATCGTCCCTGGGTGGGCTTGAACCACCAACCTTTCGGTTAACAGCCGAACGCGCTAACCGATTGCGCCACAGAGACTCATGCAGTGCTTACACTGGGGCCTGATTGGTGTGCTGTTTGCTTATGCTTTCCAGGCAACCTGAAAATATTTCTAAAATAGCTCTATTTTCCACAGCAAATCAGGGTATCAAGCACTTCCCTACCTCCCCTAATCCACAAACACAGGGGATTTAGTAGAGGACAGAGCCCATCAACAGTGCACCAAATGTCCTCTCTATAGGCATAACTTGCTATGAGGAGAAAGCCACAGTTGCGCACTTGTGTTAAAAGGGGACAGTAGGCTGAACCCAGAGAACACAGGTGAAATGACTCAGGTTTACTGAGTGGAACACTCTGTGTCTTTGTGTCAAAAACAGCAGCGTCTTTTCGGTTAACAGCCGAACGCGCTAACCAATTGCGCCACAGAGACTCACTGGCATGTGTGTTCTGCCTTTGGCCTGATTGCATTGCTATTTTTTTCTGATTGGCAGAAAACCTGAACTTTTTTCTGAAAAAGGCATGCCTCTCTTAGCACTGCAGTGCATTAGACTGCTCCCTGTGGGATGTATTTACCCATGCATTCGAGCCCTACCTCAAAACTGTGCAGTACTGACATGGAAAACATCATGATGGCCAGAGCTTCCCAGAAAATGCACAGGGAAGTGCATGAAGAATAGGCTGCCACCCATTTTTGCCGATGTTATGGGCACAGAAGGACACTGCCTAAAACCACCATTGGACTACCCACACAGTAGTCTGAAACCATTGGGAATGGCAATGCTGATTGCCAAAAGCAAACCCATAACTGTGGAGAATTCATTTTCTTAAATCCCAAAAAGGGGTGCAGTACCAGTACTCACCACTATCCAAAAGCCGGCATTTTAAAACAACACCAGATTTTACTTTTTGCAAAACTGAATAAATGAACCCAAAACAGGCCAAAGAAAGACTTACTGAGAGGTGGATACAATCTAAAGTTATATTCTGAAGTGACTTGAAGGTTTATAACAAGACTGGCTGCGCTGTGGATTTCAGCAGTTTAAGTAAATTTGGACTGAAAGACACTAAAAAAAATCTAAATGTTTAAATTGACTGAGTGACCTACTTTTGAGTGTCACATAGGTTGCAATTGTTTAAATGTCATAGTTTTAAACTTAGAATCAGCATTCTAGCTGCATATGTAAAAATGTTTAGTTTTATTTGAATGCAGGAACTGGGGAACAAAAAGTGACATTTTATCTGAAACTTGGCTTAAGGAACTGAATTCTGCCTGGCAACTACCCCCATCAGGAGTGAAACTTGAGTCACAGCTGTGTTCCCAGGCCTAGCTGCCCTTTTGCTGCTCACACCAAAAGGGATATGACACTTCCCTGATTGAATTACCTGGGCTCTGCAGGAAATTGAACAAAGCCCTGTCCTGACTCAGGCAAATGTTTTATTGGCGGGAGTCGTAAATGGAGCTTCCTCTTGGCAGAAGCTGGGAGGGGCAGGGTCTCTGAGCTTGGCAGAAACTGGAAAGACTGGTTTCTGTACCATGTGACCTGAAAAGACACACCTCTATAGCCAGAATATGGTTTTAGAAAAAGATGAATAACTCATAGTACGGACTTGTGAAAATTATTTAAATTATACCATAATTCTTGTGATTTTTCTGCCCACATTTTAAGAGGTTTTTCGAACCGGTGGCATGTTCAGGGGGGTTTTAGCGGAAAAGAGGATATTACTCAAAATGTGTGCATGTGAAAAATCAGACACTTCATCAACTAATGTCCATACTCCTTGCGCACATGTGTGTAAATTTGGGTCAATGTCCTGAATTGCAAAATCAGTTAAAAAGTGAAATATGTGCCATTTCTGAATGCAAGCCCCCAGGAAGAGCAGAGTTTGAACAGGGTATACCTCCTGTAATGCATGATGGGTGAAGATGATTTTAAAACAACATGTACCTCTGCAAATATGTATTTGGGTTCAAATCTAGATTTGTGTGTAAGTTGACAGGAGGAGTGGACTTTCTGCAGGCTGTAAAATGACATCACTCTGACACAATTTAGCTCCCCCAATCAAATGAGAAATGGAAGTTTGACCAATTAGAAGCTGAGAGAGAGGTAGGGTCAGTGATGCTAGAACACACCCACATTCTAAACACATAAAAGCAGACAGACAGGACAGATAGAGACTTTCCAATCCATTTGCAGCTGGAAGCTCTGCCGGGAAAATCCATACTTTACCTCCATCAATCTCCAGAGAAAGCTGTGCAGAAAGATCCAGACTTTAAATCCCTCAATCTTCAGAATCCAGAGAGAGAGCAGACCCAGATCACTGTGAAGTGCAGAGACCAGAGTCCCGTCTAAAACCTGACCAGATCCATGGCGAGGCCCATTTCACTCAAGAATATAGTGTGAGTACCTAGAAAACTGTGCAGAACCAATCTCTTAGTTAAAATAATATAATTCAAATCTATTTTAATCTAAGTAGAACTGTCTCCTAACTGTCACCTGTCATTTTCTAGTTGCAAGCTGCACTTGTCTTTTTGAACTTTAAAATTTCAAATCTGAAAAACGACCTTTATTTAATCGCTCATATCTCCGCAACCGTTTGTGCTAGAGACTTGCAGTAACTTTCCCCTGAAAGCTGAGAATCGTGGCTTTCCTACGAACCTAGAACCGCATATAGTTTTGCCGTAATCGTGAAAAACGCACTCGCGAAGTTTGCCGCGATTTGCAAATTTCTCCACGTGTGAAAACAGAAGCTTCTTGCTTTCAGTTGCTAAAAATTCGTTTAACCTGCTAGTTACACCCTAGATCCTTGCTAAAGTGAGCCTGGACTAATATTAACTAGATACCACTCACCCTGAACTTCTAGAGGGAATTAAAAGCAAATTTAGCATATTTTTCACTTAATTGCCAGCACATATAAAAGCATTTTGCCTGTGTTTTCAACGTCTGTAGTCTAAGTTGCTGGGTGAACTGAATTACGTTTGAATTGCATTTCTGAGAACTGTGTGCTTCCTTCCATTTCCTTGCATTGCATAAAAGGGGGGGGTGAATTGTCTAAGAAAGTGATTACATTGTCTTTTGCTGAAATCCTATCAAGTTATTTTCTTTACTGCATTTCATTCAACATTGCATCCCTCCGAAATCTATAAAGCATTCTCTACCACATTATTCTTCTGTCCCTATTTACCAGTGTGCTACCTTATCCATTTCATGTCAACTCCTTAGTGATTATAAAGAAGTGTGCTAGTGCCAGATTCTCCGTTGTTAATCTTTATCATATCAGATTAAGTGTGATATTCAATTATTAATTTATTATAAATTGTGATATATATATCTATATTGTTTAAAGTATCAATTAAACCTTTTAACTTGCAAAACAGAACTACTTCTTGGCTCAGTGGGGTCAGGGGGATTCCAACAGAGGGGTGTTATATAGGGGTAGTCATCCAGAACGCATGAACTGGACATAAAGATATATCAATAAGGGTTTTCATTCAGTATTCTAGACTAGGCGTTGACTTGGCTGTAGTGCTGAATTGAATCCTCTTACAAAATTGGGGGCTCCGGCCGGACGTTTGGGTTAGAATACCACTTGTGCAGCTTAATACAGCGTGCCAGCTGACCAGATACACATATCCAGTCGGATCACCACGCTGCATTACGCTGTGAAGCATTCCTCAAAAGGGACACTCCAAGAAAAGTTCTGTTCTGCAAAAATAAAATACAAACTTCTGTAAGTCAGGACAGAGACCAATCTCTAGAATGACGACCTTGGTAGATATGAAAATAGCCAGAGAGCACTTCTTACATAAACTATTTGTGAGAGGTGAATGGGCTGAGCAGGGCCAGGATGCCTGGTTGCAGGCCATCACGCGACAGGTCACTGAAACAGGGTCAGACTTATGGAGAGATCAGGGTCCATTACATGTGGCCCTGAGGGAACTATATATGGCTCCTAAGGCCAAAGATGAACACAATAAGATTGTTAGGATAGCGGCATATTTATATTTATATATGGGAGCCATACAGAATAAATGTGCTGAAGGCCCTGATCTGGCAAAAAGGCAACAGATGGCGTTAGAGAAGGCCCAATCTGATCTGGACTCTTCTGAGCAAAGGCTGCACAGGAGCCAGGAGTCAGAAAATGAGACCAGGCAGTACATCACTAAAATAAAGGAGGATATGGATGTGCTGCAAAAGGAAAAGTCAGAACAGGATACCAGATTTCTGGCCTTGCAGAAGGAACACCAAGAAGGTTTGGACTCCCTACTGCAAAGCCAGAAAAAGCTGGAGCAACAACTGGACTTCAACAGGGTATGTGCTGAGCAGGTAGTCACCCTGCAAGGCCACCTAGATAGAGTGAAGGCAGAGAGCAACAAACTAATTCTGAAAGACCTGGATACCCAGGCAGAGTTTGATCAGGAGCGCCAGAAAGCTGGTGCCTTCCAAAGGCAAAGGGACGACCTGGCAGCACAGATGCAGGCTCTCAGTCAGGAAAGAGACACCATAGGCCAGGAAGTCTGCCATTTAAAAAGGAAAATGGAAGAAAATCACCTGGCCCTCCAGGGGCTGGGTGACCTCCAAAAAGAAAACCAGAACTTGGTAGAGCACACCAGAAGGGTGGAAGATGTTCTGCCAATAAAGGAGCAGGCCGGTAGGGATGGGACTCAGGAGGTAAACCTCCTGCAGCAAAGACCGGCCCAGTTCTCCAGGACCAACCAGGAAGCACAGAGGGAAAATGAGGCCCTCTGTCAACACAATGATAGGCTCCAACAACAGGTAGCGATGCAGGAGAGACTGATAGAGTCTAGTAAGGCCTTGACTGAGGAACTGAAAGCACAAATTCAGGCTCTTGCATTGCAACAGGGAGCAGGGGCGGATAGAGATGAGGTCCGCTGGGAAAGAGAGACTCCTGACCATAACCTCAGGAGCCCTAACACCAGGGGCCTTCATCTCTCCCAGTCCCTGGACTCTACCACCCCCATGTCCCCGGGCGCACATGAGCACAGGGCCACAGGGATGGCAGATTACTATCCAGCTAAAAGTATGGGGCTCATAGGCCAGTACCACTCAGGAATGGATGGGCGGGCATCTGGGCATGGGCACCCAAGCATGGTGCAATTCAGTGGGGAACCCCGGGAGAATAGGCCCATTAAGGGCATCCTGAAAACCTCTGCCCAGTTAGGTCAGTGGAGGGGGTACCCATCAAATCCTGGCAGCAAGGAGGAATCTGAAGACTCCTCTGAACTGCGCAGGACACAGGAGACCAGGTCCCCACATTCTGCCAGCCATTCCCAGGCTCGCAGAATCCGGGAAAACCTGGAAGAACAGACGGGAACCTCTGGGAGCAGTGCCTCTGAGTCCGAGGACGAATGGACAAGGGTTACCCGAACCAAAAAGGCCAATAAGGCAAAAAGGGCCTTGCTTAAGGACCCCTTAAAGCAGATTAAGGCGATCAGGAGCGTCATCACGCCTTACCATAAGAACGCTAAGTATTCTGTTTGGGAGCACTTAGAGTTGTTTGAACAAATGATGGAGACTTTCCATTTGAAGGACAGCCAAAGCTGTATTCAATATGTAAAGTGGACCTTCTCCCCGGAATACTCCAGTTTCTTTGCGGGGCTGGAGGACCAAAATCATTTAAGATGGTCCACCTATAAGGCGGCCATCTTGAAACATTTTTCTGTTCACAGAAATCCTCAAGAGGCTCGCAAGGCAGTCTACAATTTGCAATGTGGGGAGGATCAGGCCCCACAAGAATTTGTGCAGGAGTTAAAGCGTGCTTTTGCACAGACCACAAGAAGGGTGCGCACGGATAGCAGAGAATTTATAAATACGTTTTTCCACGCCTTGCCCAAATATATCATGACCCAGCTCGTGAGGGATTTTCACGAGAAAAGATCTTTAGACTGGGTCATTGAACAGGCTACCCGGATCTATGAGGTGCAGAAACCGATACATAGCAAAAGTAATGCCCAGAAAAACCCCAAAGCCAACAGCACCCCTGCTGCTGCCAAGGTGGCAGAGGTAAAGGTCACCCCCGTTTTGGATTTGGAGATGGGGGGGCCTAAAAACCTACCTGCACCTAATAATGCTAGGCCCAGGAGGTCCTCGGTTCAGTCACAGACAGGGAGCCAAGGAGGCAGCCCCACAAATGGGGTCCCTCGCTCTCCTGATTATGTAAGTCCCCGTTACAAGGGAAATCGACCCATCCTGGGTTATGTGTGGACTCCTCCAGCCCAAGGGGGGGGATCCAGCCAAGCACCTAACCCAGGGAACTTCCCTCCCAACTTCCCACAGGAGGGCAGAAATTCTCCAAATCCTGGGCAGAACTTTTTCCCCAGGTATCCACCCAATTTCCAACCCCAAAATCATCCATCCTTCTTTCCCCAATTCCCTGAGCCCAGACAACCTAATCCGGGAGATGGGAGGCCAAGGGTGGAGGGGTACCCAAATCTTCCCAACCAGGGGTACTACCAAAGAAGGGATAGCTACCCTTCCCGGGATCAGCCCAGGGGAGAAAACAGGGCCCCGTATCAGCCTGAGCGGGTTTCCCAGTTAGAGCGCCAGGTTCAAAACATGGCGCGGGATCTGGGTCACATACTGAGGGCTCAGCAGAACCCTCAGATCAGCATGCCGGCGCAGAACGCACCCAACTCTGGACCTGGTGCTCCAGAACAATGACGGGGGCAGCACCCCGATAACTCACCGGTTCCCAGGGAGGAGGCACAAGGGGAAGGGGGGTGTAAAGCCTTGGAGGAAGCTTCCTTCCTCACTTGTAAACAGCCCCTGGAAACCCAGGAACCGGAAACAAAATCTCTTGCCCCTGAAAGTCTGCCTCCTAAGGAGCAGAGGGGGGGTAGGAGAAACGAAAGACCCAAACAGACTCAGTTTGAGGAGGAGGTACAGGTCTTCCAATTTGAGGGAGAGGGATCCTCAGAGGATCCTGGGAAAAGGATCTTCTCCTTCAGAGAGGGGGGAACTCCTCCCAAAGAAAAATGGGTCCCTAGGGATGCAAATCCAGATTGGGGAGATGTGGAGACTGAGCTACCGCCGCCCACCATCTCATCCCAGAACCAACCGCAAGAAAATCCCCTGGTTCAAACCCATCCTGGTGACTGCCTCCAAAAAGGGGGGGGCGGCCCAGAACCGGAGCCAGGGGAACCCACAATGGCTCTGATCTCCAGTTGCCAAATTTTTCTTTCAGATTCCCAAGGCTCTCCACAGAATTCTGCCCAAATCTCTTCGCTAGCGATGTCCAAAACCAGAAAATTAGCCCACCAGTTGTCCAAAAATGTGCATTATCTGTGCCCCCTTGAGGAGAAGGAGGGAAGATATTATGCCCCGGTACAAGTACAGGGGCAGGGTACAATTTTGGCACTGGTGGACACTGGATCTCAAGCTACCCTTCTGTCCAGAAGGGCCTTTGACGAACTGAATGCAGGAAGGGGAGAGAATTACCAAATTCCTCTCACCTCTCTTCCTGGGCAACTCCAGAACTTTGACGGGAAGGAAATTCCCGTCGAGGGGACGGCAGATTTGGACATTAAAATTGGGCGACACAAGTTGAAACACCCGGTCATAGTTGTGGCCCCAGAGGGCACCCCTTGTTTACTAGGGAATGACCTCCTGAGAAGGTTGTCACCCCTAATAGATTGCGTAAACAAGGTCCTCTGGACCCAGACTAGCCGACCAATAAAATTAAAACGGAGTGTCAACCATGTTAGTTTAAACGGCACCTGCCACATGGTTGAACAAAAATCTGACCAAGTAGAATTTCACTTCCAGAATAGCCAAATTCCAGACGTGACAGTAATAGCAGTAGGACAACAGACTGGTGATGGAGGGTCCTCTCTATTTCTGAAAATCAACCTTCCTTCCAGTTTAAAGTGGTATTCCACACTGGAAGGAAACACCCTGAAATTCTATACTAATCCACAATCAGAAACTCCCACTCCTACAGTCCAGAAAGATGTGAAATTCACTCAGAGCCTGGCTGATATTCAGCAAATTGGAGAGCAGTTGTTCATCCCTGTTCAGTTAAATGATGGGAAGGACTCTGTTCTCGCTCGAGTGTGTGTGAACAACGGTAAGAGCTTCATCAGCGAAGCCATGTTTCGCCAACTCCCAAAAGATCCAGCCAGTCCCACCTTCAAACTGATAGACAAATGGGAAATGGACCTGGAAGCATCTGATTCCAAACATCTCCTGCCAAGCAGGTGTATGCTCAAAATCTCCATTGGCAACAAGAGCATAGTCCACAATTGTTGGGTCGTGCGAGACGTCCCTGCCGCCTTTTACTTAGGCAGTGACATTCGCAATCGCTTTGCCATTAGTTTGGACCTAATAAACTTCAAAGCTTGGTCCCGATTAGCGGATAATCCCATGGGCTTTGATGATCCAGAAAAAGCCTTTAGGTCAGCTCAATTGCTACCTTATGCAGTTGAAATTCAGATTAAAGAGGAAGTCACCATCCCAGAAAGGACCTGACAATTCTCCCTGGAAGTGAAAGTTAAAAGGGGACAAGAGTTGAAAAACCCTGATGCTTACATACATCTAAACGCTTCTCTCCAACAGCAAGGGTTGGGGGTAAACCCAACTCCATTAGTCAACATAGAACATGACACCATTCCAATAGAGGTGGATAACAGCGAGTTAAAGAGTATTACTCTAGCCGCAGGCACCATTATTGGAATGGTGGTTGATGACCGACATTTTTCCATTGATTTAGGTAATGAACTGTTAGGACCAATCCCCAAGGACTGTTTTGACAGTGACAGTGAGGACAACACAACACCAGACAGGATTTTTACCCGGCATGGGGGGAACTTCCTGGTGTACACTTCCTGCCCCTATGGTAAGGAAGATGTGACTTGTGACTTCAGGAGGGATGAGGTGATTTTCCAGGTCCATGAGGGCTGCCTTTCCCACCTGAAGCCTCCGGTCCAAATCAGCACTCTAACCAGGGACTTCTCCACCCAGCTGGAGGAGGCCGCTGAAATAGCCAAACCAGAAGTCTTTCCAGGCTTCAGGCAGATGGTGGAAGAGAGAGTCAACCTAGCTGATGCCTGTGTGACTCTGGAACAAAAGCAAAAGTTGAAACAAGTTTTCTTGGATTTCCAAGATCTCTTTGCGGTAGACTCATATGACTGTGGTCGCACTGACATCCACACAACAACTATCCCCACGGACCCTGGCATGACCCCTGTGTTTGTGAAGCAATATCGCTTGCCTCTCGCATCAATGGAGTGACTTACGGAAATAATTAAGAACCTTGAGTCCCGGGGAATAATCCGTCCAGTCCACAGCACCTTCAATAATCCGGTGCTGGGAATATTGAAGCCAAACGGCCAGTGGAGACTCTGCGCCGACCTCAGGGAGCTCAACAAACGGGTCCACACTTCCCGATGGCCTCTTCCCTACATTGACCAAGGGCTGGCCCAGATCCAGGGGTCACAGGTATTCACCGCAATCGACCTGACCAATGGATACTGGACCGTGCCTGTCAGCAGGGAGGACCAATACAAACTGGCTTTTACCTTTGGGGGCCAGCAGTACACATGGACCCGGACTCCCTTCGGATACCTTAACTCCGGTAATGAGTTCAACATTTTCCTACATAAGGCCATGCCCGACCTGGGTGCGAGGGGTAACCTGGCTTATGTAGATGATGTCCTCGTCAAAAGTTCATCTGTGGAGGAACACATAGCGGAGATCCGTTATGTTCTGACGCAGTTGAGGGCCGCCGGAGCAAAACTTTCCTTTCAGAAAGCACAGTGGTGTAGAACCCGTGTTAATTTCTTGGGGCACGAGATTACTCCTCAGGGTCTCTGTCCCCAGGAAAAGAAAGTGGAAGCACTTCAGAAACTGAAAGACCCCACAACTCTGCGAGAACTAAGGAGCCTCCTTGGACTGACTAATTACAGCAGAAAGTTCATTGAGGGATACGCAGAGATCACCAGACCCCTGATTCATCTCCTGAAGGGGGGGGTCAAGTGGGAATGGGGTCCAGAACAATCCGAGGCGGTAAAACAACTCAAAAGAAGCCTCTCACAAGCGCCTTGCCTAGCTTACCCTGTCAGAAACAAGGAGTTCTTCCTGGAGACGGGGTTCTCTAATACGTGCTTGACGGCAGTATTATACCAAAAGCATGACAAGGTCAATAAAGTAATCTCCTATGCAAGCAAAACTTTATCCTCTGTGGAGGAAAAATTCAACGATTGTGAGAAGGCACTCCTGGCGACGGTGTGGGCATTGAAGAATTACCGCCCGTTTATCCAGGGGGAACACATCATAGTGGAGACTCCACACCAGCCTCTGCAATATCTCCAAAGTGATAGAATCCGGGCCGGAAATGTGAGTAATTCCCGAATCACTTCCTGGATTCTATCAATGCAAGGCTTTCCTGTGGAGGTCAGATATGGCCAAAACAAGAAGAGTCCCCTCGCGCAAGGTCTGGCTGACTTGCATGATTGTGCCAGAGAAAACTGTCTCAAGGACGAAAGTCTAAAAATCAAGGACAACACGGAGGCATACCTTAATTCCCCACACAGTCTTTGAAGAGGACAAGTGTGAGGGAATGCCCACTGTCTATGTGGATGGATGCTCTTACCATGTTGACAACGACGGGGAGAAAGAACTGGTGGCTGGCGTAGGGAATGCATGGGTGAATGAGTCCCCAGAACCCTCCGCTGGATACAAAATTGGTCCCCGAAGTAGTCAGGTGGCAGAATTGATGGCTGTGCATCAGGCCATCCTCACTGCTGTCCAGCATCAACTCCACGAACTGGTCATAATCACAGATTCGGATTATGTACAGAACGGGTTCGTGGAGCACCTGGTTAATTGGAAAACCAGAGGCATGTTATGTGCTAACAACAAACCCTTGAAACATGGGAAGTTGATCCAAAACATCGATGATCTGGTCACGTCGAATGGGATGACCATCTATTGGAAAAAGATCAAGGGTCATTCCAAAGTAGAGGGACCAGACAAAACTGGAAATGACTTAGCTGATCAGCTGGCCAAAACCGGGGCCATCCAAGGGGATCTAATTGAGATTGAGTCCCTGTTGGGGGAAATCCAGGTCCCTGCTATCACTAGGTCCCAGACGAATGCTCACAACGACCTTTCAATTGTACAATGGAGTAAGGAGACCCCTGATGCTGATTTGATTACCGCTCAGAAGGGGGATCCAATTATTGGTAAATTTTACCAGCACCTTGAGGACCCTGAGAACTTTCCCCTGACGGATACCGATTACATTGGGAAAGAGGACCTAAGAGTGTTGATGAAATGTCCAAAAATGTTCCGGATCCAAGACGGTTTGTTGGTAAGGAAATCCAAAGCTGGCCACGATCAGTGGGTGGTTCCTACCTCATTCCGAAGCCTGATGTTAAGTCACGCCCATGATGCGGCCACCGCCGGTCATAGGGGGTTTCACACAACACTGGAAATCTTAAGAGAGGTTGCATACTGGCCACACATGGGGCAGGACCTCGACCAATATTTGAAGGGGTGTCTTGTGTGTGCACAATTTCAGCCATCATCCCTCACGCACCGTGCGCCTCTCCAAAAGCGGGGGATGACCCTGCCATGGTCAGATTTACAAATCGACTTTGTATGCCCTGTGATTCGCTCTGCTAGGGGGAATAAGTACATGTTGACTGTGACATGCTTGTTTACCAAGTGGGTGGAATGTCTCCCAGCCCCAAATTGCAAGGCAGAAACTGCAGCTGCCTTGATGATTAACCACATCTTTTCCCGTTTTGGTCTACCTCAAAGGATTGAGTCAGACAGAGGTAGCCACTTCACCAGTGAAGTAATGACAAAGATGTGGGAGATACTGGGGGTCAAGAGAAAGCTACACATTGCTTACCGGCCAGCTTCTTCTGGGGCAGTAGAGAGATATAACCGGACAATTGTGAGCATATTAAAGAAGTTTGTGGCAGATTCTGGGCCAAATTGGGATATCCGATTACCTCTGGTCCTAATGGCCATCAGATCTACCCCTTCATCTGCAACCAAAATGTCACCATTTGAGTTGATGACTGGGCGCAAGATGGTGCTTCCGCAGCATTTGCTCTATAGGACCCAAGAGCAGACACTGATAAATGCCTCCACAACTCATGAGTATGTGGAGAATTTAAGGAAACACCTTCAACATGCTTTTGCTTATGCTCAGCGGAATCTAGAAAGATCGGCTGATAGCATGAAGACCCACTATGACCTGAAAACTTCCAGGAAGGAATATCAGGTGGGAGACCGGGTCTATCTATACAACTTCCAAAGGAACCAGGCCAAGCAGCGCAAATTTTTGCCTACATGGAAGGGACCCTTTGAGATCATCGACAAGATCTCTCCTGTGGCCTACAAAATCCACATCCCCAAAGGTCCTTTGGCAGCGGGGGAAGACAAGTGGGTCCACATAAACCAGTTGAAATGTTGCCATCCCAGGCACACTCTGCAACAACTGGAGGAATCCTCTGGAATCCTAGCGGGCACTGTCTCAGACTAATTCAGTTCCAACCATAATACATACCACATCTAGTCTCTAAAATATTGTGATTTGCATGAAACTGTCTCTTAGTTATACTGTTTTTTTTTCAAAATAAGAATGTAATGTTTTGTTATGATGAAATGCATATGCTGCCCCACTATCTCAACAGTGGTGGAAAAACGTCTATGAGTAGGTATTGCCGCTTTTGCCTTATCATCCTAGGAGAGATGAAACCATGGAGAATGACCAAGGAGGACGATCCGGAGACCGCGAGCAGAGACGCAACGGGCCCGGGGTACCGCCCAATCTTCCCATCAGGACCGGCGAGGAGAACCGATCGATCAGTACCGGATGGAGGAAAAGATGCTGAACTGGCCATCCACCGGAAGAAGATGAGAACTACATCCCAGATCTTGCGAGTCCCATCAGTGAAATAGAATGGCCATCGCAAGAGGGGGGCTTGTGGGATGTATTTACCCATGCATTCGAGCCCTACCTCAAAACTGTGCAGTACTGACATGGAAAACATCATGATGGCCAGAGCTTCCCAGAAAATGCACAGGGAAGTGCATGAAGAATAGGCTGCCACCCATTTTTGCCGATGTTATGGGCACAGAAGGACACTGCCTAAAACCACCATTGGACTACCCACACAGTAGTCTGAAACCATTGGGAATGGCAATGCTGATTGCCAAAAGCAAACCCATAACTGTGGAGAATTCATTTTCTTAAATCCCAAAAAGGGGTGCAGTACCAGTACTCACCACTATCCAAAAGCCGGCATTTTAAAACAACACCAGATTTTACTTTTTGCAAAACTGAATAAATGAACCCAAAACAGGCCAAAGAAAGACTTACTGAGAGGTGGATACAATCTAAAGTTATATTCTGAAGTGACTTGAAGGTTTATAACAAGACTGGCTGCGCTGTGGATTTCAGCAGTTTAAGTAAATTTGGACTGAAAGACACTAAAAAAAATCTAAATGTTTAAATTGACTGAGTGACCTACTTTTGAGTGTCACATAGGTTGCAATTGTTTAAATGTCATAGTTTTAAACTTAGAATCAGCATTCTAGCTGCATATGTAAAAATGTTTAGTTTTATTTGAATGCAGGAACTGGGGAACAAAAAGTGACATTTTATCTGAAACTTGGCTTAAGGAACTGAATTCTGCCTGGCAACTACCCCCATCAGGAGTGAAACTTGAGTCACAGCTGTGTTCCCAGGCCTAGCTGCCCTTTTGCTGCTCACACCAAAAGGGATATGACACTTCCCTGATTGAATTACCTGGGCTCTGCAGGAAATTGAACAAAGCCCTCTCCTGACTCAGGCAAATGTTTTATTGGCGGGAGTCGTAAATGGAGCTTCCTCTTGGCAGAAGCTGGGAGGGGCAGGGTCTCTGAGCTTGGCAGAAACTGGAAAGACTGGTTTCTGTACCATGTGACCTGAAAAGACACACCTCTATAGCCAGAATATGGTTTTAGAAAAAGATGAATAACTCATAGTACGGACTTGTGAAAATTATTTAAATGATACCATAATTCTTGTGATTTTTCTGCCCACATTTTAAGAGGTTTTTCGAACCGGTGGCATGTTCAGGGGGGTTTTAGCGGAAAAGAGGATATTACTCAAAATGTGTGCTTGTGAAAAATCAGACACTTCATCAACTAATGTCCATACTCCTTGCGCACATGTGTGTAAATTTGGGTCAATGTCCGGAATTGCAAAATCAGTTAAAAAGTGAAATATGTGCCATTTCTGAATGCAAGCCCCCAGGAAGAGCAGAGTTTGAACAGGGTATACCTCCTGTAATGCATGATGGGTGAAGATGATTTTAAAACAACATGTACCTCTGCAAATATGTATTTGGGTTCAAATCTAGATTTGTGTGTAAGTTGACAGGAGGAGTGGACTTTCTGCAGGCTGTAAAATGACATCACTCTGACACAACTTAGCTCCCCCAATCAAATGAGAAATGGAAGTTTGACCAATTAGAAGCTGAGAGAGAGGTAGGGTCAGTGATGCTAGAACACACCCACATTCTAAACACATAAAAGCAGACAGACAGGACAGATAGAGACTTTCCAATCCATTTGCAGCTGGAAGCTCTGCCGGGAAAATCCGTACTTTACCTCCATCAATCTCCGGAGAAAGCTGTGCAGAAAGATCCAGACTTTAAATCCCTCAATCTTCAGAATCCAGAGAGAGAGCAGACCCAGATCACTGTGAAGTGCAGAGACCAGAGTCCCGTCTAAAACCTGACCAGATCCATGGCGAGGCCCATTTCACTCAAGAATATAGTGTGAGTACCTAGAAAACTGTGCAGAACCAATCTCTTAGTTAAAATAATATAATTCAAATCTATTTTAATCTAAGTAGAACTGTCTCCTAACTGTCACCTGTCATTTTCTAGTTGCAAGCTGCACTTGTCTTTTTGAACTTTAAAATTTCAAATCTGAAAAACGACCTTTATTTAATCGCTCATATCTCCGCAACCGTTTGTGCTAGAGACTTGCAGTAACTTTCCCCTGAAGGCTGAGAATCGTGGCTTTCCTACGAACCTAGAACCGCATTCCTACCCCCTATAGTTTTGCCGTAATCGTGAAAAACGCACTCGCGAATTTTGCCGCGATTTGCAAATTTCTCCACGTGTGAAAACAGAAGCTTCTTGCTTTCAGTTGCTAAAAATTCATTTAACCTGCTAGTTACACCCTAGATCCTTGCTAAAGTGAGCCTGGACTAATATTAACTAGATACCACTCACCCTGAACTTCTAGAGGGAATTAAAAGCAAATTTAGCATATTTTTCACTTAATTGCCAGCACATATAAAAGCATTTTGCCTGTGTTTTCAACGTCTGTAGTCTAAGTTGCTGGGTGAACTGAATTACGTTTGAATTGCATTTCTGAGAACTGTGTGCTTCCTTCCATTTCCTTGCATTGCATAAAAGGGGGGGGTGAATTGTCTAAGAAAGTGATTACATTGTCTTTTGCTGAAATCCTATCAAGTTATTTTCTTTACTGCATTTCATTCAACATTGCATCCCTCCGAAATCTATAAAGCATTCTCTACCACATTATTCTTCTGTCCCTATTTACCAGTGTGCTACCTTATCCATTTCATGTCAACTCCTTAGTGATTATAAAGAAGTGTGCTTGTGCCAGATTCTCCGTTGTTAATCTTTATCATATCAGATTAAGTGTGATATTCAATTATTAATTTATTATAAAGTGTGATATATATATCTATATTGTTTAAAGTATCAATTAAACCTTTTAACTTGCAAAACGGAACTACTTCTTGGCTCAGTGGGGTCAGGGGGATTCCAACAGAGGGGTGTTATATAGGGGTAGTCATCCAGAACGCATGAACTGGACATAAAGATATATCAATAAGGGTTTTCATTCAGTATTCTAGACTAGGCGTTGACTTGGCTGTAGTGCTGAATTGAATCCTCTTACATCCCTTGCTTCCCTGAGTCCCCAAATACACAACCACCTTGGGCACAATAGAAGACACATTCCAGCAGATTTAGCAAGAGTGCACCAAGGTTTCTATATGTAGGTACCTTGCTGAGAAGCAAGACCTGCAGTTGCATTCTTCTGTTAAAAGAGGGCAGCAGAGTGCACCAAGA
This sequence comes from Ambystoma mexicanum, assembly GCF_040938575.1. NCBI lineage: Eukaryota > Metazoa > Chordata > Amphibia > Caudata > Ambystomatidae > Ambystoma > Ambystoma mexicanum. The sequence continues at coordinate 826,222,075 of NC_090934.1, forward strand.
GAACTTGGGGGAAGTAGCTTATGTTAACTACTTGCCATGCTCTTTATAGATCCCTCTGTTTGACTGGGTGAATTCTAATTTCTGGGGTAGAGTAAGCAATTTTTGGATCTAGATGCTGTGCGCAACAAGAATGCTATATACTGCACTGTACTGCTACTGAAAAGTTACCAATTTTACAGGATGTTCAGGTAAGCTTTGTTTCAGAAAACAACTTGCTAGAGGCCCTAGGACAGATTACTGGGACAAAGGAAGAGGGTTTGGGGATTAGCACATCTCCTATGAAAGGTACAGTCACGCCCGAGACAACTCTGAGTGTCACCTCAAATTCTAAGAAATGCAAACTAGGGACCTACGCTTTTTATTGCCAGTGGATCTTTGTGTTTCAGACAAATGTGCATGCCTCCCAGAGCCCCTTGCAATGCACTTAGGGAAAGGGGGGAAGGTGCTGTGAAGCCCTCTCGCTGACAATGTCTCTCTTGTCTATAATGTAACTATGAGAGAGAGAGAAATAGGCAATGCGAGAGTGAAAAAGTAAAATGGAAATGTGTCTACTGAGACCAGTATAAGGGGAAATCCTCACAATCCAGGACCGACAGTAGATTGGGAGGGCGCTTACAGGTTTCCGACACCAGCCCGGTACCTGAACTCACAAACCCAAACTGCAAAGTGATGGGCATTGCCACTAGACTGCCGACCCCCTTTCGGGCCCCAACATATATCCTTTAGTCACACCTAGAGTTCCCAGGACACTGCAGCATTCAGCGATTACACGAAAATATTGACAGCGCTAGGAGGCCATGCAAATGGCAGAGGTATGCTTTACAAAGCCCACGTAGCGTGCACAAAACAGCACATCAGTCAGGCCCACTTGAAGAGATGGTAAAGAGGAAATACTTCTGCTGCATCCAGTAAAACATAGAGATTGGCCTGCTTTAAAGGTTGACCATGTCCTTCATGGGTGTCTGTCAATATGATACTTCCCTGCTGCAAAGCTTACATTCGAAACGCCAGAACAACTAGGCCCAGAGCACAAAGCTGCAGTCAGGTTGAAATAACGAGATACTGAAGAGCAATTTTGTATTTCAGAGTGGGAAAAGCAAGTACGACCCCGTTGTGATTTGAACACACAACCTTCTGATCTGGAGTCAGACGCGCTACCATTGCGCCACGAGGTCCTTGTGGCAGTCCACCTGGTGTGTCTGATGACAGAATAAAGGTAGGAGACGTACATGCACCTGCAGAGCCTCATTGCTTCTTTAAGTAGACTGGCTAGGATAGCTTCCTTCTGTGCATCAGTACACGCTGCAGCCAAACCCTTCCCATGAAGTCTTGATGTTTATGAATTGAATGGCAAGTTTTGAAAAACTAAAGCAAGCGAGAAGAATTGCTTACAGTTTATTGGATTTTTGGACGTCAGCAGACGAGACCTGCGAGAGGTAAACAGAAGTCCATAGTTGGTCACGCTGAATTTTTGAGCCAAAATGCACAGTCCCTGGGTGGGCTTGAACCACCAACCTTTCGGTTAACAGCCGAGCGCGCTAACCGATTGCGCCACAGAGACTCATGCAGTCCTTACACAGGGGCCTGATTGGTGTGCTGTTTGCTTATGCTTCCCAGGCAACCTGAAAATATTTCTAAAATAGCTCTTTTTCCCACAGCAAATCAGAGTATCAAGCACTTCCCTACCTCCCCTAATCCACAAACACAGGGGATTTAGTAGAGGACAGAGCCCATCAACAGTGCACCAAATGTCCTCTGTATAGGCATAACTTGCTATGAGGAGAAAGCCACAGTTGCGCACTTGTGTTAAAAGGGGACAGTAGGCTGAACCCAGAGAACACGGGAGAAATGACTCAGGTTTACTGAGTGGAACACTCTGTGTCTTTGTGCCAAAAACAGCAGCGTCTTTTCGGTTAACAGCCGAACGCGCTAACCAATTGCGCCAAAGAGACTCACTGGCATGTGTGTTCTGCCTTTGGCCTGATTGCATTGCTATTTTTTTCTGATTGGCAGAAAACCTGAACTTTTTTCTGAAAAAGGCATGCCTCTCTTAGCACTGCAGTGCATTAGACTGCTCCCTTGCTTCCCTGAATCCCCAAATATACAACCACCCTGGGCACAATAGAAGACACATTCCAGCAGATTTAGCAAGAGTGCACCAAGGATTCTATATGTAGGTACCTTGCTGAGAAGCAAGACCTGCAGTTGCATTCTTCTGTTAAAAGAGGGCAGCAGAGTGCACCAAGAGAACTTGGGGGAAGTAGCTTATGTTAACTACTTGCCATGCTCTTTATAGATCCCTCTGTTTGACTGGGTGAATTCTAATTTCTGGGGTAGAGTAAGCAATTTTTGGATCTAGATGCTGTGCGCAACAGGAATGCTATATACTGCACTGTACTGCTACTGAAAAGTTACCAATTTTACAGGATGTTCAGGTAAGCTTTGTTTCAGAAAACAACTTGCTAGAGGCACTAAGACAGATTACTGGGACAAAGGAAGAGGGTTTGGGGATTAGCACATCTCCTATGAAAGGTACAGTCACGCCCGAGACAACTCTGAGTGTCACCTCAAATTCTAAGAAATGCAAACTAGGGACCTACGCTTTTTATTGCCAGTGGATCTTTGTGTTTCAGACAAATGTGCACGCCTCCCAGAGCCCCTTGCAATGCACTTAGGGAAAGGGGGGAAGGTGCTGTGAAGCCCTCTCGCTGACAATGTCTCTCTTGTCTATAATGTAACTATGAGAGAGAGAGAAATAGGCAATGCGAGAGTGAAAAAGTAAAATGGAAATGTGTCTACTGAGACCAGTATAAGGGGAAATCCTCACAATCCAGGACCGACAGTTGATTGGGAGGGCGCTTACAGGTTTCCGACACCAGACCGGTACCTGAACTCACAAACCCAAACTGCAAAGTGATGGGCATTGCCACTAGACTGCCGACCCCCTTTCGGGGCCCCAACATATATGCTTTAGTCACACCTAGAGTTCCCAGGACACTGCAGCATTCAGCGATTACACGAAAATATTGACAGCGCTAGGAGGCCATGCAAATGGCAGAGGTATGCTTTACAAAGCCCACGTAGCGTGCACAAAACAGCACATCAGTCAGGCCCACTTGAAGAGATGGTAAAGAGGAAATACTTCTGCTGCATCCAGTAAAACATAGAGATTGGCCTGCTTTAAAGGTTGACCATGTCCTTCATGGGTGTCTGTCAATATGATACTTCCCTGCTGCAAAGCTTACATTCGAAACGCCAGAACAACTAGGCCCAGAGCACAAAGATGCAGTCAAGTTGAAATAACGAGATACTGAAGAGCAATTTTGTATTTCAGAGTGGGAAAAGGAAGTATGACCCCGTTGTGATTTGAACACACAACCTTCTGATCTGGAGTCAGACGCGCTACCATTGCGCTACGAGGTGCTTGTGGCAGTCCACCTGGTGTGTCTGATGACAGAATAAAGGTAGGAGACGTACATGCACCTGCAGAGCCTCATTGCTTCTTTAAGTAGACTGGCTAGGATAGCTTCCTTCTGTGCATCAGTACACGCTGCAGCCAAACCCTTCCCATGAAGTCTTGATGTTTATGAATTGAATGGCAAGTTTTGAAAAACTAAAGCAAGCGAGAAGAATTGCTTGCAGTTTATTGGATATTTTGGACGTCAGACGACGAGACCTGCGAGAGGTAAACAGAAGTTCATAGTTGGTCATGCTGAATTTTTGAGCCAAAACGCATCGTCCCTGGGTGGGCTTGAACCACCAACCTTTCGGTTAACAGCCGAACGCGCTAACCGATTGCGCCACAGAGACTCATGCAGTGCTTACACTGGGGCCTGATTGGTGTGCTGTTTGCTTATGCTTCCCAGGCAACCTGAAAATATTTCTAAAATAGCTCTATTTCCCACAGCAAATCAGGGTATCAAGCACTTCCCTACCTCCACTAATCCACTAACACAGGGGATTTAGTAGAGGACAGAGCCCATCAACAGTGCACCAAATGTCCTCTGTGTAGGCATAACTTGCTATGAGGAGAAAGCCACCGTTGCACACTTGTGTTAAAAGGGGACAGTAGGCTGAACCCAGAGAACACGGGAGAAATGACTAAGGTTTACTGAGTGGAACACTCTATGTCTTTGTGCCAAAAACAGCAGCGTCTTTTCGGTTAACAGCCGAACGCGCTAACCAATTGCGCCACAGAGACTCACTGGCATGTGTGCTCTGCCTTTGGCCTGATTGCATTGCTATTTTTTTCTGATTGGCAGAAAACCTGAACTTTTTTCTGAAAAAGGCATGCCTCTCTTAGCACTGCAGTGCATTAGACTGCTCCCTTGCTTCCCTGAGTCCCCAAATACACAACCACCTTGGGCACAATAGAAGACACATTCCAGCAGATTTAGCAAGAGTGCACCAAGGTTTCTATATGTAGGTACCTTGCTGAGAAGCAAGACCTGCAGTTGCATTCTTCTGTTAAAAGAGGGCAGCAGAGTGCACCAAGAGAACTTGGGGGAAGTAGCTTATGTTAACTACTTGCCATGCTCTTTATAGATCCCTCTGTTTGACTGGGTGAATTCTAATTTCTGGGGTAGAGTAAGCAATTTTTGGATCTAGATGCTGTGCGCAACAGGAATGCTATATACTGCACTCTACAGCTACTGAAAAGTTACCAATTTTACAGGATGTTCAGGTAAGCTTTGTTTCAGAAAACAACTTGCTAGAGGCACTAAGACAGATTACTGGGACAAAGGAAGAGTGTTTGGGGATTAGCACATCTCCTATGAAAGGTACAGTCACGCCCGAGACAACTCTGAGTGTCACCTCAAATTCTAAGAAATGCAAACTAGGGACCTACGCCTTTTATTGCCAGTGGATCTTTGTGTTTCAGACAAATGTGCACGCCTCCCAGAGCCCCATGCAATGCACTTAGGGAAATGGGGGAAGGTGCTGTGCAACCCTCTCGCTGACAATGTCTCTCTTGTCTATAATGTAACTATGAGAGAGAGAGAAATAGGCAATGCGAGAGTGAAAAAGTAAAATGGAAATGTGTCTACTGAGACCAGTATAAGGGGAAATCCTCACAATCCAGGACCGACAGTTGATTGGGAGGGCGCTTACAGGTTTCCGACACCAGACCGGTACCTGAACTCACAAACCCAAACTGCAAAGTGATGGGCATTGCCACTAGACTGCCGACCCCCTTTCGGGGCCCCAACATACATCCTTTAGTCACACCTAGAGTTCCCAGGACAGTGCAGCATTCAGCGATTACACGAAAATATTGACAGCGCTAGGAGGCCATGCAAATGGCAGAGGTATGCTTTACAAAGCCCACGTAGCGTGCACAAAACAGCACATCAGTCAGGCCCACTTGAAGAGATGGTAAAGAGGAAATACTTCTGCTGCATCCAGTAAAACATAGAGATTGGCCTGATTGGTGTGCTGTTTGCTTAAGCTTCCCAGGCAACCTGAAAATATTTCTAAAATAGCTCTTTTTCCCACAGCAAATCAGGGTATCAAGCACTTCCCTACCTCCCCTAATCCACAAACACAGGGGATTTAGTAGAGGACAGAGCCCATCAACAGTGCACCAAATGTCCTCTGTATAGGCATAACTTGCTATGAGGAGAAAGCCACAGTTGCGCACTTGTGTTAAAAGGGGACAGTAGGCTGAACCCAGAGAACGCGGGAGAAATGACTCAGGTTTACTGAGTGGAACACTCTGTGTCTTTGTGCCAAAAACAGCAGCGTCTTTTCGGTTAACAGCCGAACGCGCTAACCAATTGCGCCACAGAGACTCACTGGCATGTGTGTTCTGCCTTTGGCCTGATTGCATTGCTATTTTTTTCTGATTGGCAGAAAACCTGAACTTTTTTCTGAAAAAGGCATGCCTCTCTTAGCACTGCAGTGCATTAGACTGCTCCCTTGCTTCCCTGAATCCCCAAATACACAACCACCCTGGGCACAATAGAAGACACATTCCAGCAGATTTAGCAAGAGTGCACCAAGGATTCTATATGTAGGTACCTTGCTGAGAAGCAAGACCTGCAGTTGCATTCTTCTGTTAAAAGAGGGCAGCAGAGTGCACCAAGAGAACTTGGGGGAAGTAGCTTATGTTAACTACTTGCCATGCTCTTTATAGATCCCTCTGTTTGACTGGGTGAATTCTAATTTCTGTGGTAGAGTAAGCAATTTTTGGATCTAGATGCTGTGCGCAACAGGAATGCTATATACTGCACTGTACTGCTACTGAAAAGTTACCAATTTTACAGGATGTTCAGGTAAGCTTTGTTTCAGAAAACAACTTGCTAGAGGCACTAAGACAGATTACTGGGACAAAGAAAGAGGGTTTGGGGATTAGCACATCTCCTATGAAAGGTACAGTCACGCCCGAGACAACTCTGAGTGTCACCTCAAATTCTAAGAAATGCAAACTGGGGTCCTACGCTTTTTATTGCCAGTGGATCTTTGTGTTTCAGACAAATGTGCACGCCTCCCAGAGCCCCTTGCAATGCACTTAGGGAAATGGGGGAAGGTGCTGTGAAGCCCTCTCGCTGACAATGTCTCCCTTGTCTATAATGTATCTATGAGAGAGAGAGAAATAGGCGATGCGAGAGTGAAAAAGTAAAATGGAAATGTGTCTACTGAGACCAGTATAAGGGGAAATCCTCACAATCCAGGACCGACAGTTGATTGGGAGGGCGCTTACAGTTTTCTGACACCAGACCGGTACCTGAACTCACAAACCCAAACTACAAAGTGATGGGCATTGCCACTAGACTGCCGACCCCCTTTCGGGGACCCAGCATATATCCTTTAGTCACACCTAGAGTTCCCAGGACAGTGCAGCATTCAGCGATTACACGAAAATATTGACAGCGCTAGGAGGCCATGCAAATGGCAGAGGTATGCTTTACAAAGCCCACGTAGCGTGCACAAAACAGCACATCAGTCAGGCCCACTTGAAGAGATGGTAAAGAGGAAATACGTCTGCTGCATCCAGTAAAACATAGAGATTGGCCTGCTTTAAAGGTTGACCATGTCCTTCATGGGTGTCTGTCAATATGATACTTCCCTGCTGCAAAGTTTACATTCGAAACGCTAGAACAACTAGGCCCAGAGCACAAAGATGCAGTCAGGTTGAAATAACGAGATACTGAAGAGCAATTTTATATTTCAGAGTGGGAAAAGCAAATATGACCCCGACGTGATTTGAACACGAAACCTTCGGATCTGGAGTCAGACGCGCGACCATTGCGCCACGAGGTCCATGCGGCAGTCCACCTGGTGTGTCTGATGACAGAATAAAGGTAGGAGACGTACATGCACCTGCAGAGCCTCATTGCTTCTTTAGGTAGACTGGCTAGGATAGCTTCCTTCTGTGCATCAGTACACGCTGCAGCCAAACCCTTCCCATGAAGTCTTGATGTTTATGAATTGAATGGCAAGTTTTGAAAAACTAAAGCAAGCGAGAAGAATTGCTTACAGTTTATTGGATTTTTTGGACGTCAGCAGACGAGACCTGAAGTTCATAGTTGGTCATGCTGAATTTTTGAGCCAAAATGCACCGTCCCTGGGTGGGCTTGATCCACCAACCTTTCGGTTAACAGCCGAACGCGCTAACCGATTGCGCCACAGAGACTCATGCAGTTCTTACACAGGGGCCTGATTGGTGTGCTGTTTGCTTATGCTTCCCAGGCAACCTGAAAATATTTCTAAAATAGCTCTTTTTCCCACAGCAAATCAGGGTATCAAGCACTTCCCTACCTCCCCTAATCCACAAACACAGGGGATTTAGTAGAGGACAGAGCCCATCAACAGTGCACCAAATGTCCTCTGTATAGGCATAACTTGCTATGAGGAGAAAGCCACAGTTGCGCACTTGTGTTAAAAGGGGACAGTAGGCTGAACCCAGAGAACACGGGAGAAATGACTCAGGTTTACTGAGTGGAACACTCTGTGTCTTTGTGCCAAAAACAGCAGCGTCTTTTCGGTTAACAGCCGAACGCGCTAACCAATTGCGCCACAGAGACTCACTGGCATGTGTGTTCTGCCTTTGGCCTGATTGCATTGCTATTTTTTTCTGATTGGCAGAAAACCTGAACTTTTTTCTGAAAAAGGCATGCCTCTCTTAGCACTACAGTGCATTAGACTGCTCCCTTGCTTCCCTGAGTCCCCAAATACACAACCACCCTGGGCACAATAGAAGACACATTCCAGCAGATTTAGCAAGAGTGCACCAAGGATTCTATATGTAGGTACCTTGCTGAGAAGCAAGACCTGCAGTTGCATTCTTCTGTTAAAAGAGGGCAGCAGGGTGCACCAAGAGAACTTGGGGGAAGTAGCTTATGTTAACTACTTGCCATGCTCTTTATAGATCCCTCTGTTTGACTGGGTGAATTCTAATTTCTGGGGTAGAGTAAGCAATTTTTGGATCTAGATGCTGTGCGCAACAGGAATGCTATATACTGCAATGTACTGCTACTGAAAAGTTACCAATTTTACAGGATGTTCAGGTAAGCTTTGTTTCAGAAAACAACTTGCTAGAGGCACTAAGACAGATTACTGGGACAAAGGAAGAGGGTTTGGGGATTAGCACATCTCCTATGAAAGGTACAGTCACGCCCGAGACAACTCTGAGTGCCTCCTCAAATTCTAAGAAATGCAAACTAGGGACCTACGCTTTTTATAGTCACACCTAGAGTTCCCAGGACAGTGCAGCATTCAGCGATTACACGAAAATATTGACAGCGCTAGGAGGCCATGCAAATGGCAGAGGTATGCTTTACAAAGCCCACGTAGCGTGCACAAAACAGCACATCAGTCAGGCCCACTTGAAGAGATGGTAAAGAGGAAATACTTCTGCTGCATCCAGTAAAACATAGAGATTGGCCTGCTTTAAAGGTTGACCATGTCCTTCATGGGTGTCTGTCAATATGATACTTCCCTGCTGCAAAGCTTACATTCGAAACGCCAGAACAACTAGGCCCAGAGCACAAAGATGCAGTCAGGTTGAAATAACGAGATACTGAAGAGCAATTTTGTATTTCAGAGTGGGAAAAGGAAGTATGACCCCGACGTGATTTGAACACACAACCTTCTGATCTGGAGTCAGACGCGCTACCATTGCGCCACGAGGTCCTTGTGGCAGTCCACCTGGTGTGTCTGATGACAGAATAAAGGTAGGAGACGTACATGCACCTGCAGAGCCTCATTGCTTCTTTAGGTAGACTGGCTAGGATAGCTTCCTTCTGTGCATCAGTACACGCTGCAGCCAAACCCTTCCCATGAAGTCTTGATGTTTATGAATTGAATGGCAAGTTTTGAAAAACTAAAGCAAGCGAGAAGAATTGCTTACAGTTTATTGGATTTTTTGGAAGTCAGCAGACGAGACCTGCGAGAGGTAAACAGAAGTTCATAGTTGGTCATGCTGAATTTTTGAGCCAAAATGTATCGTCCCTGGGTGGGCTTGAACCACCAACCTTTCGGTTAACAGCCGAACGCGCTAACCGATTGCGCCACAGAGACTCATGCAGTGCTAACACTGGGGCCTGATTGGTGTGCTGTTTGCTTATGCTTCCCAGGCAACCTGAACATATTTCTAAAATAGCTCTATTTCCCACAGCAAATCAGGGTATCAAGCACTTCCCTACCTCCCCTAATCCACAAACACAGGGGATTTAGTAGAGGACAGAGCCCATCAACAGTGCACCAAAGGTCCTCTGTGTAGGCATAACTTGCTATGAGGAGAAAGCCACAGTTGCGCACTTGTGTTAAAAGGGGACAGTAGGCTGAACCCAGAGAACACGGGAGAAATGACTCAGGTTTACTGAGTGGAACACTCTGTGTCTTTGTGCCAAAAACAGCAGCGTCTTTTCGGTTAACAGCCGAACGCGCTAACCAATTGTGCCACAGAGACTCACTGGCATGTGTGTTCTGCCTTTGGCCTGATTGCATTGCTATTTTTTTCTGATTGGCAGAAAACCTGAACTTTTTTCTGAAAAAGGCATGCCTCTCTTAGCACTGCAGTGCATTAGACTGCTCCCTTGCTTCCCTGAGTCCCCAAATACACAACCACCTTGGGCACAATAGAAGACACATTCCAGCAGATTTAGCAAGAGTGCACCAAGGATTCTATATGTAGGTACCTTGCTGAGAAGCAAGACCTGCAGTTGCATTCTTCTGTTAAAAGAGGGCAGCAGAGTGCACCAAGAGAACTTGGGGGAAGTAGCTTATGTTAACTACTTGCCATGATCTTTATAGATCCCTCTGTTTGACTGGGTGAATTCTAATTTCTGGGGTAGAGTAAGCAATTTTTGGATCTAGATGCTGTGCGCAACAGGAATGCTATATACTGCACTGTACTGCTACTGAAAAGTTACCAATTTTACAGGATGTTCAGGTAAGCTTTGTTTCAGAAAACAACTTGCTAGAGGCCCTAGGACAGATTACTGGGACAAAGGAAGAGGGTTTGGGGATTAGCACATCTCCTATGAAAGGTACAGTCACGCCCGAGACAACTCTGAGTGCCTCCTCAAATTCTAAGAAATGCGAACTGGGGACCTACGCTTTTTATTGCCAGTGGATCTTTGTGTTTCAGACAAATGTGCACGCCTCCCAGAGCCCCATGCAATGCACTTAGGGAAATGGGGGAAGGTGCTGTGCAACCCTCTCGCTGACAATGTCTCTCTTGTCTATAATGTATCTATGAGAGAGAGAGAAATAGGCAATGCGAGAGTGAAAAAGTAAAATGGAAATGTGTCTACTGAGACCAGTATAAGGGGAAATCCTCACAATCCAGGACCGACAGTTGATTGGGAGGGCGCTTACAGGTTTCCGACACCAGACCAGTACCTGAACTCACAAACCCAAACTACAAAGTGATGGGCATTGCCACTAGACTGCCGACCCCCTTTCGGGGCCCCAACATATATCCTTTAGTCACACCTAGAGTTCCCAGGACAGTGCAGCATTCAGCGATTACACGAAAATATTGACAGCGCTAGGAGGCCATGCAAATGGCAGAGGTATGCTTTACAAAGCCCACGTAGCGTGCACAAAACAGCACATCAGTCAGGCCCACTTGAAGAGATGGTAAAGAGGAAATACTTCTGCTGCATCCAGTAAAACATAGAGATTGGCCTGCTTTAAAGGTTGACCATGTCCTTCATGGGTGTCTGTCAATATGATACTTCCCTGCTGCAAAGCTTACATTCGAAACGCCAGAACAACTAGGCCCAGAGCACAAAGATGCAGTCAGGTTGAAATAACGAGATACTGAAGAGCAATTTTGTATTTCAGAGTGGGAAAAAGCAAATATGACCCCGACGTGATTTGAACACGCAACCTTCTGATCTGGAGTCAGACGCGCTACCATTGCGCCACGAGGTCCTTGTGGCAGTCCACCTGGTGTGTCTGATGACAGAATAAAGGTAGGAGACGTACATGCACCTGCAGAGCCTCATTGCTTCTTTAAGTAGACTGGCTAGGATAGCTTCCTTCTGTGCATCAGTACACGCTGCAGCCAAACCCTTCCCATGAAGTCTTGATGTTTATGAATTGAATGGCAAGTTTTGAAAAACTAAAGCAAGCGAGAAGAAGTGCTTGCAGTTTATTGGATTTTTTGGACGTCAGCAGACGAGACCTGCGAGAGGTAAACAGAAGTCCATAGTTGGTCACGCTGAATTTTTGAGCCAAAATGCACCGTCCCTGGGTGGGCTTGATCCACCAACCTTTCGGTTAACAGCCAAACGCGCTAACCGATTGCGCCACAGAGACTCATGCAGTTCTTACACAGGGGCCTGATTGGTGTGCTGTTTGCTTATGCTTCCCAGGCAACCTGAAAATATTTCTAAAATAGCTCTTTTTCCCACAGCAAATCAGGGTATCAAGCACTTCCCTACCTCCCCTAATCCACAAACACAGGGGATTTAGTAGAGGACAGAGCCCATCAACAGTGCACCAAATGTCCTCTGTATAGGCATAACTTGCTATGAGGAGAAAGCCACAGTTGCGCACTTGTGTTAAAAGGGGACAGTAGGCTGAACCCAGAGAACACGGGAGAAATGACTCAGGTTTACTGAGTGGAACACTCTGTGTCTTTGTGCCAAAAACAGCAGCGTCTTTTCGGTTAACAGCCGAACGCGCTAACCAATTGCGCCACAGAGACTCACTGGCATGTGTGTTCTGCCTTTGGCCTGATTGCATTGCTATTTTTTTCTGATTGGCAGAAAACCTGAACTTTTTTCTGAAAAAGGCATGCCTCTCTTAGCACTGCAGTGCATTAGACTGCTCCCTTGCTTCCCTGAGTCCCCAAATACACAACCACCCTGGGCACAATAGAAGACACATTCCAGCAGATTTAGCAAGAGTGCACCAAGGATTCTATATGTAGGTACCTTGCTGAGAAGCAAGACCTGCAGTTGCATTCTTCTGTTAAAAGAGGGCAGCAGAGTGCACCAAGAGAACTTGGGGGAAGTTGCTTATGTTAACTACTTGCCATGCTCTTTATAGATCCCTCTGTTTGACTGGGTGAATTCTAATTTCTGGGGTAGAGTAAGCAATTTTTGGATCTAGATGCTGTGCGCAACAGGAATGCTATATACTGCACTGTACTGCTACTGAAAAGTTACCAATTTTACAGGATGTTCAGGTAAGCTTTGTTTCAGAAAACAACTTGCTAGAGGCACTAAGACAGATTACTGGGACAAAGGAAGAGGGTTTGGGGATTAGCACATCTCCTATGAAAGGTACAGTCACGCCCGAGACAACTCTGAGTGTCACCTCAAATTCTAAGAAATGCAAACTAGGGACCTACGCTTTTTATTGCCAGTGGATCTTTGTGTTTCAGACAAATGTGCACGCCTCCCAGAGCCCCTTGCAATGCACTTAGGGAAAGGGGGGAAGGTGCTGTGAAGCCCTCTCGCTGACAATGTCTCTCTTGTCTATAATGTAACTATGAGAGAGAGAGAAATAGGCAATGCGAGAGTGAAAAAGTAAAATGGAAATGTGTCTACTGAGACCAGTATAAGGGGAAATCCTCACAATCCAGGACCGACAGTTGATTGGGAGGGCGCTTACAGGTTTCCGACACCAGACCCGTACCTGAACTCACAAACCCAAACTGCAAAGTGATGGGCATTGCCACTAGACTGCCGACCCCCTTTCGGGGCCCCAGCATATATCCTTTAGTCACACCTAGAGTTCCCAGGACAGTGCAGCATTCAGCGATTACACGAAAATATTGACAGCGCTAGGAGGCCATGCAAATGGCAGAGGTATGCTTTACAAAGCCCACGTAGCGTGCACAAAACAGCACATCAGTCAGGCCCACTTGAAGAGATGGTAAAGAGGAAATACTTCTGCTGCATCCAGTAAAACATAGAGATTGGCCTGCTTTAAAGGTTGACCATGTCCTTCATGTGTGTCTGTCAATATGATACTTCCCTGCTGCAAAGCTTACATTCGAAACGCCAGAACAACTAGGCCCAGAGCACAAAGATGCAGTCAGGTTGAAATAACGAGATACTGAAGAGCAATTTTGTATTTCAGAGTGGGAAAAGGAAGTATGACCCCGCCGTGATTTGAACACACAACCTTCGGATCTGGAGTCAGACGCGCTACCCTTGCGCCACGAGGTCCTTGTGGCAATCCACCTGGTGTGTCTGATGACAGAATAAAGGTAGGAGACGTACATGCACCTGCAGAGCCTCATTGCTTCTTTAAGTAGACTGGCTAGGATAGCTTCCTTCTGTGCATCAGTACACGCTGCAGCCAAACCCTTCCCATGAAGTCTTGATGTTTATGAATTGAATGGCAAGTTTTGAAAAACTAAATCAAGCGAGAAGAATTGCTTACAGTTTATTGGATTTTTTGGACGTCAGCAGACGAGACCTGCGAGAGGTAAACAGAAGTTCATAGTTGGTCATGCTGAATTTTTGAGCCAAAATGCATCGTCCCTGGGTGGGCTTGAACCACCAACCTTTCGGTTAACAACCGAATGCGCTAACCGATTGCGCCACAGAGACTCATGCAGTGCTTATACTGGGGCCTGATTGGTGTGCTGTTTGCTTATGCTTCCCAGGCAACCTGAAAATATTTCTAAAATAGCTCTATTTCCCACAGCAAATCAGGGTATCAAGCACTTCCCTACCTCCCCTAATCCACAAACACAGGGGATTTAGTAGAGGACAGAGCCCATCAACAGTGCACCAAAGGTCCTCTGTGTAGGCATAACTTGCTATGAGGAGAAAGCCACAGTTGCGCACTTGTGTTAAAAGGGGACAGTAGGCTGAACCCAGAGAACACGGGAGAAATGACTCAGGTTTACTGAGTGGAACACTCTGTGTCTTTGTGCCAAAAACAGCAGCGTCTTTTCGGTTAACAGCCGAACGCGCTAACCAATTGTGCCACAGAGACTCACTGGCATGTGTGTTCTGCCTTTGGCCTGATTGCATTGCTATTTTTTTCTGATTGGCAGAAAACCTGAACTTTTTTCTGAAAAAGGCATGCCTCTCTTAGCACTGCAGTGCATTAGACTGCTCCCTTGCTTCCCTGAGTCCCCAAATACACAACCACCTTGGGCACAATAGAAGACACATTCCAGCAGATTTAGCAAGAGTGCACCAAGGATTCTATATGTAGGTACCTTGCTGAGAAGCAAGACGTGCAGTTGCATTCTTCTGTTAAAAGAGGGCAGCAGAGTGCACCAAGAGAACTTGGGGGAAGTAGTTTATGTTAACTACTTGCCATGATCTTTATAGATCCCTCTGTTTGACTGGGTGAATTCTAATTTCTGGGGTAGAGTAAGCAATTTTTGGATCTAGATGCTGTGCGCAACAGGAATGCTATATACTGCACTGTACTGCTACTGAAAAGTTACCAATTTTACAGGATGTTCAGGTAAGCTTTGTTTCAGAAAACAACTTGCTAGAGGCCCTAGGACAGATTACTGGGACAAAGGAAGAGGGTTTGGGGATTAGCACATCTCCTATGAAAGGTACAGTCACGCCCGAGACAACTCTGAGTGCCTCCTCAAATTCTAAGAAATGCGAACTGGGGTCCTACGCCTTTTATTGCCAGTGGATCTTTGTGTTTCAGACAAATGTGCACGCCTCCCAGAGCCCCATGCAATGCACTTAGGGAAATGGGGGAAGGTGCTGTGCAACCCTCTCGCTGACAATGTCTCTCTTGTCTATAATGTATCTATGAGAGAGAGAGAAATAGGCAATGCGAGAGTGAAAAAGTAAAATGGAAATGTGTCTACTGAGACCAGTATAAGGGGAAATCCTCACAATCCAGGACCGACAGTTGATTGGGAGGGCGCTTACAGGTTTCCGACACCAGACCGGTACCTGAACTCACAAACCCAAACTACAAAGTGATGGGCATTGCCACTAGACTGCCGACCCCCTTTCGGGGCCCCAGCATATATCCTTTAGTCACACCTAGAGTTCCCAGGACAGTGCAGCATTCAGCGATTACACGAAAATATTGACAGCGCTAGGAGGCCATGCAAATGGCAGAGGTATGCTTTACAAAGCCCACGTAGCGTGCACAAAACAGCACATCAGTCAGGCCCACTTGAAGAGATGGTAAAGAGGAAATACTTCTGCTGCATCCAGTAAAACATAGAGATTGGCCTGCTTTAAAGGTTGACCATGTCCTTCATGGGTGTCTGTCAATATGATACTTCCCTGCTGCAAAGCTTACATTCGAAACGCCAGAACAACTAGGCCCAGAGCACAAAGATGCAGTCAGGTTGAAATAACGAGATACTGAAGAGCAATTTTGTATTTCAGAGTGGGAAAAGGAAGTATGACCCCGACGTGATTTGAACACACAACCTTCTGATCTGGAGTCAGACGCGCTACCATTGCGCCACGAGGTCCTTGTGGCAATCCACCTGGTGTGTCTGATGACAGAATAAAGGTAGGAGACGTACATGCACCTGCAGAGCCTCATTGCTTCTTTAGGTAGACTGGCTAGGATAGCTTCCTTCTGTGCATCAGTACACGCTGCAGCCAAACCCTTCCCATGAAGTCTTGATGTTTATGAATTGAATGGCAAGTTTTGAAAAACTAAAGCAAGCGAGAAGAATTGCTTACAGTTTATTGGATTTTTTGGCCGTCAGCAGACCAGACCTGCGAGAGGTAAACAGAAGTTCATAGTTGGTCATGCTGAATGTTTGAGCCAAAATGCATCGTCCCTGGGTGGGCTTGAACCACCAACCTTTTGGTTAACAGCCGAACGCGCTAACCGATTGCGCCACAGAGACTCATGCAGTTCTTACACAGGGGCCTGATTGGTGTGCTGTTTGCTTATGCTTCCCAGGCAACCTGAAAATATTTCTAAAATAGCTCTTTTTCCCACAGCAAATCAGGGTATCAAGCACTTCCCTACCTCCCCTAATCCACAAACACAGGGGATTTAGTAGAGGACAGAGCCCATCAACAGTGCACCAAATGTCCTCTGTGTAGGCATAACTTGCTATGAGGAGAAAGCCACAGTTGCGCACTTGTGTTAAAAGGGGACAGTAGGCTGAACCCAGAGAACACGGGAGAAATGACTCAGGTTTACTGAGTGGAACACTCTGTGTCTTTGTGCCAAAAACAGCAGTGTCTTTTCGGTTAACAGCCGAACGCGCTAACCAATTGCGCCACAGAGACTCACTGGCATGTGTGTTCTGCCTTTGGCCTGATTGATTTGCTATTTTTTTCTGATTGGCAGAAAACCTGAACTTTTTTCTGAAAAAGGCATGCCTCTCTTAGCACTGCAGTGCATTAGACTGCTCCCTTGCTTCCCTGAGTCCCCAAATACACAACCACCCTGGGCACAATAGAAGACACATTCCAGCAGATTTAGCAAGAGTGCACCAAGGATTCTATATGTAGGTACCTTGCTGAGAAGCAAGACCTGCAGTTGCATTCTTCTGTTAAAAGAGGGCAGCAGAGTGCACCAAGAGAACTTGGGGGAAGTAGCTTATGTTAACTACTTGCCATGCTCTTTATAGATCCCTCTGTTTGACTGGGTGAATTCTAATTTCTGGGGTAGAGTAAGCAATTTTTGGATCTAGATGCTGTGCGCAACAGGAATGCTATATACTGCACTGTACTGCTACTGAAAAGTTACCAATTTTACAGGATGTTCAGGTAAGCTTTGTTTCAGAAAACAACTTGCTAGAGGCCCTAGGACAGATTACTGGGACAAAGGAAGAGGGTTTGGGGATTAGCACATCTCCTATGAAAGGTACAGTCACGCCCGAGACAACTCTGAGTGCCTCCTCAAATTCTAAGAAATGCGAACTGGGGTCCTACGCCTTTTATTGCCAGTGGATCTTTGTGTTTCAGACAAATGTGCACGCCTCCCAGAGCCCCTTGCAATGCACTTAGGGAAATGGGGGAAGGTGCTGTGCAACCCTCTCGCTGACAATGTCTCTCTTGTCTATAATGTATCTATGAGAGAGAGAGAAATAGGCAATGCGAGAGTGAAAAAGTAAAATGGAAATGTGTCTACTGAGACCAGTATAAGGGGAAATCCTCACAATCCAGGACCGACAGTTGATTGGGAGGGCGCTTACAGGTTTCCGACACCAGACCGGTACCTGAACTCACAAACCCAAACTGCAAAGTGATGCCCATTGCCACTAGACTGCCGACCCCCTTTCGGGGCCCCAGCATATATCCTTTAGTCACACCTAGAGTTCCCAGGACAGTGCAGCATTCAGCGATTACACGAAAATATTGACAGCGCTAGGAGGCCATGCAAATGGCAGAGGTATGCTTTACAAAGCCCACGTAGCGTGCACAAAACAGCACATCAGTCAGGCCCACTTGAAGAGATGGTAAAGAGGAAATACTTCTGCTGCATCCAGTAAAACATAGAGATTGGCCTGCTTTAAAGGTTGACCATGTCCTTCATGGGTGTCTGTCAATATGATACTTCCCTGCTGCAAAGCTTACATTCGAAACGCCAGAACAACTAGGCCCAGAGCACAAAGATGCAGTCAGGTTGAAATAACGAGATACTGAAGAGCAATTTTGTATTTCAGAGTGGGAAAAAGCAAATATGACCCCGACGTGATTTGAACACGCAACCTTCTGATCTGGAGTCAGACGCGCTACCATTGCGCCACGAGGTCCTTGTGGCAGTCCACCTGGTGTGTCTGATGACAGAATAAAGGTAGGAGACGTACATGCACCTGCAGAGCCTCATTGCTTCTTTAAGTAGACTGGCTAGGATAGCTTCCTTCTGTGCATCAGTACACGCTGCAGCCAAACCCTTCCCATGAAGTCTTGATGTTTATGAATTGAATGGCAAGTTTTGAAAAACTAAAGCAAGCGAGAAGAATTGCTTGCAGTTTATTGGATTTTTTGGACGTCAGCAGACGAGACCTGCGAGAGGTAAACAGAAGTTCATAGTTGGTCATGCTGAATTTTTGAGCCAAAATGCATCGTCCCTGGGTGGGCTTGAGCCACCAACCTTTCGGTTAACAGCCGAACGCGCTAACCGATTGCGCCACAGAGACTCATGCAGTGCTTACACTGGGGCCTGATTGGTATGCTGTTTGCTTATGCTTCCCAGGCAACCTGAAAATATTTCTAAAATAGCTCTATTTCCCACAGCAAATCAGGGTATCAAGCACTTCCCTACCTCCCGTAATCCACAAACACAGGGGATTTAGTAGAGGACAGAGCCCATCAACAGTGCACCAAATGCCCTCTGTGTAGGCATAACTTGCTATGAGGAGAAAGCCACAGTTGCGCACTTGTGTTAAAAGGGGACAGTAGGCTGAACCCAGAGAACACGGGAGAAATGACTCAGGTTTACTGAGTGGAACACTCTGTGTCTTTGTGCCCAAAACAGCAGCGTCTTTTCGGTTAACAGCCGAACGCGCTAACCAATTGCGCCACAGAGACTCACTGGCATGTGTGTTCTGCCTTTGGCCTGATTGCATTGCTATTTTTTTCTGATTGGCAGAAAACCTGAACTTTTTTCTGAAAAAGGCATGCCTCTCTTAGCACTGCAGTGCATTAGACTGCTCCCTTGCTTCCCTGAGTCCCCAAATACACAACCACCTTGGGCACAATAGAAGACACATTGCAGCAGATTTAGCAAGAGTGCACCAAGGATTCTATATGTAGGTACCTTGCTGAGAAGCAAGACCTGCAGTTGCATTCTTCTGTTAAAAGAGGGCAGCAGAGTGCACCAAGAGAACTTGGGGGAAGCAGGGCCGTCACGAGGTGGGTGCAGGGGGGGCAAACTGCCCCGGGCCTCGCGCTTGCTGGGGGCCTCGCGGCCCCCTCTCCTAAGTGGAAGGCAGCACAGTCTCCCATGTCCTTTATTCACACGGGGGACTGTGCTGCCCCTGCAATGATTTTGCTGTTTCTTGTGAAGCCGTTTGGCTCCGCAACAAACAGCAAAATAATGGGAGACAGCAGGGCTCAGAAGTGAGCTCTGCTGCCTCCCGTCATTCAGCTGAAAACGTGGACACGCTGACTGACAAGAGAGGACTCCTCTCCTGTCAGTCAGTGTGTTCACGTTGCTCAGCGTGACCACACTGACTGACAGGAGAGGAGTTCTCTCTTATCAGTCAGTGTGTTCATGTTGTCAGTGTGACCACGCTGACTGATGGGAGAGGAGTTCTCTCTCGTCAGTCAGTGTGTTCAGGTTGCTCAGCGTGACCACACTGACTGACAGGAGAGGAATTCTCTCTTGTCAGTCAGTGTGTTCATGTTGTCAGTGTGACCGCGCTGACTGATGGGAGAGGACTCCTCTCCTGTCAGTCAGTATGTTCATGTCAGCGTGATCATGCTGACTGACAGGAGAGGAGTTCTCTCTTGTCAGTCAGTATGTTCATGTTGTCAGTGTGACCACGCTGACTGATGGGAGAGGAGTTCTCTCTTGTCAGCCAGTGTGTTCATGTTGTCAGTGTGACCACACTGACTGATGGGAGAGGACTCCTCTCCTGTCAGTCAGTATGTTCATGTCAGTGTGATCATGCTGACTGACAGGAGAGGAGTTCTCTCTTGTCAGTCAGTATGTTCATGTTGTCAGTGTGACCACGCTGACTGATGGGAGAGGAGTTCTCTCTTGTCAGTCAGTGTGTTCATGTTGTCAGTGTGACCACACTGACTGATGGGAGAGGACTCCTCTCCTGTCAGTCAGTATGTTCATGTCAGCGTGATCATGCTGACTGACAGGAGAGGAGTTCTCTCTTGTCAGTCAGTGTGTTCAAGTTGCTCAGCATGACCACGCTGACTGACAGGAGAGGAGTTTTCTCTTGTCAGTCAGTGTGTTCATGTTGTCAGTGTGACCACGCTGACTGATGGGAGAGGAGTTCTCTCTCGTCAGTCAGTGTTCACGTTGCTCAGCATGACCATGCTGACTGACAGGAGAGGAGTTCTCTCTTGTCAGTCAGTGTGTTATGTTGTCAGTGTGACCACACTGACTGATGGGAGAGGAGTTCTCTCTTGTCAGTCAGTGTGTTCACGTTGCTCAGCATGACCACGCTGACTGACAGGAGAGTTCTCCTGTCAGTCAGTGTGTTCATCTTGATTAGAGAGGACTCCTCGCTTGTCAATCAGTGTGTTCACGTTGCTCAGCGTGACCACGCTGACTGATGGGAGAGGAGTTCTCTCTTGTCAGTCAGTGTGTTCACGTTGCTCAGCGTGACCACGCTGCCTGATGGGAGAGGAGTTCTCTATTGTCAGTCAGTGTGTTCACATTGCTCAGCGTGACCCCGCTGACTGATGGGAGAGGAGTTCTCTCTTGTCAGGCAGCATGTCTACGTGTCGGCTGCGTGGATGCTTTTTAAGGGTGCATGGAGGTAAGGTGAGTGTTTTTTATTTTAAATTAAAAGTGTGTATGTGTATTTAAATTAAATTAGTATGTATGTATGAATGCATGCGTGCATGTTGATGTTTGTGTCAATGCTGTGTTTGGTTTTATGTATACATGCATGTATGGAGTTGTGTAACTGGTGGTTGAATGCATGGGTGAAAGTGTTTTTTGTGAGTGTGTGTTCAGCACCACCCCTAAATGTAGCCACCCTGGGGGCCACTTCATTAAGGGGTGGGCTCATGGCATCAGAGGTGCACCTAGGCTAAAATGTCAGGGGGGAAAGGGGACTAATACTTCAAATGTTGGGAGAGGTGCTAACGTCAGTAGCTGTGAGGAAGGGGCAAACTTCCTTGTGTGGGGGCACCTAAAATCTTTCCACTTTTCGAATGAGACTATTCTGGTGAAGCTTCAATGTTACAAGCAGCTACCTCTTGCCTTCATTTCTGAAACATCACACTTAAGGACTGCTGTGAGAATGAGATGTCTCATGTCACCACTTCCCTTCTAATCACTCCCCTAGCATGCAAGTGCTAACCCCACATCACAATTTCAATTACCTAAAAGTGTATGGATATGAATGCAGGTGCTAACAGTGAAATGACTTCTCATGGCCATGCTTATCCCTATGGCATTCTCACCCAGTCCCTGTCCTCCCCACCCAAAACAACTCCTCACTGGAACTCTTTGGGCTAGCTTTAAACATGGCTAGCCATCAAACTTTGCCCTCAATGTGCCTGCAAGTGTTTCCTCAAAGGAGTCTTCTAAGAGTTCATGACTTCATTGGAGTTGTAAACACGTAACTGGTGTAATAAAAATGTCTTAATCAGGTCTGCTTTTGGCCACTCAATTTAAAAACACCCTGCATGTCTTTTGCTGAAATTCTTTTAAAAATAAGCATTGGCAAAGCCAACAGTTTTGGCTTATGTATAAGTATTAGGCATTTACGAGGCACTGCTATTAGCTGCTCAGGTACTCAAACCATTTTGCACTGGCACTATCAATGGCCAGCTAATACCAATACAGAAGTGCCTTTGCCATGCCTACACAAATGCCCAAACTGTTAGCATTGCCAGTGCTCTTTTTGCTTTACCCTTGATGCACAGGACTATGCATCAAGGTTAAAGCAAACATACTACTTGGCTAAATTGGCCCACTTTGAATGTAGGCCAATCTAGCCAGTAATAACACTTATGGTACACAGTCAGCCTGGATATACTTTCTGTGGCATGGCATTTTTACTGGTTGGGAATCCGTACATGGTAATAATGGCACATATTGATGCAGCCTGCTTCAACATAATTAGAACAACCAGCATGAATATATTTTTATACTAGCATATCTCGATTGGAAAGGCGGCATGAAATGTATTGGAAAATGTTCCTATGCACAATTTGTGATTTGCAACTATTGGGAATTTCCATGTGCTTCCATACAAAACCAATTGCAAACTGTGTGGATTTCTACCCAATTTTGCAAAGAAAGTGCTATAAAATGCATACTTTTAACCCAATGTTTCAAACATTTTCTTGGGAGTGAGAACCCCCCCCCCAAGCCACCCTTTGGTTTGGGCTCCCTCACTGTGCTCTGTTGATCCTGACTAATTGGAACAAACATTTAAGCCTCTTAAGTTCAGAAATGTACCAGCCTCCACTGTACATCATTTGTCACTGTGTATGGTGTGTGTTTTAATGCGCAAACAGGGGCAGGGTGCTCCTTAATTATATGATATGGCATTTATAACGTGCCTGTACGCAAGTGTTTCTAGGCGCGACAAGGCAAGGAGGGAGAAACAAAAGAGTAGGACAAAACACAGATCTTACTAGGCCTTGTGTCATTCAGATCGTACAAGAGCAGGGAATGGGGAGGGGAGAAGTGCCGAGGGTGGGGTAGGATGCAGAAGTGCAGGAACAAAGTAGAAACAAGAGTGCAGCCAACTGGTGGCAAGTGTGAGTACTCATAAGTGTAGCCAACGGGTGGACAATACGAGCAAGAGCGGGGACTGTAGGGTTACAGATACAACAGATACAGACCACAAGTGCAGGGGAGCCAAGAGGCAGTGCGGGATTGCAATAGGACGAACAGGCAGGGACCTGAGCCCGAATTCAGAGCTTGACCAGGTGACCAGTGCATGGATCAGGCAGGTGATCAGCAAGGGAGAGGAAGAAAGAAGGCAGAAGCAAATAAACAGGTCTTGGGGTGCTTCCGGAACCGGAGATGGTGCTCCTCGTTTTTAGCGAGGCAGGGAGGCTGTTTCCAGAGGGAGGCCCCAGCCGAAGAAAGAGATCTGCCCTCAACTCTTTGCTTGGAAAAGTGATTGACCCTCAGAGAATTGGAGGTGGCGCAGTGGAGAGCTCATGCCATCTTATATATATTTATTCATATGATAAAAAAGTTAGTCTGGCATGAACCTTTCTTCAGTAGAGAAAGTAGTACTAAACCACATTTGGGATCCTGCACACAAACTCAAGGGTAGATTTCTCAAGTCTCCTGTGTGCGGATATGCCGCCGCTGGCCGAGTGCAAAAAACTGTAAGGGGGCCTCACCAAATGTTTTGCCCCGGGCCTCACCACATCTTCTGACAGCCCTGGGGGGAAGTAGCTTATGTTAACTACTTGCCATGCTCTTTATAGATCCCTCTGTTTGACTGGGTGAATTCTAATTTCTGGGGTAGAGTAAGCAATTTTTGGATCTAGATGCTGTGCGCAACAGGAATGCTATATACTGCACTGTACTGCTACTGAAAAGTTACCAATTTTACAGGATGTTCAGGTAAGCTTTGTTTCAGAAAACAACTTGCTAGAGGCACTAAGACAGATTACTGGGACAAAGGAAGAGGGTTTGGGGATTAGCACATCTCCTATGAAAGGTACAGTCACGCCCAAGACAACTCTGAGTGTCACCTCAAATTCTAAGAAATGCAAACTAGGGACCTACGCTTTTTATTGCCAGTGGATCTTTGTGTTTCAGACAAATGTGCACGCCTCCCAGAGCCCCTTGCAATGCACTTAGGGAAATGGGGGAAGGTGCTGTGCAACCCTCTCGCTGACAATGTCTCTCTTGTCTATAATGTATCTATGAGAGAGAGAGAAATAGGCAATGCGAGAGTGAAAAAGTAAAATGGAAATGTGTCTACTGAGACCAGTATAAGGGGAAATCCTCACAATCCAGGACCGACAGTTGATTGGGAGGGCGCTTACAGGTTTCCGACACCAGACCGGTACCTGAACTCACAAACCCAAACTGCAAAGTGATGGGCATTGCCACTAGACTGCCGACCCCCTTTCGGGGCCCCAGCATATATCCTTTAGTCACACCTAGAGTTCCCAGGACAGTGCAGCATTCAGCGATTACACGAAAATATTGACAGCGCTAGGAGGCCATGCAAATGGCAGAGGTATGCTTTACAAAGCCCACGTAGCGTGCACAAAACAGCACATCAGTCAGGCCCACTTGAAGAGATGGTAAAGAGGAAATACTTCTGCTGCATCCAGTAAAACATAGAGATTGGCCTGCTTTAAAGGTTGACCATGTCCTTCATGGGTGTCTGTCAATATGATACTTCCCTGCTGCAAAGCTTACATTCGAAACGCCAGAACAACTAGGCCCAGAGCACAAAGATGCAGTCAGGTTGAAAAACGAGATACTGAAGAGCAATTTTGTATTTCAGAGTGGGAAAAGCAAGTATGACCCCGATGTGATTTGAACACGCAACCTTCTGATCTGGAGTCAGACGCGCTACCATTGCGCCACGA
Source organism: Ambystoma mexicanum (assembly GCF_040938575.1). Classification (NCBI taxonomy): domain Eukaryota; kingdom Metazoa; phylum Chordata; class Amphibia; order Caudata; family Ambystomatidae; genus Ambystoma; species Ambystoma mexicanum. Next base: position 826,246,662 of record NC_090934.1, read on the forward strand.
GGTCCATGCGGCACTCCACCTGGTGTGTCTGATGACAGAATAAAGGTAGGAGACGTACATGCACGTGCAGAGCCTCATTGCTTCTTTAAGTAGACTGGCTAGGATAGCTTCCTTCTGTGCATCAGTACACGCTGCAGCCAAACCCTTCCCATGAAGTCTTGATGTTTATGAATTGAATGGCAAGTTTTGAAAAACTAAAGCAAGCGAGAAGAATTGCTTGCAGTTTATTGGATTTTTTGGACGTCAGCAGACGAGACCTGCGAGAGGTAAACAGAAGTCCATAGTTGGTCATGCTGAATTTTTGAGCCAAAATGCATCGTCCCTGGGTAGGCTTGAGCCACCAACCTTTCGGTTAACAGCCGAACGCGCTAACCGATTGCGCCACAGAGACTCATGCAGTGCTTACACTGGGGCCTGATTGGTGTGCTGTTTGCTTATGCTTCCCAGGCAACCTGAAAATATTTCTAAAATAGCTCTATTTCCCACAGCAAATCAGGGTATCAAGCACTTCCCTACCTCCCCTAATCCACAAACACAGGGGATTTAGTAGAGGACAGAGCCCATCAACAGTGCACCAAATGTCCTCTGTGTAGGCATAACTTGCTATGAGGAGAAAGCCACAGTTGCGCACTTGTGTTAAAAGGGGACAGTAGGCTGAACCCAGAGAACACGGGAGAAATGACTCAGGTTTACTGAGTGGAACACTCTGTGTCTTTGTGCCAAAAACAGCAGCGTCTTTTCGGTTAACAGCCGAACGCGCTAACCAATTGTGCCACAGAGACTCACTGGCATGTGTGTTCTGCCTTTGGCCTGATTGCATTGCTATTTTTTTCTGATTGGCAGAAAACCTGAACTTTTTTCTGAAAAAGGCATGCCTCTCTTAGCACTGCAGTCCATTAGACTGCTCCCTTGCTTCCCTGAGTCCCCAAATACACAACCACCTTGGGCACAATAGAAGACACATTCCAGCAGATTTAGCAAGAGTGCACCAAGGTTTCTATATGTAGGTACCTTGCTGAGAAGCAAGACCTGCAGTTGCATTCTTCTGTTAAAAGAGGGCAGCAGAGTGCACCAAGAGAACTTGGGGGAAGTAGCTTATGTTAACTACTTGCCATGATCTTTATAGATCCCTCTATTTGACTGGGTGAATTCTAATTTCTGGGGTAGAGTAAGCAATTTTTGGATCTAGATGCTGTGCGCAACAGGAATGCTATATACTGCACTGTACTGCTACTGAAAAGTTACCAATTTTACAGGATGTTCAGGTAAGCTTTGTTTCAGAAAACAACTTGCTAGAGGCCCTAGGACAGATTACTGGGACAAAGGAAGAGGGTTTTGGGATTAGCACATCTCCTATGAAAGGTACAGTCACGCCCGAGACAACTCTGAGTGCCTCCTCAAATTCTAAGAAATGCGAACTGGGGTCCTACGCCTTTTATTGCCAGTGGTTCTTTGTGTTTCAGACAAATGTGCACGCCTCCCAGAGCCCCATGCAGTGCACTTAGGGAAATGGGGGAAGGTGCTGTGCAACCCTCTCACTGACAATGTCTCTCTTGTCTATAATGTATCTATGAGAGAGAGAGAAATAGGCAATACGAGAGTGAAAAAGTAAAATGGAAATGTGTCTACTGAGACCAGTATAAGGGGAAATCCTCACAATCCAGGACCGACAGTTGATTGGGAGGGCGCTTACAGGTTTCCGACACCAGACCGGTACCTGAACTCACAAACCCAAACTGCAAAGTGATGGGCATTGCCACTAGACTGCCGACCCCCTTTCGGGGCCCCAACATATATCCTTTAGTCACACCTAGAGTTCCCAGGACAGTGCAGCATTCAGCGATTACACGAAAATATTGACAGCGCTAGGAGGCCATGCAAATGGCAGAGGTATGCTTTACAAAGCCCACATAGCGTGCACAAAACAGCACATCAGTCAGGCCCACTTGAAGAGATGGTAAAGAGGAAATACTTCTGCTGCATCCAGTAAAACATAGAGATTGGCCTGCTTTAAAGGTTGACCATGTCCTTCATGGGTGTCTGTCAATATGATACTTCCCTGCTGCAAAGCTTACATTCGAAACGCCAGAACAACTAGGCCCAGAGCATAAAGATGCAGTCAGGTTGAAATAACGAGATACTGAAGAGCAATTTTGTATTTCAGAGTGGGAAAAGCAAATATGACCCTGACGTGATTTGAACACGCAACTTTCTGATCTGGAGTCAGACGCGCTACCATTGCGCCACGAGGTCCTTGTGGCAGTCCACCTGGTGTGTCTGATGACAGAATAAAGGTAGGAGACGTACATGCACCTGCAGAGCCTCATTGCTTCTTTAAGTAGACTGGCTAGGATAGCTTCCTTCTGTGCATCAGTACACGCTGCAGCCAAACCCTTCCCATGAAGTCTTGATGTTTATGAATTGAATGGCAAGTTTTGAAAAACTAAAGCAAGCGAGAAGAATTGCTTACAGTTTATTGGATTTTTTGGACGTCAGCAGACGAGACCTGCGAGAGTTAAACAGAAGTTCATAGTTGGTCATGCTGAATTTTTGAGCCAAAATGCATCGTCCCTGGGTGGGCTTGAACCACCATCCTTTCGGTTAACAGCCGAACGCGCTAACCGATTGCGCCACAGAGACTCATGCAGTGCTTACACTGGGGCGTGATTGGTGTGCTGTTTGCTTATGCTTCCCAGGCAACCTGAAAATATTTCTAAAATAGCTCTATTTCCCACAGCAAATCAGGGTATCAAGCACTTCCCTACCTCCCCTAATCCACAAACACAGGGGATTTAGTAGAGGACAGAGCCCATCAACAGTGCACCAAATGTCCTCTGTGTAGGCATAACTTGCTATGAGGAGAAAGCCACAGTTGCGCACTTGTGTTAAAAGGGGACAGTAGGCTGAACCCAGAGAACACGGGAGAAATGACTCAGGTTTACTGAGTGGAACACTCTGTGTCTTTGTGCCAAAAACAGCAGCGTCTTTTCGGTTAACAGCCGAACGCGCTAACCATTTGTGCCACAGAGACTCACTGGCATGTGTGTTCTGCCTTTGGCCTGATTGCATTGCTATTTTTTTCTGATTTGCAGAAAACCTGAACTTTTTTCTGAAAAAGGCATGCTTCTCTTAGCACTGCAGTGCATTAGACTGCTCCCTTGCTTCCCTGAGTCCCCAAATACACAACCACCTTGGGCACAATAGAAGACACATTCCAGCAGATTTAGCAAGAGTGCACCAAGGTTTCTATATGTAGGTACCTTGCTGAGAAGCAAGACCTGCAGTTGCATTCTTCTGTTAAAAGAGGGCAGCAGAGTGCACCAAGAGAACTTGGGGGAAGTAGCTTATGTTAACTACTTGCCATGCTCTTTATAGATCCCTCTGTTTGACTGGGTGAATTCTAATTTCTGGGGTAGAGTAAGCAATTTTTGGATCTAGATGCTGTGCGCAACAGGAATGCTATATACTGCACTGTACTGCTACTGAAAAGTTACCAATTTTACAGGATGTTCAGGTAAGCTTTGTTTCAGAAAACAACTTGCTAGAGGCACTAAGACAGATTACTGGGACAAAGGAAGAGGGTTTGGGGATTAGCACATCTCCTATGAAAGGTACAGTCACGCCCGAGACAACTCATAGTGTCACCTCAAATTCTAAGAAATGCAAACTAGGGACCTACGCTTTTTATTGCCAGTGGATCTTTGTGTTTCAGACAAATGTGCACGCCTCCCAGAGCCCCTTGCAATGCACTTAGGGAAAGGGGGGAAGGTGCTGTGAAGCCCTCTCGCTGACAATGTCTCTCTTGTCTATAATGTAACTATGACAGAGAGAGAAATAGGCAATGCGAGAGTGAAAAAGTAAAATGGAAATGTGTCTACTGAGACCAGTATAAGGGGAAATCCTCACAATCCTGGACCGACAGTTGATTGGGAGGGCGCTTACAGGTTTCCGACACCAGACCGGTACCTGAACTCACAAACCCAAACTGCAAAGTGATGGGCATTGCCACTAGACTGCCGACCCCCTTTCGGGGCCCCAGCATATATCCTTTAGTCACACCTAGAGTTCCCAGGTCAGTGCAGCATTCAGCGATTACACGAAAATATTGACAGCGCTAGGAGGCCATGCAAATGGCAGAGGTATGTTTTACAAAGCCCACGTAGCGTGCACAAAACAGCACATCAGTCAGGCCCACTTGAAGAGATGGTAAAGAGGAAATACTTCTGCTGCATCCAGTAAAACATAGAGATTGGCCTGCTTTAAAGGTTGACCATGTCCTTCATGGGTGTCTGTCAATATGATACTTCCCTGCTGCAAAGCTTACATTCGAAACGCCAGAACAACTAGGCCCAGAGCACAAAGATGCAGTCAGGTTGAAATAACGAGATACTGAAGAGCAATTTTGTATTTCAGAGTGGGAAAAGCAAACATGACCCCGACGTGATTTGAACACGCAACCTTCTGATCTGGAGTCAGATGCGCTACCATTGCGCCACAAGGTCCTTGTGGCAGTCCACCTGGTGTGTCTGATGACAGAATGAAGGTAGGAGACGTACATGCACCTGCAGAGCCTCATTGCTTCTTTAGGTAGACTGGCTAGGATAGCTTCCTTCTGTGCATCAGTACACGCTGCAGCCAAACCCTTCCCATGAAGTCTTGATGTTTATGAATTGAATGGCAAGTTTTGAAAAACTAAAGCAAGCGAGAAGAATTGCTTGCAGTTTATTGGATTTTTTGGACGTCAGCAGACGAGACCTGCGAGAGGTAAACAGAAGTCCATAGTTGGTCATGCTGAATTTTTGAGCCAAAATGCATCGTCCCTGGGTGGGCTTGAACCACCAACCTTTCGGTTAACAGCCGAACGCGCTAACCGATTGCGCCACAGAGACTCATGCAGTGCTTACACTGGGGCCTGATTGGTGTGCTGTTTGCTTATGCTTCCCAGGCAACCTGAAAATATTTCTAAAATAGCTCTATTTCCCACAGCAAATCAGGGTATCAAGCACTTCCCTACCTCCACTAATCCACTAACACAGGGGATTTAGTAGAGGACAGAGCCCATCAACAGTGCACCAAATGTCCTCTGTGTAGGCATAACTTGCTATGAGGAGAAAGCCACAGTTGCGCAATTGTGTTAAAAGGGGACAGTAGGCTGAACCAAGAGAACACGGGAGAAATGACTCAGGTTTACAGAGTGGAACACTCTGTGTCTTTGTGCCAAAAACAGCAGCGTCTTTTCGGTTAACAGCTGAACGGGCTAACCAATTGCGCCACAGAGACTCACTGGCATGTGTGTTCTGCCTTTGGCCTGATTGCATTGCTATTTTTTTCTGATTGGCAGAAAACCTGAACTTTTTTCTGAAAAAGGCATGCCTCTCTTAGCACTGCAGTGCATTAGACTGCTCCCTTGCTTCCCTGAGTCCCCAAATACACAACCACCTTGGGCACAATAGAAGACACATTCCAGCAGATTTAGCAAGAGTGCACCAAGGTTTCTATATGTAGGTACCTTGCTGAGAAGCAAGACCTGCAGTTGCATTCTTCTGTTAAAAGAGGGCAGCAGAGTGCACCAAGAGAACTTGGGGGAAGTAGCTTATGTTAACTACTTGCCATGATCTTTATAGATCCCTCTGTTTGACTGGGTGAATTCTAATTTCTGGGGTAGAGTAAGCAATTTTTGGATCTAGATGCTGTGCGCAACAGGAATGCTATATACTGCACTGTACTGCTACTGAAAAGTTACCAATTTTACAGGATGTTCAGGTAAGCTTTGTTTCAGAAAACAACTTGCTAGAGGTCCTAGGACAGATTACTGGGACAAAGGAAGAGGGTTTGGGGATTAGCACATCTCCAATGAAAGGTACAGTCACGCCCAAGACAACTCTGAGTGTCACCTCAAATTCTAAGAAATGCAAACTAGGGACCTACGCTTTTTATTGCCAGTGGATCTTTGTGTTTCAGACAAATGTGCACGCCTCCTAGAGCCCCTTGCAATGCACTTAGGGAAATGGGGGAAGGTGCTGTGAAGCCCTCTCGCTGACAATGTCTCTCTTGTCTATAATGTATCTATGAGAGAGAGAGAAATAGGCAATGCGAGAGTGAAAAAGTAAAATGGAAATGTGTCTACTGAGACCAGTATAAGGGGAAATCCTCACAATCCAGGACCGACAGTTGATTGGGAGGGCGCTTACAGTTTTCTGACACCAGACCGGTACCTGAACTCACAAACCCAAACTGCAAAGTGATGCCCATTGCCACTAGACTGCCGACCCCGTTTCGGGGCCCCAGCATATTTCCTTTAGTCACACCTAGAGTTCCCAGGACAGTGCAGCATTCAGCGATTACACGAAAATATTGACAGCGCTAGGAGGCCATGCAAATGGCAGAGGTATGCTTAACAAAGCCCACGTAGCGTGCACAAAACAGCACATCAGTCAGGCCCACTTGAAGAGATGGTAAAGAGGAAATACTTCTGCTGCATCCAGTAAAACATAGAGATTGGCCTGCTTTAAAGGTTGACCATGTCCTTCAAGGGTGTCTGTCAATATGATACTTCCCTGCTGCAAAGTTTACATTCGAAACGCCAGAACAACTAGGCCCAGAGCACAAAGATGCAGTCAGGTTGAAATAACGAGATACTGAAGAGCAATTTTATATTTCAGAGTGGGAAAAGCAAATATGCCCCCGACGTGATTTGAACACGCAACCTTCTGATCTGGAGTCAGACGCGCTACCATTGCGCCACGAGGTCCTTGTGGCAATCCACCTGGTGTGTCTGATGACAGAATAAAGGTAGGAGACGTACATGCACCCGCAGAGCCTCATTGCTTCTTTAAGTAGACTGGCTAGGATAGCTTCCTTCTGTGCATCAGTACACGCTGCAGCCAAACCCTTCCCATGAAGTCTTGATGTTTATGAATTGAATGGCAAGTTTTGAAAAACTAAAGCAAGCGAGAAGAATTGCTTGCAGTTTATTGGATTTTTTGGACGTCAGCAGACGAGACCTGCGAGAGGTAAACAGAAGTCCATAGTTGGTCACGCTGAATTTTTGAGCCAAAATGCACCGTCCCTGGGTGGGCTTGAACCACCAACCTTTCGGTTAACAGCCGAGCGCGCTAACCGATTGGGCCACAGAGACTCATGCAGTTTTTACACAGGGGCCTGATTGGTGTGCTGTTTGCTTATGCTTCCCAGGCAACCTGAAAATATTTCTAAAATAGCTCTTTTTCCCACAGCAAATCAGGGTATCAAGCACTTCCCTACCTCCCCTAATCCACAAACACAGGGGATTTAGTAGAGGACAGAGCCCATCAACAGTGCACCAAATGCCCTCTGTGTAGGCATAACTTGCTATGAGGAGAAAGCCACAGTTGCGCACTTGTGTTAAAAGGGGACAGTAGGCTGAACCCAGAGAACACGGGAGAAATGACTCAGGTTTACTGAGTGGAACACTCTGTGTCTTTGTGCCCAAAACAGCAGCGTCTTTTCGGTTAACAGCCGAACGCGCTAACCAATTGCGCCACAGAGACTCACTGGCATGTGTGTTCTGCCTTTGGCCTGATTGCATTGCTATTTTTTTCTGATTGGCAGAAAACCTGAACTTTTTTCTGAAAAAGGCATGCCTCTCTTAGCACTGCAGTGCATTAGACTGCTCCCTTGCTTCCCTGAGTCCCCAAATACACAACCACCTTGGGCACAATAGAAGACACATTCCAGCAGATTTAGCAAGAGTGCACCAAGGATTCTATATGTAGGTACCTTGCTGAGAAGCAAGACCTGCAGTTGCATTCTTCTGTTAAAAGAGGGCAGCAGAGTGCACCAAGAGAACTTGGGGGAAGTAGCTTATGTTAACTACTTGCCATGCTCTTTATAGATCCCTCTGTTTGACTGGGTGAATTCTAATTTCTGGGGTAGAGTAAGCAATTTTTGGATCTAGATGCTGTGCGCAACAGGAATGCTATATACTGCACTTTACTGCTACTGAAAAGTTACCAATTTTACAGGATGTTCAGGTAAGCTTTGTTTCAGAAAACAACTTGCTAGAGGCACTAAAACAGATTACTGGGACAAAGGAAGAGGGTTTGGGGATTAGCACATCTCCTATGAAAGGTACAGTCACGCCCGAGACAACTCTGAGTGTCACCTCAAATTCTAAGAAATGCAAACTAGGGACCTACGCTTTTTATTGCCAGTGGATCTTTGTGTTTCAGACAAATGTGCACGCCTCCCAGAGCCCCTTGCAATGCACTTAGGGAAATGGGGGAAGGTGCTGTGAAGCCCTCTCGCTGACAATGTCTCTCTTGTCTATAATGTAACTATGAGAGAGAGAGAAATAGGCAATGCGAGAGTGAAAAAGTAAAATGGAAATGTGTCTACTGAGACCAGTATAAGGGGAAATCCTCACAATCCAGGACCGACAGTTGATTGGGAGGGCGCTTACAGGTTTCCGACACCAGACCGGTACCTGAACTCACAAACCCAAACTGCAAAGTGATGGGCATTGCCAATAGACTGCCGACCCCCTTTCGGGGCCCCAACATATATCCTTTAGTCACACCTAGAGTTCCCAGGACAGTGCAGCATTCAGCGATTACACGAAAATATTGACAGCGCTAGGAGGCCATGCAAATGGCAGAGGTATGCTTTACAAAGCCCACGTAGCGTGCACAAAACAGCACATCAGTCAGGCCCACTTGAAGAGATGGTAAAGAGAAAATACTTCTGCTGCATCCAGTAAAACATAGAGATTGGCCTGCTTTAAAGGTTGACCATGTCCTTCATGGGTGTCTGTCAATATGATACTTCCCTGCTGTAAAGCTTACATACGAAACGCCAGAACCACTAGGCCCAGAGCACAAAGATGCAGTCAGGTTGAAATAACGAGATACTGAAGAGCAATTTTGTATTTCAGAGAGGGAAAAGGAAGTATGACCCCGACGTGATTTGAACACACAACTTTCTGATCTGGAGTCAGACGCGCTACCATTGCGCCACGAGGTCCTTGCGGCAGTCCACCTGGTGTGTCTGATGACAGAATAAAGGTAGGAGACGTACATGCACCTGCAGAGCCTCATTGCTTCTTTAAGTAGACTGGCTAGGATAGCTTCCTTCTGTGCATCAGTACACGCTGCAGCCAAACCCTTCCCATGAAGTCTTGATGTTTATGAATTGAATGGCAAGTTTTGAAAAACTAAAGCAAGCGAGAAGAATTGCTTACAGTTTATTGGATTTTTTGGACGTCAGCAGACGAGACCTGCGAGAGATAAACAGAAGTTCATAGTTGGTCATGCTGAATTTTTGAGCCAAAATGCATCGTCCCTGGGTGGGCTTGAACCACCAACCTTTTGGTTAACAGCCGAACGCGCTAACCGATTGCGCCACAGAGACTCATGCAGTGCTTACACTGGGGCCTGATTGGTGTGCTGTTTGCTTATGCTTCCCAGGCAACCTGAAAATATTTCTAAAATAGCTCTATTTCCCACAGCAAATCAGGGTATCAAGCACTTCCCTACCTCCCCTAATCCACAAACACAGGGGATTTAGTAGAGGACAGAGCCCATCAACAGTGCACCAAATGTCCTCTGTGTAGGCATAACTTGCAATGAGGAGAAAGCCACAGTTGCGCACTTGTGTTAAAAGGGGACAGTAGGCTGAACCCAGAGAACACGGGAGAAATGACTCAGGTTTACTGAGTGGAACACTCTGTGTCTTTGTGCCAAAAACAGCAGCGTCTTTTCGGTTAACAGCCGAACGCGCTAACCAATTGCGCCACAGAGACTCACTGGCATGTGTGTTCTGCCTTTGGCCTGATTGCATTGCTATTTTTTTCTGATTGGCAGAAAACCTGAACTTTTTTCTGAAAAAGGCATGCCTCTCTTAGCACTGCAGTGCATTAGACTGCTCCCTTGCTTCCCTGAATCCCCAAATACACAACCACCCTGGGCACAATAGAAGACACATTCCAGCAGATTTAGCAAGAGTGCACCAAGGATTCTATATGTAGGTACCTTGCTGAGAAGCAAGACCTGCAGTTGCATTCTTCTGTTAAAAGAGGGCAGCAGAGTGCACCAAGAGAACTTGGGGGAAGTAGCTTATGTTAACTACTTGCCATGCTCTTTATAGATCCCTCTGTTTGACTGGGGAATTCTAATTTCTGTGGTAGAGTAAGCAATTTTTGGATCTAGATGCTGTGCGCAACAGGAATGCTATATACTGCACTGTACTGCTACTGAAAAGTTACCAATTTTACAGGATGTTCAGGTAAGCTTTGTTTCAGAAAACAACTTGCTAGAGGCCCTAGGACAGATTACTGGGACAAAGGAAGAGGGTTTGGGGATTAGCACATCTCCTATGAAAGGTACAGTCACGCCCGAGACAACTCTGAGTGCCTCCTCAAATTCTAAGAAATGCGAACTGGGGTCCTACGCCTTTTATTGCCAGTGGATCTTTGTGTTTCAGACAAATGTGCACGCCTCCCAGAGCCCCTTGCAATGCACTTAGGGAAATGGGGGAAGGTGCTGTGCAACCCTCTCGCTGACAATGTCTCTCTTGTCTATAATGTATCTATGAGAGAGAGAGAAATAGGCAATGCGAGAGTGAAAAAGTAAAATGGAAATGTGTCTACTGAGACCAGTATAAGGGGAAATCCTCACAATCCAGGACCGACAGTTGATTGGGAGGGCGCTTACAGGTTTCCGACACCAGACCGGTACCTGAACTCACAAACCCAAACTGCAAAGTGATGCCCATTGCCACTAGACTGCCGACCCCCTTTCGGGGCCCCAGCATATATCCTTTAGTCACACCTAGAGTTCCCAGGACAGTGCAGCATTCAGCGATTACACGAAAATATTGACAGCGCTAGGAAGCCATGCAAATGGCAGAGGTATGCTTTACAAAGCCCACGTAGCGTGCACAAAACAGCACATCAGTCAGGCCCACTTGAAGAGATGGTAAAGAGGAAATACTTCTGCTGCATCCAGTAAAACATAGAGATTGGCCTGCTTTAAAGGTTGACCATGTCCTTCATGGGTGTCTGTCAATATGATACTTCCCTGCTGCAAAGTTTACATTCGAAACGCTAGAACAACTAGGCCCAGAGCACAAAGATGCAGTCAGGTGGAAATAACGAGATACTGAAGAGCAATTTTGTATTTCAGAGTGGGAAAAAGCAAATATGACCCCGACGTGATTTGAACACGCAACCTTCTGATCTGGAGTCAGACGCGCTACCATTGCGCCACGAGGTCCTTGTGGCAGTCCGCCTGGTGTGTCTGATGACAGAATAAAGGTAGGAGACGTACATGCACCTGCAGAGCCTCATTGCTTCTTTAAGTAGACTGGCTAGGATAGCTTCCTTCTCTGCATCAGTACACGCTGCAGCCAAACCCTTCCCATGAAGTCTTGATGTTTATGAATTGAATGGCAAGTTTTGAAAAACTAAAGCAAGCGAGAAGAATTGCTTGCAGTTTATTGGATTTTTTGGACGTCAGCAGACGAGACCTGCGAGAGTTAAACAGAAGTTCATAGTTGGTCATGCTGAATTTTTGAGCCAAAATGCACCGTCCCCGGGTGGGCTTGAACCACCAACCTTTCGGTTAACAGCCGAACGCGCTAACCGATTGCGCCACAGAGACTCATGCAGTGCTTACACTGGGGCCTGATTGGTGTGCTGTTTGCTTATGCTCCCCAGGCAACCTGAAAATATTTCTAAAATAGCTCTATTTCCCACAGCAAATCAGGGTATCAAGCACTTCCCTACCTCCCGTAATCCACAAACACAGGGGATTTAGTAGAGGACAGAGCCCATCAACAGTGCACCAAATGCCCTCTGTGTAGGCATAACTTGCTATGAAGAGAAAGCCACAGTTGCGCACTTGTGTTAAAAGGGGACAGTAGGCTGAACCCAGAGAACACGGGAGAAATGACTCAGGTTTACTGAGTGGAACACTCTGTGTCTTTGTGCCCAAAACAGCAGCGTCTTTTTGGTTAACAGCCGAACGCGCTAACCAATTGCGCCACAGAGACTCACTGGCATGTGTGTTCTGCCTTTGGCCTGATTGCATTGCTATTTTTTTCTGAATGGCAGAAAACCTGAACTTTTTTCTGAAAAAGGCATGCCTCTCTTAGCACTGCAGTGCATTAGACTGCTCCCTTGCTTCCCTGAGTCCCCAAATACACAACCACCTTGGGCACAATAGAAGACACATTCCAGCAGATTTAGCAAGAGTGCACCAAGGATTCTATATGTAGGTACCTTGCTGAGAAGCAAGACCTGCAGTTGCATTCTTCTGTTAAAAGAGGGCAGCAGAGTGCACCAAGAGAACTTGGGGGAAGCAGGGCCGTCACGAGGGGGGTGCAGGGGAGGCAAACTGCCCCGGGCCTCGCGCTTGCTGGGGGCCTCGCGGCCCCCTCTCCTAAGTGGAAGGCAGCACAGTCTCCCATGTCCTTTATTCACACGGGGGACTGTGCTGCCCCTGCAATGATTTTGCTGTTTCTTGTGAAGCCGTTTGGCTCCGCAACAAACAGCAAAATAATGGGAGACAGCAGGGCTCAGAAGTGAGCTCTGCTGCCTCCCGTCATTCAGCTGAAAACGTGGACACGCTGACTGACAAGAGAGGACTCCTCTCCTGTCAGTCAGTGTGTTCACGTTGCTCAGCGTGACCACACTGACTGACAGGAGAGGAGTTCTCTCTTATCAGTCAGTGTGTTCATGTTGTCAGTGTGACCACGCTGACTGATGGGAGAGGAGTTCTCTCTCGTCAGTCAGTGTGTTCAGGTTGCTCAGCGTGACCACACTTACTGACAGGAGAGGAATTCTCTCTTGTCAGTCAGTGTGTTCATGTTGTCAGTGTGACCGCGCTGACTGATGGGAGAGGACTCCTCTCCTGTCAGTCAGTATGTTCATGTCAGCGTGATCATGCTGACTGACAGGAGAGGAGTTCTCTCTTGTCAGTCAGTATGTTCATGTTGTCAGTGTGACCACGCTGACTGATGGGAGAGGAGTTCTCTCTTGTCAGCCAGTGTGTTCATGTTGTCAGTGTGACCACACTGACTGATGGGAGAGGACTCCTCTCCTGTCAGTCAGTATGTTCATGTCAGTGTGATCATGCTGACTGACAGGAGAGGAGTTCTCTCTTGTCAGTCAGTATGTTCATGTTGTCAGTGTGACCACGCTGACTGATGGGAGAGGAGTTCTCTCTTGTCAGTCAGTGTGTTCATGTTGTCAGTGTGACCACACTGACTGATGGGAGAGGACTCCTCTCCTGTCAGTCAGTATGTTCATGTCAGCGTGATCATGCTGACTGACAGGAGAGGAGTTCTCTCTTGTCAGTCAGTGTGTTCAAGTTGCTCAGCATGACCACGCTGACTGACAGGAGAGGAGTTTTCTCTTGTCAGTCAGTGTGTTCATGTTGTCAGTGTGACCACGCTGACTGATGGGAGAGGAGTTCTCTCTCGTCAGTCAGTGTTCACGTTGCTCAGCATGACCATGCTGACTGACAGGAGAGGAGTTCTCTCTTGTCAGTCAGTGTGTTATGTTGTCAGTGTGACCACACTGACTGATGGGAGAGGAGTTCTCTCTTGTCAGTCAGTGTGTTCACGTTGCTCAGCATGACCACGCTGACTGACAGGAGAGTTCTCCTGTCAGTCAGTGTGTTCATCTTGATTAGAGAGGACTCCTCGCTTGTCAATCAGTGTGTTCACGTTGCTCAGCGTGACCACGCTGACTGATGGGAGAGGAGTTCTCTCTTGTCAGTCAGTGTGTTCACGTTGCTCAGCGTGACCACGCTGCCTGATGGGAGAGGAGTTCTCTATTGTCAGTCAGTGTGTTCACATTGCTCAGCGTGACCCCGCTGACTGATGGGAGAGGAGTTCTCTCTTGTCAGGCAGCATGTCTACGTGTCGGCTGCGTGGATGCTTTTTAAGGGTGCATGGAGGTAAGGTAAGTGTTTTTTATTTTAAATTAAAAGTGTGTATGTGTATTTAAATTAAATTAGTATGTATGTATGAATGCATGCGTGCATGTTGATGTTTGTGTCAATGCTGTGTTTGGTTTTATGTATACATGCATGTATGGAGTTGTGTAACTGGTGGTTGAATGCATGGGTGAAAGTGTTTTTTGTGAGTGTGTGTTCAGCACCACCCCTAAATGTAGCCACCCTGGGGGCCACTTCATTAAGGGGTGGGCTCATGGCATCAGAGGTGCACCTAGGCTAAAATGTCAGGGGGGAAAGGGGACTAATACTTCAAATGTTGGGAGAGGTGCTAACGTCAGTAGCTGTGAGGAAGGGGCAAACTTCCTTGTGTGGGGGCACCTAAAATCTTTCCACTTTTCGAATGAGACTATTCTGGTGAAGCTTCAATGTTACAAGCAGCTACCTCTTGCCTTCATTTCTGAAACATCACACTTAAGGACTGCTGTGAGAATGAGATGTCTCATGTCACCACTTCCCTTCTAATCACTCCCCTAGCATGCAAGTGCTAACCCCACATCACAATTTCAATTACCTAAAAGTGTATGGATATGAATGCAGGTGCTAACAGTGAAATGACTTCTCATGGCCATGCTTATCCCTATGGCATTCTCACCCAGTCCCTGTCCTCCCCACCCAAAACAACTCCTCACTGGAACTCTTTGGGCTAGCTTTAAACATGGCTAGCCATCAAACTTTGCCCTCAATGTGCCTGCAAGTGTTTCCTCAAAGGAGTCTTCTAAGAGTTCATGACTTCATTGGAGTTGTAAACACGTAACTGGTGTAATAAAAATGTCTTAATCAGGTCTGCTTTTGGCCACTCAATTTAAAAACACCCTGCATGTCTTTCGCTGAAATTCTTTTAAAAATAAGCATTGGCAAAGCCAACAGTTTTGGCTTATGTATAAGTATTAGGCATTTACGAGGCACTGCTATTAGCTGCTCAGGTACTCAAACCATTTTGCACTGGCACTATCAATGGCCAGCTAATACCAATACAGAAGTGCCTTTGCTATGCCTACACAAATGCCCAAACTGTTAGCATTGCCAGTGCTCTTTTTGCTTTACCCTTGATGCACAGGACTATGCATCAAGGTTAAAGCAAACATACTACTTGGCTAAATTGGCCCACTTTGAATGTAGGCCAATCTAGCCAGTAATAACACTTATGGTACACAGTCAGCCTGGATATACTTTCTGTGGCATGGCATTTTTACTGGTTGGGAATCCGTACATGGTAATAATGGCACATATTGATGCAGCCTGCTTCAACATAATTAGAACAACCAGCATGAATATATTTTTATACTAGCATATCTCGATTGGAAAGGCGGCATGAAATGTATTGGAAAATGTTCCTATGCACAATTTGTGATTTGCAACTATTGGGAATTTCCATGTGCTTCCATACAAAACCAATTGCAAACTGTGTGGATTTCTACCCAATTTTGCAAAGAAAGTGCTATAAAATGCATACTTTTAACCCAATGTTTCAAACATTTTCTTGGGAGTGAGAACCCCCCCCCCCCAAGCCACCCTTTGGTTTGGGCTCCCTCACTGTGCTCTGTTGATCCTGACTAATTGGAACAAACATTTAAGCCTCTTAAGTTCAGAAATGTACCAGCCTCCACTGTACATCATTTGTCACTGTGTATGGTGTGTGTTTCAATGCGCAAACAGGGGCAGGGTGCTCCTTAATTATATGATATGGCATTTATAACGTGCCTGTACGCAAGTGTTTCTAGGCGCGACAAGGCAAGGAGGGAGAAACAAAAGAGTAGGACAAAACACAGATCTTACTAGGCCTTGTGTCATTCAGATCGTACAAGAGCAGGGAATGGGGAGGGGAGAAGTGCCGAGGGTGGGGTAGGATGCAGAAGTGCAGGAACAAAGTAGAAACAAGAGTGCAGCCAACTGGTGGCAAGTGTGAGTTCTCATAAGTGTAGCCAACGGGTGGACAATACGAGCAAGAGCGGGGACTGTAGGGTTACAGATACAACAGATACAGACCACAAGTGCAGGGGAGCCAAGAGGCAGTGCGGGATTGCAATAGGACGAACAAGCAGGGACCTGAGCCCGAATTCAGAGCTTGACCAGGTGACCAGTGCATGGATCAGGCAGGTGATCAGCAAGGGAGAGGAAGAAAGAAGGCAGAAGCAAATAAACAGGTCTTGGGGTGCTTCCGGAACCGGAGATGGTGCTCCTCGTTTTTAGCGAGGCAGGGAGGCTGTTTCCAGAGGGAGGCCCCAGCCGAAGAAAGAGATCTGCCCTCAACTCTTTGCTTGGAAAAGTGATTGACCCTCAGAGAATTGGAGGTGGCGCAGTGGAGAGCTCATGCCATCTTATATATATTTATTCATATGATAAAAAAGTTAGTCTGGCATGAACCTTTCTTCAGTAGAGAAAGTAGTACTAAACCACATTTGGGATCCTGCACACAAACTCAAGGGTAGATTTCTCAAGTCTCCTGTGTGCGGATATGCCGCCGCTGGCCGAGTGCAAAAAACTGTAATGGGGCCTCACCAAATGTTTTGCCCCGGGCCTCACCACATCTTCTGACAGCCCTGGGGGGAAGTAGCTTATGTTAACTACTTGCCATGCTCTTTATAGATCCCTCTGTTTGACTGGGTGAATTCTAATTTCTGGGGTAGAGTAAGCAATTTTTGGATCTAGATGCTGTGCGCAACAGGAATGCTATATACTGCACTGTACTGCTACTGAAAAGTTACCAATTTTACAGGATGTTCAGGTAAGCTTTGTTTCAGAAAACAACTTGCTAGAGGCCCTAGGACAGATTACTGGGACAAAGGAAGAGGGTTTGGGGATTAGCACATCCCCTATGAAAGGTACAGTCACGCCCGAGACAACTCTGAGTGCCTCCTCGAATTCTAAGAAATGCGAACTGGGGTCCTACGCCTTTTATTGCCAGTGGATCGTTGTGTTTCAGACAAATGTGCACGCCTCCCAGAGCCCCTTGCAATGCACTTAGGGAAATGGGGGAAGGTGCTGTGCAACCCTCTCACTGACAATGTCTCTCTTGTCTATAATGTATCTATGAGAGAGAGAGAAATAGGCAATGCGAGAGTGAAAAAGTAAAATGGAAATGTGTCTACTGAGATCAGTATAAGGGGAAATCCTCACAATCCAGGACCGACAGATGATTGGGAGGGCGCTTACAGTTTTCTGACACCAGAGCACAAAGATGCAGTCAGGTTGAAATAACGAGATACTGAAGAGCAATTTTATATTTCAGAGTGGGAAAAGCAAATATGACCCCGACGTGATTTGAACACGCAACCTTCTGATCTGGAATCAGACGCGCTACCATTGCGCCATGAGGTCCTTGTGGCAATCCACCTGGTGTGTCTGATGACAGAATAAAGGTAGGAGACGTACATGCACCTGCAGAGCCTCATTGCTTCTTTAGGTAGACTGGCTAGGATAGCTTCCTTCTGTGCATCAGTACACGCTGCAGCCAAACCCTTCCCATGAAGTCTTGATGTTTATGAATTGAATGGCAAGTTTTGAAAAACTAAAGCAAGCGAGAAGAATTGCTTACAGTTTATTGGATTTTTTGGACGTCAGCAGACGAGACCTGCGAGAGGTAAACAGAAGTTCATAGTTGGTCATGCTGAATTTTTGAGCCAAAATGCATCGTCCCTGGGTGGGCTTGAACCACCAACCTTTCGGTTAACAGCCGAACGTGCTAACCGATTGTGCCACAGAGACTCATGCAGTGCTTACACTGGGGCCTGATTGGTGTGCTGTTTGCTTATGCTTCCCAGGCAACTTGAAAATATTTCTAAAATAGCTCTATTTCCCACAGCAAATCAGGGTATCAAGCACTTCCCTACCTCCCCTAATCCACAAACACAGGGGATTTAGTAGAGGACAGAGCCCATCAACAGTGCACCAAATGCCCTCTGTGTAGGCATAACTTGCTATGAGGAGAAAGCCACAGTTGCACACTTGTGTTAAAAGGGGACAGCAGGCTGAACCCAGAGAACACGGGAGAAATGACTCAGGTTTACTGAGTGGAACACTCTGTGTCTTTGTGCAAAAACAGCAGCGTCTTTTCGGTTAACAGCCGAACGCGCTAACCAATTGCACCACAGAGACTCACTGGCATGTGTGTTCTGCCTTTGGCCTGATTGCATTGTTATTTTTTTCTGATTGGCAGAAAACCTGAACTTTTTTCTGAAAAAGGCATGCCTCTCTTAGCACTGCAGTGCATTAGACTGCTCCCTTGCTTCCCTGAGTCCCCAAATACACAATCACCTTGGGCACAATAGAAGACACATTCCAGCAGATTTAGCAAGAGTGCACCAAGGTTTCTATATGTAGGTACCTTGCTGAGAAGCAAGACCTGCAGTTGCATTCTTCTGTTAAAAGAGGGCAGCAGAGTGCACCAAGAGAACTTGGGGGAAGTAGCTTATGTTAACTACTTGCAATGATCTTTATAGATCCCTCTGTTTGACTGGGTGAATTCTAATTTCTGGGGTAGAGTAAGCAATTTTTGGATCTAGATGCTGTGCGCAACAGGAATGCTATATACTGCACTGTACTGCTACTGAAAAGTTACCAATTTTACAGGCTGTTCAGGTAAGCTTTGTTTCAGAAAACAACTTGCTAGAGGCCCTAGGACAGATTACTGGGACAAAGGAAGAGGGTTTGGGGATTAGCACATCTCCTATGAAAGGTACAGTCACGCCCGAGACAACTCTGAGTGTCACCTCAAATTCTAAGAAATGCAAACTAGGGACCTACACTTTTTATTGCCAGTGGATCTTTGTGTTTCAGACAAATGTGCACGCCTCCCAGAGCCCCTTGCAATGCACTTAGGGAAATGGGGGAAGGTGCTGTGCAACCCTCTCGCTGACAATGTCTCTCTTTTCTATAATGTAACTATGAGAGAGAGAGAAATAGGCAATGCGAGAGTGAAAAAGTAAAATGGAAATGTGTCTACTGAGACCAGTATAAGGGGAAATCCTCACAATCCAGGACCGACAGTTGATTGGGAGGGCGCTTACAGGTTTCCGACACCAGACCGGTACCTGAACTCACAAACCCAAACTGCAAAGTGATGGGCATTGCCACTAGACTGCCGACCCCCTTTCGGGGCCCCAGCATATATCCTTTAGTCACACCTAGAGTTCCCAGGACAGTGCAGCATTCAGCGATTACACGAAAATATTGACAGCGCTAGGAGGCCATGCAAATGGCAGAGGTATGCTTTACAAAGCCCACGTAGCGTGCACAAAACAGCACATCAGTCAGGCCCACTTGAAGAGATGGTAAAGAGGAAATACTTCTGCTGCATCCAGTAAAACATAGAGATTGGCCTGCTTTAAAGGTTGACCATGTCCTTCATGGGTGTCTGTCAATATGATACTTCCCTGCTGCAAAGCTTACATTCGAAACGCCAGAACAACTAGGCCCAGAGCACAAAGATGCAGTCAGGTTGAAAAACGAGATACTGAAGAGCAATTTTGTATTTCAGAGTGGGAAAAGCAAATATGACCCCGACGTGATTTGAACACGCAAGCTTCTGATCTGGAGTCAGACGTGCTACCATTGCGCCACGAGGTCCTTGCGGCAGTTCATCTGGTGTGTCTGATGACAGAATAAAGGTAGGAGACGTACATGCACGTGCAGAGCCTCATTGCTTCTTTAAGTAGACTGGCTAGGATAGCTTCCTTCTGTGCATCAGTACACGCTGCAGCCAAACCCTTCCCATGAAGTCTTGATGTTTATGAATTGAATGGCAAGTTTTGAAAAACTAAAGCAAGCGAGAAGAATTGCTTGCAGTTTATTGGATTTTTTGGACGTCAGCAGACGAGACCTGCGAGAGGTAAACAGAAGTCCATAGTTGGTCATGCTGAATTTTTGAGCCAAAATGCATCGTCCCTGGGTAGGCTTGAGCCACCAACCTTTTGGTTAACAGCCGAACGCGCTAACCGATTGCGCCACAGAGACTCATGCAGTGCTTACACTGGGGCCTGATTGGTGTGCTGTTTGCTTATGCTTCCCAGGCAACCTGAAAATATTTCTAAAATAGCTCTATTTCCCACAGCAAATCAGGGTATCAAGCACTTCCCTACCTCTCCTAATCCACAAACACAGGGGATTTAGTAGAGGACAGAGCCCATCAACAGTGCACCAAATGTCCTCTGTGTAGGCATAACTTGCTATGAGGAGAAAGCCACAGTTGCGCACTTGTGTTAAAAGGGGACAGTAGGCTGAACCCAGAGAACACGGGAGAAATGACTCAGGTTTACTGAGTGGAACACTCTGTGTCTTTGTGCCAAAAACAGCAGCGTCTTTTCGGTTAACAGCCGAACGCGCTAACCAATTGTGCCACAGAGACTCACTGGCATGTGTGTTCTGCCTTTGGCCTGATTGCATTGCTATTTTTTTCTGATTGGCAGAAAACCTGAACTTTTTTCTGAAAAAGGCATGCCTCTCTTAGCACTGCAGTCCATTAGACTGCTCCCTTGCTTCCCTGAGTCCCCAAATACACAACCACCTTGGGCACAATAGAAGACACATTCCAGCAGATTTAGCAAGAGTGCACCAAGGTTTCTATATGTAGGTACCTTGCTGAGAAGCAAGACCTGCAGTTGCATTCTTCTGTTAAAAGAGGGCAGCAGAGTGCACCAAGAGAACTTGGGGGAAGTAGCTTATGTTAACTACTTGCCATGATCTTTATAGATCCCTCTATTTGACTGGGTGAATTCTAATTTCTGGGGTAGAGTAAGCAATTTTTGGATCTAGATGCTGTGCGCAACAGGAATGCTATATACTGCACTGTACTGCTACTGAAAAGTTACCAATTTTACAGGATGTTCAGGTAAGCTTTGTTTCAGAAAACAACTTGCTAGAGGCCCTAGGACAGATTACTGGGACAAAGGAAGAGGGTTTTGGGATTAGCACATCTCCTATGAAAGGTACAGTCACGCCCGAGACAACTCTGAGTGTCACCTCAAATTCTAAGAAATGCAAACTAGGGACCTACGCTTTTTATTGCCAGTGGATCTTTGTGTTTCAGACAAATGTGCACGCCTCCCAGAGCCCCTTGCAATGCACTTAGGGAAAGGGGGGAAGGTGCTGTGAAGCCCTCTCGCTGACAATGTCTCTCTCGTCTATAATGTAACTATGAGAGAGAGAGAAATAGGCAATGCGAGAGTGAAAAAGTAAAATGGAAATGTGTCTACTGAGACCAGTATAAGGGGAAATCCTCACAATTCAGGACCGACAGTTGATTGGGAGGGCGCTTACAGTTTTCTGACACCAGACCGGTACCTGAACTCACAAACCCAAACTGCAAAGTGATGGGCATTGCCACTAGACTGCCGACCCCCTTTCGGGGCCGCAGCATATTTCCTTTAGTCACACCTAGAGTTCCCAGGACAGTGCAGCATTCAGCGATTACACGAAAATATTGACAGCGCTAGGAGGCCATGCAAATGGCAGAGGTATGCTTTACAAAGCCCACGTAGCGTGCACAAAACAGCACATCAGTCAGGCCCACTTGAAGAGATGGTAAAGAGGAAATACTTCTGCTGCATCCAGTAAAACATAGAGATTGGCCTGCTTTAAAGGTTGACCATGTCCTTCATGGGTGTCTGTCAATATGATACTTCCCTGCTGCAAAGTTTACATTCGAAACGCCAGAACAACTAGGCCCAGAGCACAAAGATGCAGTCAGGTTGAAATAACGAGATACTGAAGAGCAATTTTATATTTCAGAGTGGGAAAAGCAAATATGACCCCGACGTGATTTGAACATGCAACCTTCTGATCTGGAGTCAGACGCGCTACCATCGCGCCACGAGGTCCTTGTGGCAGTCCACCTGGTGTGTCTGATGACAGAATAAAGGTAGGAGACGTACATGCACCTGCAGAGCCTCATTGCTTCTTTAAGTAGACTGGCTAGGATAGCTTCCTTCTGTGCATCAGTACACGCTGCAGCCAAACCCTTCCCATGAAGTCTTGATGTTTATGAATTGAATGGCAAGTTTTGAAAAACTAAAGCAAGCGAGAAGAATTGCTTGCAGTTTATTGGATTTTTTGGACGTCAGCAGACTAGACCTGCGAGAGGTAAACAGAAGTTCATAGTTGGTCATGCTGAATTTTTGAGCCAAAATGCATCGTCCCTGGGTGGGCTTGAACCACCAACCTTTCGGTTAACAGCCGAACGCGCTAACCGATTGCGCCACAGAGACTCATGCAGTGCTTACATTGGGGCCTGATTGGTGTGCTGTTTGCTTATGCTCCCCAGGCAACCTGAAAATATTTCTAAAATAGCTCTATTTCCCACAGCAAATCAGGCTATCAAGTACTTCCCTACCTCCCGTAATCCACAAACACAGGGGATTTAGTAGAGGACAGAGCCCATCAACAGTGCACCAAATGCCCTCTGTGTAGGCATAACTTGCTATGAGGAGAAAGCCACAGTTGCGCACTTGTGTTAAAAGGGGACAGTAGGCTGAACCCAGAGAACACGGGAGAAATGACTCAGGTTTACTGAGTGGAACACTCTGTGTCTTTGTGCCCAAAACAGCAGCGTCTTTTCGGTTAACAGCCGAACGCGCTAACCAATTGCGCCACAGAGACTCACTGGCATGTGTGTTCTGCCTTTGGCCTGATTGCATTGCTATTTTTTTCTGATTGGCAGAAAACCTGAACTTTTTTCTGAAAAAGGCATGCCTCTCTTAGCACTGTAGTGCATTAGACTGCTCCCTTGCTTCCCTGAGTCCCCAAATACACAATCACCTTGGGCACAATAGAAGACACATTCCAGCAGATTTAGCAAGAGTGCACCAAGGTTTCTATATGTAGGTACCTTGCTGAGAAGCAAGACCTGCAGTTGCATTCTTCTGTTTAAAGAGGGCAGCAGAGTGCACCAAGAGAACTTGGGGGAAGTAGCTTATGTTAACTACTTGCAATGATCTTTATAGATCCCTCTGTTTGACTGGGTGAATTCTAATTTCTGGGGTAGAGTAAGCAATTTTTGGATCTAGATGCTGTGCGCAACAGGAATGCTATATACTGCACTGTACTGCTACTGAAAAGTTACCAATTTTACAGGCTGTTCAGGTAAGCTTTGTTTCAGAAAACAACTTGCTAGAGGCCCTAGGACAGATTACTGGGACAAAGGAAGAGGGTTTGGGGATTAGCACATCTCCTATGAAAGGTACAGTCACGCCCGAGACAACTCTGAGTGCCTCCTCAAATTCTAAGAAATGCAAACTAGGGACCTATGCTTTTTATTGCCAGTGGATCTTTGTGTTTCAGACAAATGTGCACGCCTCCCAGAGCCCCTTGCAATGCACTTAGGGAAATGGGGGAAGGTGCTGTGAAGCCCTCTCGCTGACAATGTCTCTCTTGTCTATAATGTATCTATGAGAGAGAGAGAAATAGGCAATGCGAGAGTGAAAAAGTAAAATGGAAATGTGTCTACTGAGACCAGTATAAGGGGAAATCCTCACAATCCAGGACCGACAGTTGATTGGGAGGGCGCTTACAGTTTTCCGACACCAGTCCGGTACCTGAACTCACAAACCCAAACTGCAAAGTGATGGGCATTGCCACTAGACTGCCGACCCCCTTTCGGGGCCCCAACATATATCCTTTAGTCACACTTAGAGTTCCCAGGACAGTGCAGCATTCAGCGATTACACGAAAATATTGACAGCGCTAGGAGGCCATGCAAATGGCAGAGGTATGCTTTACAAAGCCCACGTAGCGTGCACAAAACAGCACATCAGTCAGGCCCACTTGAAGAGATGGTAAAGAGGAAATACTTCTGCTGCATCCAGTAAAACATAGAGATTGGCCTGCTTTAAAGGTTGACCATGTCCTTCATGGGTGTCTGTCAATATGATGCTTCCCTGCTGCAAAGTTTACATTCGAAACGCCAGAACAACTAGGCCCAGAGCACAAAGATGCAGTCAGGTTGAAATAACGAGATACTGAAGAGCAATTTTATATTGCAGAGTGGGAAAAGCAAGTATGACCCCGTTGTGATTTGAACACACAACCTTCTGATCTGGTGTCAGACGTGCTACCATTGCGCCACGAGGTCCTTGTGGCAATCCACCTGGTGTGTCTGATGACAGAATAAAGGTAGGAGACGTACATGCACCTGCAGAGCCTCATTGCTTCTTTAGGTAGACTGGCTAGGATAGCTTCCTTCTGTGCATCAGTACACGCTGCAGCCAAACCCTTCCCATGAAGTCTTGATGTTTATGAATTGAATGGCAAGTTTTGAAAAACTAAAGCAAGCGAGAAAAATTGCTTGCAGTTTATTGGATTTTTTGGACGTCAGCAGACGAGACCTGCGAGAGGTAAACAGAAGTCCATAGTTGGTCACGCTGAATTTTTGAGCCAAAATGCACCGTCCCTGGGTGGGCTTGAACCACCAACCTTTCGGTTAACAGCCGAACGCGCTAACCGATTGCGCCACAGAGACTCATGCAGTTCTTACACAGGGGCCTGATTGGTGTGCTGTTTGCTTATGCTTCCCAGGCAACCTGAAAATATTTCTAAAATAGCTCTATTTGCCACAGCAAATCAGGGTATCAAGCACTTCCCTACCTCCCCTAATCCACAAACACAGGGGATTTAGTAGAGGACAGAGCCCATCAACAGTGCACCAAATGTCCTCTGTATAGGCATAACTTGCTATGAGGAGAAAGCCACAGTTGCGCACTTGTGTTAAAAGGGGACAGTAGGCTGAACCCAGAGAACACGGGAGAAATGACTCAGGTTTACTGAGTGGAACACTCTGTGTCTTTGTGCCCAAAACAGCAGCGTCTTTTCGGTTAACAGCCGAACGCGCTAACCAATTGCGCCACAGAGACTCACTGGCATGTGTGTTCTGCCTTTGGCCTGATTGCATTGCTATTTTTTTCTGATTGGCAGAAAACCTGAACTTTTTTCTGAAAAAGGCATGCCTCTCTTAGCACTGCAGTGCATTAGACTGCTCCCTTGCTTCCCTGAGTCCCCAAATACACAACCACCTTGGGCACAATAGAAGACACATTCCAGCAGATTTAGCAAGAGTGCACCAAGGATTCTATATGTAGGTACCTTGCTGAGAAGCAAGACCTGCAGTTGCATTCTTCTGTTAAAAGAGGGCAGCAGAGTGCACCAAGAGAACTTGGGGGAAGTAGCTTATGTTAACTACTTGCCATGCTCTTTATAGATCCCTCTGTTTGACTGGGTGAATTCTAATTTCTGGGGTAGAGTAAGCAATTTTTGGATCTAGATGCTGTGCGCAACAGGAATGCTATATACTGCACTGTACTGCTACTGAAAAGTTACCAATTTTACAGGATGTTCAGGTAAGCTTTGTTTCAGAAAACAACTTGCTAGAGGCACTAAGACAGATTACTGGGACAAAGGAAGAGGGTTTTGGGATTAGCACATCTCCTATGAAAGGTACAGTCACGCCCGAGACAACTCTGAGTGTCACCTCAAATTCTAAGAAATGCAAACTAGGGACCTACGCTTTTTATTGCCAGTGGATCTTTGTGTTTCAGACAAATGTGCACGCCTCCCAGAGCCCCTTGCAATGCACTTAGGGAAAGGGGGGAAGGTGCTGTGAAGCCCTCTCGCTGACAATGTCTCTCTTGTCTATAATGTAACTATGAGAGAGAGAGAAATAGGCAATGCGAGAGTGAAAAAGTAAAATGGAAATGTGTCTACTGAGACCAGTATAAGGGGAAATCCTCACAATTCAGGACCGACAGTTGATTGGGAGGGCGCTTACAGTTTTCTGACACCAGACCGGTACCTGAACTCACAAACCCAAACTGCAAAGTGATGGGCATTGCCACTAGACTGCCGACCCCCTTTCGGGGCCGCAGCATATTTCCTTTAGTCACACCTAGAGTTCCCAGGACAGTGCAGCATTCAGCGATTACACGAAAATATTGACAGCGCTAGGAGGCCATGCAAATGGCAGAGGTATGCTTTACAAAGCCCACGTAGCGTGCACAAAACAGCACATCAGTCAGGCCCACTTGAAGAGATGGTAAAGAGGAAATACTTCTGCTGCATCCAGTAAAACATAGAGATTGGCCTGCTTTAAAGGTTGACCATGTCCTTCATGGGTGTCTGTCAATATGATACTTCCCTGCTGCAAAGTTTACATTCGAAACGCCAGAACAACTAGGCCCAGAGCACAAAGATGCAGTCAGGTTGAAATAACGAGATACTGAAGAGCAATTTTATATTTCAGAGTGGGAAAAGCAAATATGACCCCGACGTGATTTGAACATGCAACCTTCTGATCTGGAGTCAGACGCGCTACCATTGCGCCACGAGGTCCTTGTGGCAGTCCACCTGGTGTGTCTGATGACAGAATAAAGGTAGGAGACGTACATGCACCTGCAGAGCCTCATTGCTTCTTTAAGTAGACTGGCTAGGATAGCTTCCTTCTGTGCATCAGTACACGCTGCAGCCAAACCCTTCCCATGAAGTCTTGATGTTTATGAATTGAATGGCAAGTTTTGAAAAACTAAAGCAAGCGAGAAGAATTGCTTGCAGTTTATTGGATTTTTTGGACGTCAGCAGACGAGACCTGCGAGAGGTAAACAGAAGTTCATAGTTGGTCATGCTGAATTTTTGAGCCAAAATGCATCGTCCCTGGGTGGGCTTGAACCACCAACCTTTCGGTTAACAGCCGAACGCGCTAACCGATTGCGCCACAGAGACTCATGCAGTGCTTACATTGGGGCCTGATTGGTGTGCTGTTTGCTTATGCTCCCCAGGCAACCTGAAAATATTTCTAAAATAGCTCTATTTCCCACAGCAAATCAGGCTATCAAGTACTTCCCTACCTCCCGTAATCCACAAACACAGGGGATTTAGTAGAGGACAGAGCCCATCAACAGTGCACCAAATGCCCTCTGTGTAGGCATAACTTGCTATGAGGAGAAAGCCACAGTTGCGCACTTGTGTTAAAAGGGGACAGTAGGCTGAACCCAGAGAACACGGGAGAAATGACTCAGGTTTACTGAGTGGAACACTCTGTGTCTTTGTGCCCAAAACAGCAGCGTCTTTTCGGTTAACAGCCGAACGCGCTAACCAATTGCGCCACAGAGACTCACTGGCATGTGTGTTCTGCCTTTGGCCTGATTGCATTGCTATTTTTTTCTGATTGGCAGAAAACCTGAACTTTTTTCTGAAAAAGGCATGCCTCTCTTAGCACTGTAGTGCATTAGACTGCTCCCTTGCTTCCCTGAGTCCCCAAATACACAATCACCTTGGGCACAATAGAAGACACATTCCAGCAGATTTAGCAAGAGTGCACCAAGGTTTCTATATGTAGGTACCTTGCTGAGAAGCAAGACCTGCAGTTGCATTCTTCTGTTTAAAGAGGGCAGCAGAGTGCACCAAGAGAACTTGGGGGAAGTAGCTTATGTTAACTACTTGCAATGATCTTTATAGATCCCTCTGTTTGACTGGGTGAATTCTAATTTCTGGGGTAGAGTAAGCAATTTTTGGATCTAGATGCTGTGCGCAACAGGAATGCTATATACTGCACTGTACTGCTACTGAAAAGTTACCAATTTTACAGGCTGTTCAGGTAAGCTTTGTTTCAGAAAACAACTTGCTAGAGGCCCTAGGACAGATTACTGGGACAAAGGAAGAGGGTTTGGGGATTAGCACATCTCCTATGAAAGGTACAGTCACGCCCGAGACAACTCTGAGTGCCTCCTCAAATTCTAAGAAATGCAAACTAGGGACCTATGCTTTTTATTGCCAGTGGATCTTTGTGTTTCAGACAAATGTGCACGCCTCCCAGAGCCCCTTGCAATGCACTTAGGGAAATGGGGGAAGGTGCTGTGAAGCCCTCTCGCTGACAATGTCTCTCTTGTCTATAATGTATCTATGAGAGAGAGAGAAATAGGCAATGCGAGAGTGAAAAAGTAAAATGGAAATGTGTCTACTGAGACCAGTATAAGGGGAAATCCTCACAATCCAGGACCGACAGTTGATTGGGAGGGCGCTTACATGTTTCCGACACCAGACCGGTACCTGAACTCACAAACCCAAACTGCAAAGTGATGGGCATTGCCACTAGACTGCCGACCCCCTTTCGGGCCTCAGCATATATCCTTTAGTCACACCTAGAGTTCCCAGGACAGTGCAGCATTCAGCGATTACACGAAAATATTGACAGCGCTAGGAGGCCATGCAAATGGCAGAGGTATGCTTTACAAAGCCCACGTAGCGTGCACAAAACAGCACATATGTCAGGCCCACTTGAAGAGATGGTAAAGAGGAAATACTTCTGCTGCATCCAGTAAAACATAGAGATTGGCCTGCTTTAACCCCTTAAGTGCCAAGGACGAGCTATCTCGTCTTTGGCACTGGGGAGGTAATCCCAAGGACGAGATACCTCGTCCATGGCACTTAAGGGGTTAAAGGTTGACCATGTCCTTCATGTGTGTCTGTCAATATGATACTTCCCTGCTGCAAAGCTTACATTCGAAACGCCAGAACAACTAGGCCCAGAGCACAAAGATGCAGTCAGGTTGAAATAACGAGATACTGAAGAGCAATTTTGTATTTCAGAGTGGGAAAAGCAAATATGACCCCGACGTGATTTGAACACGCAACCTTCTGATCTGGAGTCAGACGCGCTACCATTGCGCCACGAGGTCCTTGCGGCACTCCACCTGGTGTGTCTGATGACAGAATAAAGGTAGGAGACGTACATGCACCTGCAGAGCCTCATTGCTTCTTTAAGTAGACTGGCTAGGATAGCTTCCTTCTGTGCATCAGTACACGCTGCAGCCAAACCCTTCCCATGAAGTCTTGATGTTTATGAATTGAATGGCAAGTTTTGAAAAACTAAAGCAAGCGAGAAGAATTGCTTGCAGTTTATTGGATTTTTTGGACGTCAGCAGTCGAGACCAGCGAGAGGTAAACAGAAGTTCATAGTTGGTCATGCTGAATTTTTGAGCCAAAATGCATCGTCCCTGGGTGGGCTTGAACCACCAACCTTTCGGTTAACAGCCGAACGCGCTAACCGATTGCGGCACAGAGACTCATGCAGTGCTTACACTGGGGCCTGATTGGTGTGCTGTTTGCTTATGCTTCCCAGGCAACCTGAAAATATTTCTTAAATAGCTCTATTTCCCACAGCAAATCAGGGTATCAAGCACTTCCCTACCTCCCGTAATCCACAAACACAGGGGATTTAGTAGAGGACAGAGCCCATCAACAGTGCACCAAATGCCCTCTGTGTAGGCATAACTTGCTATGAGGAGAAAGCCACAGTTGCGCACTTGTGTTAAAAGGGGACAGTAGGCTGAACCCAGAGAACACGGGAGAAATGACTCAGGTTTACTGAGTGGAACACTCTTTTTCTTTGTGCCAAAAACAGCAGCGTCTTTTCGGTTAACAGCCGAACGCGCTAACCAATTGTGCCACAGAGACTCACTGGCATGTGTGTTCTGCCTTTGGCCTGATTGCATTGCTATTTATTTCTGATTGGCAGAAAACCTGAACTTTTTTCTGAAAAAGGCATGCCTCTCTTAGCACTGCAGTGCATTAGACTGCTCCCTTGCTTCCCTGAGTCCCCAAATACACAACCACCTTGGGCACAATAGAAGACACATTCCAGCAGATTTAGCAAGAGTGCACCAAGGTTTCTATATGTAGGTACCTTGCTGAGAAGCAAGACCTGCAGTTGCATTCTTCTGTTAAAAGAGGGCAGCAGAGTGCACCAAGAGAACTTGGGGGAAGTAGCTTATGTTAACTACTTGCCATGATCTTTATAGATCCCTCTGTTTGACTGGGTGAATTCTAATTTCTGGGGTAGAGTAAGCCATTTTTGGATCTAGATGCTGTGCGCAACAGGAATGCTACATACTGCACTGTACTGCTACTGAAAAGTTACCAATTTTACAGGATGTTCAGGTAAGCTTTGTTTCAGAAAACAACTTGCTAGAGGCCCTAGGACAGATTACTGGGACAAAGGAAGAGGGTTTGGGGATTAGCACATCTCCTATGAAAGGTACAGTCACGCCCGAGACAACTCTGAGTGTCACCTCAAATTCTAAGAAATGCGAACTGGGGTCCTACACTTTTTATTGCCAGTGGATCTTTGTGTTTCAGACAAATGTGCACGCCTCCCAGAGCCCCATGCAATGCACTTAGGGAAATGGGGGAAGGTGCTGTGCAACCCTCTCGCTGACAATGTCTCTCTTGTCTATAATGTATCTATGAGAGAGAGAGAAATAGGCAATGCGAGAGTGAAAAAGTAAAATGGAAATGTGTCTACTGAGACCAGTATAAGGGGAAATCCTCACAATCCAGGACCGACAGTTGATTGGGAGGGCGCTTACAGGTTTCCGACACCAGACCGGTACCTGAACTCACAAACCCAAACTGCAAAGTGATGCCCATTGCCACTAGACTGCCGACCCCCTTTCGGGGCCCCAACATATATCCTTTAGTCACACCTAGAGTTCCCAGGACAGTGCAGCATTCAGCGATTACACGAAAATTTTGACAGCGCTAGGAGGCCATGCAAATGGCAGAGGTATGTTTTACAAAGCCCACGTAGCGTGCACAAAACAGAACATCAGTCAGGCCCACTTGAAGAGATTGTAAAGAGGAAATACTTCTGCTGCATCCAGTAAAACATAGAGATTGGCCTGCTTTAAAGGTTGACCATGTCCTTCATGGGTGTCTGTCAATATGATACTTCCCTGCTGCAAAGCTTACATTCGAAACGCCAGAACAACTAGGCCCAGAGCACAAAGATGCAGTCAGGTTGAAATAACGAGATACTGAAGAGCAATTTTGTATTTCAGAGTGGGAAAAGCAAATATGACCCCGACGTGATTTGAACAGGCAACCTTCTGATCTGGAGTCAGACGCGCTACCATTGCGCCACGAGGTCCTTGTGGCAGTCCACCTGGTGTGTCTGATGACAGAATAAAGGTAGGAGACGTACATGCACCTTCAGAGCCTCATTGCTTCTTTAAGTAGACTGGCTAGGATAGCTTCCTTCTGTGCATCAGTACACGCTGCAGCCAAACCCTTCCCATGAAGTCTTGATGTTTATGAATTGAATGGCAAGTTTTGAAAAACTAAAGCAAGCGAGAAGAATTGCTTACAGTTTATTGGATTTTTTGGACGTCAGCAGACGAGACCTGCGAGAGGTAAACAGAAGTTCATAGTTGGTCATGCTGAATTTTTGAGCCAAAATGCATCGTCCCTGGGTGGGCTTGAACCACCATCCTTTCGGTTAACAGCCGAACGCGCTAACCAATGGCGCCACAGAGACTCATGCAGTGCTTACACTGGGGCCTGATTGGTGTGCTGTTTGCTTATGCTTCCCAGGCAACCTGAAAATATTTCTAAAATAGCTCTATTTCCCACAGCAAATCAGGGTATCAAGCACTTCCCTACCTCCCCTAATCCACAAACACAGGGGATTTAGTAGAGGACAGAGCCCATCAACAGTGCACCAAATGTCCTCTGTGTAGGCATAACTTGCTATGAGGAGAAAGCCACAGTTGCGCACTTGTGTTAAAAGGGGACAGTAGGCTGAACCCAGAGAACACGGGAGAAATGACTCAGGTTTACTGAGTGGAACACTCTGTGTCTTTGTGCCAAAAACAGCAGCGTCTTTTCGGTTAACAGCCGAACGCGCTAACCAATTGTGCCACAGAGACTCACTGGCATGTGTGTTCTGCCTTTGGCCTGATTGCATTGCTATTTTTTTCTGATTGGCAGAAAACCTGAACTTTTTTCTGAAAAAGGCATGCCTCTCTTAGCACTGCAGTCCATTAGACTGCTCCCTTGCTTCCCTGAGTCCCCAAATACACAACCACCTTGGGCACAATAGAAGACACATTCCAGCAGATTTAGCAAGAGTGCACCAAGGCTTCTATATGTAGGTACCTTGCTGAGAAGCAAGACCTGCAGTTGCATTCTTCTGTTAAAAGAGGGCAGCAGAGTGCACCAAGAGAACTTGGGGGAAGTAGCTTATGTTAACTACTTGCCATGATCTTTATAGATCCCTCTGTTTGACTGGGTGAATTCTAATTTCTGGGGTAGAGTAAGCAATTTTTGGATCTAGATGCTGTGCGCAACAGGAATGCTATATACTGCACTGTACTGCTACTGAAAAGTTACCAATTTTACAGGATGTTCAGGTAAGCTTTGTTTCAGAAAACAACTTGCTAGAGGCCCTAGGACAGATTACTGGGACAAAGGAAGAGGGTTTGGGGATTAGCACATCTCCTATGAAAGGTACAGTCACGCCCGAGACAACTCTGAGTGCCTCCTCAAATTCTAAGAAATGCGAACTGGGGTCCTACGCCTTTTATTGCCAGTGGTTCTTTGTGTTTCAGACAAATGTGCACCCCTCCCAGAGCCCCATGCAATGCACTTAGGGAAATGGGGGAAGGTGCTGTGCAACCCTCTCGCTGACAATGTCTCTCTTGTCTATAATGTATCTATGAGAGAGAGAGAAATAGGCAATGCGAGAGTGAAAAAGTAAAATGGAAATGTGTCTACTGAGACCAGTATAAGGGGAAATCCTCACAATCCAGGACCGACAGTTGATTGGGAGGGCGCTTACAGTTTTCTGACACCAGACCGGTACCTGAACTCACAAACCCAAACTACAAAGTGATGGGCATTGCCACTAGACTGCCGACCCCCTTTTGGGGCCCCAGCATATATCCTTTAGTAACACCTAGAGTTCCCAGGACAGTGCAGCATTCAGCGATTACACGAAAATATTGACAGCGCTAGGAGGCCATGCAAATGGCAGAGGTATGCTTTACAAAGCCCACGTAGCGTGCACAAAACAGCACATCAGTCAGGCCCACTTGAAGAGATGGTAAAGAGGAAATACTTCTGCTGCATCCAGTAAAACATAGAGATTGGCCTGCTTTAAAGGTTGACCATGTCCTTCATGGGTGTCTGTCAATATGATACTTCCCTGCTGCAAAGCTTACATTCGAAACGCCAGAACAACTAGGCCCAGAGCACAAAGATGCAGTCAGGTTGAAATAACGAGATACTGAAGAGCAATTTTGTATTTCAGAGTGGGAAAAGCAAGTATGACCCCGTTGTGATTTGAACACACAACCTTCAGATCCGGAGTCAGACGCGCTACCATTGCGCCACGAGGTCCTTGTGGCAATCCACCTGGTGTGTCTGATGACAGAATAAAGGTAGGAGACGTACATGCACCTGCAGAGCCTCATTGCTTCTTTAAGTAGACTGGCTAGGATAGCTTCCTTCTGTGCATCAGTACACGCTGCAGCCAAACCCTTCCCATGAAGTCTTGATGTTTATGAATTGAATGGCAAGTTTTGAAAAACTAAAGCAAGCGAGAAGAATTGCTTGCAGTTTTTTGGATTTTTTGGACGTCAGCAGACGAGACCTGCGTGAGGTAAACAGAAGTCCATAGTTGGTCACGCTGAATTTTTGGGCCAAAATGCACAGTCCCTGGGTGGGCTTGAACCACCAACCTTTCGGTTAACAGCCAAACGCGCTAACCGATTGCGCCACAGAGACTCATGCAGTCCTTACACAGGGGCCTGATTGGTGTGCTGTTTGCTTATGCTTCCCAGGCAACCTGAAAATATTTCTAAAATAGCTCTTTTTCCCACAGCAAATCAGGGTATCAAGCACTTCCCTACCTCCCCTAATCCACAAACACAGGGGATTTAGTAGAGGACAGAGCCCATCAACAGTGCACCAAATGTCCTCTGTATAGGCATAACTTGCTATGAGGAGAAAGCCACAGTTGCGCACTTGTGTTAAAAGGGGACAGTAGGCTGAACCCAGAGAACACGGGAGAAATGACTCAGGTTTACTGAGTGGAACACTCTGTGTCTTTGTGCCAAAAACAGCAGCGTCTTTTCGGTTAACAGCCGAACGCGCTAACCAATTGCGCCACAGAGACTCACTGGCATGTGTGTTCTGCCTTTGGCCTGATTGCATTGCTATTTTTTTCTGATTGGCAGAAAACCTGAACTTTTTTCTGAAAAAGGCATGCCTCTCTTAGCACTGCAGTGCATTAGACTGCTCCCTTGCTTCCCTGAATCCCCAAATACACAACCACCCTGGGCACAATAGAAGACACATTCCAGCAGATTTAGCAAGAGTGCACCAAGGTTTCTATATGTAGGTACCTTGCTGAGAAGCAAGACCTGCAGTTGCATTCTTCTGTTAAAAGAGGGCAGCAGAGTGCACCAAGAGAACTTGGGGGAAGTAGCTTATGTTAACTACTTGCCATGCTCTTTATAGATCCCTCTGTTTGACTGGGTGAATTCTAATTTCTGGGGTAGAGTAAGCAATTTTTGGATCTAGATGCTGTGCGCAACAGGAATGCTATATACTGCACTGTACTGCTACTGAAAAGTTACCAATTTTACAGGATGTTCAGGTAAGCTTTGTTTCAGAAAACAACTTGCTAGAGGCACTAAGACAGATTACTGGGACAAAGGAAGAGGGTTTGGGGATTAGCACATCTCCTATGAAAGGTACAGTCACGCCCGAGACAACTCTGAGTGTCACCTCAAATTCTAAGAAATGCAAACTAGGGACCTACGCTTTTTATTGCCAGTGGATCTTTGTGTTTCAGACAAATGTGCACGCCTCCCAGAGCCCCTTGCAATGCACTTAGGGAAATGGGGGAAGGTGCTGTGAAACCCTCTCGCTGACAATGTCTCTCTTGTCTATAATGTATCTATGAGAGAGCGAGAAATAGGCAATGCGAGAGTGAAAAAGTAAAATGGAAATGTGTCTACTGAGACCAGTATAAGGGGAAATCCTCACAATCCAGGACCGACAGTTGATTGGGAGGGCGCTTACAGGTTTCCGACACCAGACCGGTACCTGAACTCACAAACCCAAACTGCAAAGTGATGGGCATTGCCACTAGACTGCCGACCCCCTTTCGGGGCCCCAGCATATATCCTTTAGTCACACCTAGAGTTCCCAGGACAGTGCAGCATTCAGCGATTACACGAAAATATTGACAGCGCTAGGAGGCCATGCAAATGGCAGAGGTATGCTTTACAAAGCCCAAGTAGCGTGCACAAAACAGCACATCAGTCAGGCCCACTTGAAGAGATGGTAAAGAGGAAATACTTCTGCTGCATCCAGTAAAACATAGAGATTGGCCTGCTTTAAAGGTTGACCATGTCCTTCATGGGTGTCTGTCAATATGATACTTCCCTGCTGCAAAGCTTACATTCGAAACGCCAGAACAACTAGGCCCAGAGCACAAAGATGCAGTCAGGTTGAAATAACGAGATACTGAAGAGCAATTTTGTATTTCAGAGTGGGAAAAGCAAGTATGACCCCGTTGTGATTTGAACACACAACCTTCTGATCTGGAGTCAGACGCGCTACCATTGCGCCACGAGGTCCTTGTGGCAGTCCACCTGGTGTGTCTGATGACAGAATAAAGGTAGGAGACGTACATGCACCTGCAGAGCCTCATTGCTTCTTTAGGTAGACTGGCTAGAATAGCTTCCTTCTGTGCATCAGTACACGCTGCAGCCAAACCCTTCCCATGAAGTCTTGATGTTTATGAATTGAATGGCAAGTTTTGAAAAACTAAAGCAAGCGAGAAGAATTGCTTACAGTTTATTGGATTTTTTGGACGTCAGCAGATGAGACCTGCGAGAGGTAAACAGAAGTTCATAGTTGGTCATGCTGAATTTTTGAGCCAAAATGCATCGTCCCTGGGTGGGCTTGAACCACCGATTGCGCCACAGAGACTCATGCAATGCTTACACTGGGGCCTGATTGGTGTGCTGTTTGCTTATGCTTCCCAGGCACCCTGAAAATATTTCTAAAATAGCTCTATTTCCCACAGCAAATCAGGGTATCAAGCACTTCCCTACCTCCCCTAATCCACAAACACAGGGGATTTAGTAGAGGACAGAGCCCATCAACAGTGCACCAAATGTCCTCTGTGTAGGCATAACTTGCTATGAGGAGAAAGCCACAGTTGCGCACTTGTGTTAAAAGGGGACAGTAGGCTGAACCCAGAGAACACGGGAGAAATGACTCAGGTTTACTGAGTGGAACACTCTGTGTCTTTGTGCCAAAAACAGCAGCGTCTTTTCGGTTAACAGCCGAACGCGCTAACCAATTGTGCCACAGAGACTCACTGGCATGTGTGTTCTGCCTTTGGCCTGATTGCATTGCTATTTTTTTCTGATTGGCAGAAAACCTGAACTTTTTTCTGAAAAAGGCATGCCTCTCTTAGCACTGCAGTGCATTAGACTGCTCCCTTGCTTCCCTGAGTCCCCAAATACACAACCACCTTGGGCACAATAGAAGACACATTCCAGCAGATTTAGCAAGAGTGCACCAAGGCTTCTATATGTAGGTACCTTGCTGAGAAGCAAGACCTGCAGTTGCATTCTTCTGTTAAAAGAGGGCAGCAGAGTGCACCAAGAGAACTTGGGGGAAGTAGCTTATGTTAACTACTTGCCATGATCTTTATAGATCCCTCTGTTTGACTGGGTGAATTCTAATTTCTGGGGTAGAGTAAGCAATTTTTGGATCTAGATGCTGTGCGCAACAGGAATGCTATATACTGCACTGTACTGCTACTGAAAAGTTACCAATTTTACAGGATGTTCAGGTAAGCTTTGTTTCAGAAAACAACTTGCTAGAGGCCCTAGGACAGATTACTGGGACAAAGGAAGAGGGTTTGGGGATTAGCACATCTCCTATGAAAGGTACAGTCACGCCCGAGACAACTCTGAGTGCCTCCTCAAATTCTAAGAAATGCGAACTGGGGTCCTACGCCTTTTATTGCCAGTGGTTCTTTGTGTTTCAGACAAATGTGCACCCCTCCCAGAGCCCCATGCAATGCACTTAGGGAAATGGGGGAAGGTGCTGTGCAACCCTCTCGCTGACAATGTCTCTCTTGTCTATAATGTATCTATGAGAGAGAGAGAAATAGGCAATGCGAGAGTGAAAAAGTAAAATGGAAATGTGTCTACTGAGACCAGTATAAGGGGAAATCCTCACAATCCAGGACCGACAGTTGATTGGGAGGGCGCTTACAGTTTTCTGACACCAGAGCGGTACCTGAACTCACAAACCCAAACTACAAAGTGATGGGCATTGCCACTAGACTGCCGACCCCCTTTCGGGGCCCCAGCATATATCCTTTAGTCACACCTAGAGTTCCCAGGACAGTGCAGCATTCAGCGATTACACGAAAATATTGACAGCGCTAGGAGGCCATGCAAATGGCAGAGGTATGCTTTACAAAGCCCACGTAGCGTGCACAAAACAGCACATCAGTCAGGCCCACTTGAAGAGATGGTAAAGAGGAAATACTTCTGCTGCATCCAGTAAAACATAGAGATTGGCCTGCTTTAAAGGTTGACCATCTCCTTCATGGGTGTCTGTCAATATGATACTTCCCTGCTGCAAAGCTTACATTCGAAACGCCAGAACAACTAGGCCCAGAGCACAAAGATGCAGTCAGGTTGAAATAACGAGATACTGAAGAGCAATTTTGTATTTCAGAGTGGGAAAAGCAAATATGACCCCGACGTGATTTGAACACGCAACCTTCTGATCTGGAGTCAGACGCGCTACAATTGTACCACGAGGTCCTTGAGGTAGTCTACCTGGTGTGTCTGATGACAGAATAAAGGCAGGAGACGTACATGCACCTGCAGAGCCTCATTGCTTCTTTAGGTAGACTGGCTAGGATAGCTTCCTTCTGTGCATCAGTACACGCTGCAGCCAAACCCTTCCCATGAAGTCTTGATGTTTATGAATTGAATGGCAAGTTTTGAAAAACTAAAGCAAGCGAGAAGAATTGCTTGCAGTTTATTGGATTTTTTGGACGTCAGCAGACGAGACCTGCGAGAGGTAAACAGAAGTTCATAGTTGGTCATGCTGAATTTTTGAGCCAAAATGCATCGTCCCTGGGTGGGCTTGAACCACCAACCTTTCGGTTAACAGCCGAACGCGCTAACCGATTGCGCCACAGAGAGTCATGCAGTGCTTACACTGGGGCCTGATTGGTGTGCTGTTTGCTTATGCTCCCCAGGCAACCTGAAAATATTTCTAAAATAGCTCTATTTCCCAGAGCAAATCAGGGTATCAAGCACTTCCCTACCTCCCGTAATCCACAAACACAGGGGATTTAGTAGAGGACAGAGCCCATCAACAGTGCACCAAATGCCCTCTGTGTAGGCATAACTTGCTATGAGGAGAAAGCCACAGTTGCGCACTTGTGTTAAAAGGGGACAGTAGGCTGAACCCAGAGAACACGGGAGAAATGACTCAGGTTTACCGAGTGGAACACTCTGTGTCTTTGTGCCCAAAACAGCAGCGTCTTTTCGGTTAACAGCCGAACGCGCTAACCAATTGCGCCACAGAGACTCACTGGCATGTGTGTTCTGCCTTTGGCCTGATTGCATTGCTATTTTTTTCTGATTGGCAGAAACCTGAACTTTTTTCTGAAAAAGGCATGCCTCTCTTAGCACTGCAGTGCATTAGACTGCTCCCTTGCTTCCCTGAGTCCCCAAATACACAACCACCTTGGGCACAATAGAAGACGCATTCCAGCAGATTTAGCAAGAGTGCACCAAGGTTTCTATATGTAGGTACCTTGCTGAGAAGCAAGACCTGCAGTTGCATTCTTCTGTTAAAAGAGGGCAGCAGAGTGCACCAAGAGAACTTGGGGGAAGTAGCTTATGTTAACTACTTGCCATGCTCTTTATAGATCCCTCTGTTTGACTGGGTGAATTCTAATTTCTGGGGTAGAGTAAGCAATTTTTGGATCTAGATGCTGTGCGCAACAAGAATGCTATATACTGCACTGTACTGCTACTGAAAAGTTACCAATTTTACAGGATGTTCAGGTAAGCTTTGTTTCAGAAAACAACTTGCTAGAGGCACTAAGACAGATTACTGGGACAAAGGAAGAGGGTTTGGGGATTAGCACTATGAAAGGTACAGTCACGCCCGAGACAACTCTGAGTGTCACCTCAAATTCTAAGAAATGCAAACTAGGGACCTACGCTTTTTATTGCCAGTGGATCTTTGTGTTTCAGACAAATGTGCACGCCTCCCAGAGCCCCTTGCAATGCACTTAGGGAAATGGGGGAAGGTGCTGTGAAGCCCTCTCGCTGACAATGTCTCTCTTGTCTATAATGTATCTATGAGAGAGAGAGAAATAGGCAATGCGAGAGTGAAAAAGTAAAATGGAAATGTGTCTACTGAGACCAGTATAAGGGGAAATCCTCACAATCCAGGACCGACAGTTGATTGGGAGGGCGCTTACAGGTTTCCGACACCAGACCGGTACCTGAACTCACAAACCCAAACTGCAAAGTGATGGGCATTGCCACTAGACTGCCGACCCCCTTTCTGGGCCCCAACATATATCCTTTAGTCACACCTAGAGTTCCCAGGACAGTGCAGCATTCAGCGATTACACGAAAATATTGACAGCGCTAGGAGGCCATGCAAATGGCAGAGGTATGCTTTACAAAGCCCACGTAGCGTGCACAAAACAGCACATCAGTCAGGCCCACTTGAAGAGATGGTAAAGAGGAAATACTTCTGCTGCATCCAGTAAAACATAGAGATTGGCCTGCTTTAAAGGTTGACCATGTCCTTCATGGGTGTCTGTCAATATGATACTTCCCTGCTGCAAAACTTACATTCGAAACGCCAGAACAACTAGGCCCAGAGCACAAAGATGCAGTCAGGTTGAAATAACGAGATACTGAAGAGCAATTTTGTATTTCAGAGTGGGAAAAGCAAGTATGACCCCGTTGTGATTTGAACACACAACCTTCTGATCTGGAGTCAGACGCGCTACCATTGCGCCACGAGGTCCTTGTGGCAATCCACCTGGTGTGTCTGATGACAGAATAAAGGTAGGAGACGTACATGCACCTGCAGAGCCTCATTGCTTCTTTAAGTAGACTGGCTAGGATAGCTTCCTTCTGTGCATCAGTACACGCTGCAGCCAAACCCTTCCCATGAAGTCTTGATGTTTATGAATTGAATGGCAAGTTTTGAAAAACTAAAGCAAGCGAGAAGAATTGCTTGCAGTTTTTTGGATTTTTTGGACGTCAGCAGACGAGACCTGCGTGAGGTAAACAGAAGTCCATAGTTGGTCACGCTGAATTTTTGGGCCAAAATGCAAAGTCCCTGGGTGGGCTTGAACCACCAACCTTTCGGTTAACAGCCAAACGCGCTAACCGATTGCGCCACAGAGACTCATGCAGTCCTTACACAGGGGCCTGATTGGTGTGCTGTTTGCTTATGCTTCCCAGGCAACCTGAAAATATTTCTAAAATAGCTCTTTTTCCCACAGCAAATCAGGGTATCAAGCACTTCCCTACCTCCCCTAATCCACAAACACAGGGGATTTAGTAGAGGACAGAGCCCATCAACAGTGCACCAAATGTCCTCTGTATAGGCATAACTTGCTATGAGGAGAAAGCCACAGTTGCGCACTTGTGTTAAAAGGGGACAGTAGGCTGAACCCAGAGAACACGGGAGAAATGACTCAGGTTTACTGAGTGGAACACTCTGTGTCTTTGTGCCAAAAACAGCAGCGTCTTTTCGGTTAACAGCCGAACGCGCTAACCAATTGCGCCACAGAGACTCACTGGCATGTGTGTTCTGCCTTTGGCCTGATTGCATTGCTATTTTTTTCTGATTGGCAGAAAACCTGAACTTTTTTCTGAAAAAGGCATGCCTCTCTTAGCACTGCAGTGCATTAGACTGCTCCCTTGCTTCCCTGAATCCCCAAATACACAACCACCCTGGGCACAATAGAAGACACATTCCAGCAGATTTAGCAAGAGTGCACCAAGGTTTCTATATGTAGGTACCTTGCTGAGAAGCAAGACCTGCAGTTGCATTCTTCTGTTAAAAGAGGGCAGCAGAGTGCACCAAGAGAACTTGGGGGAAGTAGCTTATGTTAACTACTTGCCATGCTCTTTATAGATCCCTCTGTTTGACTGGGTGAATTCTAATTTCTGGGGTAGAGTAAGCAATTTTTGGATCTAGATGCTGTGCGCAACAGGAATGCTATATACTGCACTGTACTGCTACTGAAAAGTTACCAATTTTACAGGATGTTCAGGTAAGCTTTGTTTCAGAAAACAACTTGCTAGAGGCACTAAGACAGATTACTGGGACAAAGGAAGAGGGTTTGGGGATTAGCACATCTCCTATGAAAGGTACAGTCACGCCCGAGACAACTCTGAGTGTCACCTCAAATTCTAAGAAATGCAAACTAGGGACCTACGCTTTTTATTGCCAGTGGATCTTTGTGTTTCAGACAAATGTGCACGCCTCCCAGAGCCCCTTGCAATGCACTTAGGGAAATGGGGGAAGGTGCTGTGAAACCCTCTCGCTGACAATGTCTCTCTTGTCTATAATGTATCTATGAGAGAGCGAGAAATAGGCAATGCGAGAGTGAAAAAGTAAAATGGAAATGTGTCTACTGAGACCAGTATAAGGGGAAATCCTCACAATCCAGGACCGACAGTTGATTGGGAGGGCGCTTACAGGTTTCCGACACCAGACCGGTACCTGAACTCACAAACCCAAACTGCAAAGTGATGGGCATTGCCACTAGACTGCCGACCCCCTTTCGGGGCCCCAGCATATATCCTTTAGTCACACCTAGAGTTCCCAGGACAGTGCAGCATTCAGCGATTACACGAAAATATTGACAGCGCTAGGAGGCCATGCAAATGGCAGAGGTATGCTTTACAAAGCCCACGTAGCGTGCACAAAACAGCACATCAGTCAGGCCCACTTGAAGAGATGGTAAAGAGGAAATACTTCTGCTGCATCCAGTAAAACATAGAGATTGGCCTGCTTTAAAGGTTGACCATGTCCTTCATGGGTGTCTGTCAATATGATACTTCCCTGCTGCAAAGCTTACATTTGAAACGCCAGAACAACTAGGCCCAGAGCACAAAGATGCAGTCAGGTTGAAATAACGAGATACTGAAGAGCAATTTTATATTTCAGAGTGGGAAAAGCAAATATGACCCCGACGTGATTTGAACACGCAACCTTCTGATCTGGAGTCAGACGCGCTACCATTGCGCCACGAGGTCCTTGTGGCAGTCCACTTGGTGTGTCTGATGACAGAATAAAGGTAGGAGACGTACATGGACCTGCAGAGCCTCATTGCTTCTTTAAGTAGACTGGCTAGGATAGATTCCTTCTGTGCATCAGTACACGCTGCAGCCAAACCCTTCCCATGAAGTCTTGATGTTTATGAATTGAATGGCAAGTTTTGAAAAACTAAAGCAAGCGAGAAGAATTGCTTGCAGTTTATTGGATTTTTTGGACGTCAGCAGACGAGACCTGCGAGAGGTAAACAGAAGTCCATAGTTGGTCACGCTGAATTTTTGAGCCAAAATGCACCGTCCCTGGGTGGGCTTGAACCACCAACCTTTCGGTTAACAGCCAAACACGCTAACCGATTGCGCCACAGAGACTCATGCAGTTCTTACACAGGGGCCTGATTGGTGTGCTGTTTGCTTATGCTCCCCAGGCAACCTGAAAATATTTCTAAAATAGCTCTATTTCCCACAGCAAATCAGGGTATCAAGCACTTCCCTACCTCCCCTAATCCACAAACACAGGGGATTTAGTAGAGGACAGAGCCCATCAACAGTGCACCAAATGTCCTCTGTATAGGCATAACTTGCTATGAGGAGAAAGCCACAGTTGCGCACTTGTGTTAAAAGGGGACAGTAGGCTGAACCCAGAGAACACGGGAGAAATGACTCAGGTTTACTGAGTGGAACACTCTGTGTCTTTGTGCCAAAAACAGCAGCGTCTTTTCGGTTAACAGCCGAACGCGCTAACCAATTGCGCCACAGAGACTCACTGGCATGTGTGTTCTGCCTTTGGCCTGATTGCATTGCTATTTTTTTCTGATTGGCAGAAAACCTGAACTTTTTTCTGAAAAAGGCATGCCTCTCTTAGCACTGCAGTGCATTAGACTGCTCCCTTGCTTCCCTGAATCCCCAAATACACAACCACGCTGGGCACAATAGAAGACACATTCCAGCAGATTTAGCAAGATTGCACCAAGGATTCTATATGTAGGTACCTTGCTGAGAAGCAAGACCTGCAGTTGCATTCTTCTGTTAAAAGAGGGCAGCAGAGTGCACCAAGAGAACTTGGGGGAAGTAGCTTATGTTAACTACTTGCCATGCTCTTTATAGATCCCTCTGTTTGACTGGGTGAATTCTAATTTCTGGGGTAGAGTAAGCAATTTTTGGATCTAGATGCTGTGCGCAACAGGAATGCTATATACTGCACTGTACTGCTACTGAAAAGTTACCAATTTTACAGGATGTTCAGGTAAGCTTTGT
Source organism: Ambystoma mexicanum (assembly GCF_040938575.1). Classification (NCBI taxonomy): domain Eukaryota; kingdom Metazoa; phylum Chordata; class Amphibia; order Caudata; family Ambystomatidae; genus Ambystoma; species Ambystoma mexicanum. The sequence goes on from NC_090934.1 coordinate 826,290,040, forward strand.
TTCAGAAAACAACTTGCTAGAGGCACTAAAACAGATTACTGGGACAAAGGAAGAGGGTTTGGGGATTAGCACATCTCCTATGAAAGGTACAGTCACGCCCGAGACAACTCTGAGTGTCACCTCAAATTCTAAGAAATGCAAACTAGGGACCTACGCTTTTTATTGCCAGTGGATCTTTGTGTTTCAGACAAATGTGCACGCCTCCCAGAGCCCCATGCAATGCACTTAGGGAAATGGGGGAAGGTGCTGTGAAGCCCTCTCGCTGACAATGTCTCTCTTGTCTATAATGTAACTATGAGAGAGAGAGAAATAGGCAATGCGAGAGTAAAAAAGTAAAATGGAAATGTGTCTACTGAGACCAGTATAAGGGGAAATCCTCACAATCCAGGACCGACAGTTGATTGGGAGGGCACTTACAGGTTTCCGACACCAGACCGGTACCTGAACTCACAAACCCAAACTGCAAAGTGATGGGCATTGACACTAGACTGCCGACCCCCTTTCGGGGCCCCAGCATATATCCTTTAGTCACACCTAGAGTTCCCAGGACAGTGCAGCATTCAGCGATTACACGAAAATATTGACAGCGCTAGGAGGCCATGCAAATGGCAGAGGTATGCTTTACAAAGCCCACGTAGCGTGCACAAAACAGCACATCAGTCAGGCCCACTTGAAGAGATGGTAAAGAGGAAATACTTCTGCTGCATCCAGTAAAACATAGAGATTGGCCTGCTTTAAAGGTTGACCATGTCCTTCATGGGTGTCTGTCAATATGATACTTCCCTGCTGCAAAGCTTACATTCGAAACGCCAGAACAACTAGGCCCAGAGCACAAAGATGCAGTCAGGTTGAAATAACGAGATACTGAAGAGCAATTTTGTATTTCAGAGTGGGAAAAGCAAATATGATCCCGACGTGATTTGAACACGCAACCTTCTGATCTGGAGTCAGACGCGCTACCATTGCGCCACGAGGTCCTTGTGGCAGTCCACCTGGTGTGTCTGATGACAGAATAAAGGTAGGAGACGTACATGCACCTGCAGAGCCTCATTGCTTCTTTAGGTAGACTGGCTAGGATAGCTTCCTTCTGTGCATCAGTACACGCTGCAGCCAAACCCTTCCCATGAAATCTTGATGTTTATGAATTGAATGGCAAGTTTTGAAAAACTAAAGCAAGCGAGAAGAATTGCTTGCAGTTTATTGGATTTTTTGGACGTCAGCAGACGAGACCTGCGAGAGGTAAACAGAAGTTCATAGTTGGTCATGCTGAATTTTTGAGCCAAAATGCATCGTCCCTGGGTGGGCTTGAACCACCAACCTTTCGGTTAACAGCCGAACGCGCTAACCGATTGCGCCACAGAGACTCATGCAGTTTTTACACAGGGGCCTGATTGGTGTGCTGTTTGCTTATGCTTCCCAGGCAACCTGAAAATATTTCTAAAATAGCTCTATTTCCCACAGCAAATCAGGGTATCAAGCACTTCCCTACCTCCCCTAATCCACAAACACAGGGGATTTAGTAGAGGACAGAGCCCATCAACAGTGCACCAAATGTCCTCTGTGTAGGTATAACTTGCTATGAGGAGAAAGCCACAGTTGCGCACTTGTGTTAAAAGGGGACAGTAGGCTGAACCCAGAGAACACGGGAGAAATGACTCAGGTTTACTGAGTGGAACACTCTGTGTCTTTGTGCCCAAAACAGCGGCGTCTTTTCGGTTAACAGCCGAACGCGCTAACCAATTGCGCCACAGAGACTCACTGGCATGTGTGTTCTGCCTTTGGCCTGATTGCATTGCTATTTATTTCTGATTGGCAGAAAACGTGAACTTTTTTCTGAAAAAGGCATGCCTCTCTTAGCACTGCAGTGCATTAGACTGCTCCCTTGCTTCCCTGAGTCCCCAAATACACAACCACCTTGGGCACAATAGAAGACACATTCCAGCAGATTTAGCAAGAGTGCACCAAGGATTCTATATGTAGGTACCTTGCTGAGAAGCAAGACCTGCAGTTGCATTCTTCTGTTAAAAGAGGGCAGCAGAGTGCACCAAGAGAACTTGGGGGAAGTAGATTATGTTAACTACTTGCCATGCTCTTTATAGATCCCTCTGTTTGACTGGGTGAATTCTAATTTCTGGGGTAGAGTAAGCAATTTTTGGATCTAGATGCTGTGCGCAACAGGAATGCTATATACTGCACTGTACTGCTACTGAAAAGTTACCAATTTTACAGGATGTTCAGGTAAGCTTTGTTTCAGAAAACAACTTGCTAGAGGCACTAAAACAGATTACTGGGACAAAGGAAGAGGGTTTGGGGATTAGCACATCTCCTATGAAAGGTACAGTCACGCCCGAGACAACTCTGAGTGTCACCTCAAATTCTAAGAAATGCAAACTAGGGACCTACGCTTTTTATTGCCAGTGGATCTTTGTGTTTCAGACAAATGTGCACGCCTCCCAGAGCCCCTTGCAATGCACTTAGGGAAAGGGGGGAAGGTGCTGTGAAGCCCTCTCGCTGACAATGTCTCTCTTGTCTATAATGTATCTATGAGAGAGAGAGAAATAGGCAATGCGAGAGTGAAAAAGTAAAATGGAAATGTGTCTACTGAGACCAGTATAAGGGGAAATCCTCGCAATCCAGGACCGACAGTTGATTGGGAGGGCGCTTACAGGTTTCCGACACCAGACCGGTACCTGAACTCACAAACCCAAACTGCAAAGTAATGGGCATTGACACTAGACTGCCGACCCCCTTTCGGGGCCCCAGCATATATCCTTTAGTCACACCTAGAGTTCCCAGGACAGTGCAGCATTCAGCGATTACACGAAAATATTGACAGCGCTAGGAGGCCATGCAAATGGCAGAGGTATGCTTTACAAAGCCCACGTAGCGTGCACAAAACAGCACATCAGTCAGGCCCACTTGAAGAGATGGTAAAGAGGAAATACTTCTGCTGCATCCAGTAAAACATAGAGATTGGCCTGCTTTAAAGGTTGACCATGTCCTTCATGGGTGTCTGTCAATATGATACTTCCCTGCTGCAAAGCTTACATTCGAAACGCCAGAACAACTAGGCCCAGAGCACAAAGATGCAGTCAGGTTGAAATAACGAGATACTGAAGAGCAATTTTGTATTTCAGAGTGGGAAAAGCAAATATGACCCCGACGTGATTTGAACACGCAACCTTCTGATCTGGAGTCAGACGCGCTACCATTGCGCCACAAGGTCCTTGTGGCAGTCCACCTGGTGTGTCTGATGACAGAATAAAGGTAGAAGACGTACATGCACCTGCAGAGCCTCATTGCTTCTTTAAGTAGACTGGCTAGGATAGCTTCCTTCTGTGCATCAGTACACGCTGCAGCCAAACCCTTCCCATGAAGTCTTGATGTTTATGAATTGAATGGCAAGTTTTGAAAAACTAAAGCAAGCGAGAAGAATTGCTTGCAGTTTATTGGATTTTTTGGACGTCAGCAGACGAGACCTGCGAGAGGTAAACAGAAGTTCATAGTTGGTCATGCTGAATTTTTGAGCCAAAATGCATCGTCCCTGGGTGGGCTTGAACCACCAACCTTTCGGTTAACAGCCGAACGCGCTAACCGATTGCGCCACAGAGACTCATGCAGTGCTTACACTGGGGCCTGATTGGTGTGCTGTTTGCTTATGCTTCCCAGGCAACCTGAAAATATTTCTAAAATAGCTCTATTTCCCACAGCAAATCAGGGTATCAAGCACTTCCCTACCTCCCGTAATCCACAAACACAGGGGATTTAGTAGAGGACAGAGCCCATCAACAGTGCACCAAATGTCCTCTGTGTAGGCATAACTTGCTATGAGGAGAAAGCCACAGTTGCGCACTTGTGTTAAAAGGGGACAGTAGGCTGAACCCAGAGAACACGGGAGAAATGGCTCAGGTTTACTGAGTGGAACACTCTGTGTCTTTGTGCCCAAAACAGCAGCGTCTTTTCGGTTAACAGCCGAACGCGCTAACCAATTGCGCCACAGAGACTCACTGGCATGTGTGTTCTGCCTTTGGCCTGATTGCATTGCTATTTATTTCTGATTGGCAGAAAACCTGAACTTTTTTCTGAAAAAGGCATGCCTCTCTTAGCACTGCAGTGCATTAGACTGCTCCCTTGCTTCCCTGAGTCCCCAAATACACAACCACCTTGGGCACAATAGAAGACACATTCCAGCAGATTTAGCAAGAGTGCACCAAGGATTCTATATGTAGGTACCTTGCTGAGAAGCAAGACCTGCAGTTGCATTCTTCTGTTAAAAGAGGGCAGCAGAGTGCACCAAGAGAACTTCGGGGAAGTAGATTATGTTAACTACTTGCCATGCTCTTTATAGATCCCTCTGTTTGACTGGGTGAATTCTAATTTCTGGGGTAGAGTAAGCAATTTTTGGATCTAGATGCTGTGCGCAACAGGAATGCTATATACTGCACTGTACTGCTACTGAAAATTTACCAATTTTACAGGATGTTCAGGTAAGCTTTGTTTCAGAAAACAACTTGCAAGAGGCACTAAGACAGATTACTGGGACAAAGGAAGAGGGTTTGGGGATTAGCACATCTCCTATGAAAGGTACAGTCACGCCCGAGACAACTCTGAGTGTCACCTCAAATTCTAAGAAATGCAAACTAGGGACCTACGCTTTTTATTGCCAGTGGATCTTTGTGTTTCAGACAAATGTGCACGCCTCCCAGAGCCCCTTGCAATGCACTTAGGGAAAGGGGGGAAGGTGCTGTGAAGCCCTCTCGCTGACAATGTCTCTCTTGTCTATAATGTAACTATGAGAGAGAGAGAAATAGGCAATGCGAGAGTGAAAAAGTAAAATGGAAATGTGTCTACTGAGACCAGTATAAGGGGAAATCCTCACAATCCAGGACCGACAGTTGATTGGGAGGGCGCTTACAGGTTTCCGACACCAGACCGGTACCTGAACTCACAAACCCAAACTGCAAAGTGATGCCCATTGCCACTAGACTGCCGACCCCCTTTCGGGGCCCCAACATATATCCTTTAGTCACACCTAGAGTTCCCAGGACAGTGCAGCATTCAGCGATTACACGAAAATATTGACAGCGCTAGGAGGCCATGCAAATGGCAGAGGTATGCTTTACAAAGCCCACGAAGCGTGCACAAAACAGCACATCAGTCAGGCCCACTTGAAGAGATGGTAAAGAGGAAATACTTCTGCTGCATCCAGTAAAACATAGAGATTGGCCTGCTTTAAAGGTTGACCATGTCCTTCATGGGTGTCTGTCAATATGATACTTCCCTGCTGCAAAGCTTACATTCGAAACGCCAGAACAACTAGGCCCAGAGCACAAAGATGCAGTCAGGTTGAAATAACGAGATACTGAAGAGCAATTTTGTATTTCAGAGTGGGAAAAGGAAGTATGACCCCGACGTGATTTAAACACACAATTTTCTGATCTGGAGTCAGACGCGCTACCATTGCGCCACAAGGTCCTTGCGGCAGTCCACCTGGTGTGTCTGATGACAGAATAAAGGTAGGAGACGTACATGGACCTGCAGAGCCTCATTGCTTCTTTAAGTAGACTGGCTAGGATAGATTCCTTCTGTGCATCAGTACACGCTGCAGCCAAACCCTTCCCATGAAGTCTTGATGTTTATGAATTGAATGGCAAGTTTTGAAAAACTAAAGCAAGCGAGAAGAATTGCTTACAGTTTATTGGATTTTTTGGACGTCAGCAGACGAGACCTGCGAGAGGTAAACAGAAGTTCATAGTTGGTCATGCTGAATTTTTGAGCCAAAATGCATCGTCCCTGGGTGGGCTTGAACCACCAACCTTTCGGTTAACAGCCGAACGCGCTAACCGATTGCGCCACAGAGACTCATGCAGTGCTTACACTGGGGCCTGATTGGTGTGCTGTTTGCTTATGCTTCCCAGGCAACCTGAAAATATTTCTAAAATAGCTCTATTTCCCACAGCAAATCAGGGTATCAAGCACTTCCCTACCTCCCCTAATCCACAAACACAGGGGATTTAGTAGAGGACAGAGCCCATCAACAGTGCACCAAATGTCCTCTGTATAGGCATAACTTGCTATGAGGAGAAAGCCACAGTTGCGCACTTGTGTTAAAAGGGGACAGTAGGCTGAACCCAGAGAACACAGGTGAAATGACTCAGGTTTACTGAGTGGAACACTCTGTGTCTTTGTGCCAAAAACAGCAGCGTCTTTTCAGTTAACAGCCGAACGCGCTAACCAATTGTGCCACAGAGACTCACTGGCATGTGTGTTCTGCCTTTGGCCTGATTGCATTGCTATTTTTTTCTGATTGGCAGAAAACCTGAACTTTTTTCTGAAAAAGGCATGCCTCTCTTAGCACTGCAGTGCATTAGACTGCTCCCTTGCTTCCCTGAGTCCCCAAATACACAACCACCTTGGGCGCAATAGAAGACACATTCCAGCAGATTTAGTAAGAGTGCACCAAGGTTTCTATATGTAGGTACCTTGCTGAGAAGCAAGGCCTGCAGTTGCATTCTTCTGTTAAAAGAGGGCAGCAGAGTGCACCAAGAGAACTTGGGGGAAGTAGCTTATGTTAACTACTTGCCATGATCTTTATAGATCCCTCTGTTTGACTGGGTGAATTCTAATTTCTGGGGTAGAGTAAGCAATTTTTGGATCTAGATGCTGTGCGCAACGGGAATGCTATATACTGCACTGTACTGCTACTGAAAAGTTACCAATTTTACAGGATGTTCAGGTAAGCTTTGTTTCAGAAAACAACTTGCTAGAGGCCCTAGGACAGATTACTGGGACAAAGGAAGAGGGTTTGGGGATTAGCACATCTCCTATGAAAGGTACAGTCACGCCCGAGACAACTCTGAGTGCCTCCTCAAATTCTAAGAAATGCGAACTGGGGTCCTACGCCTTTTATTGCCAGTGGTTCTTTGTGTTTCAGACAAATGTGCACGCCTCCCAGAGCCCCATGCAATGCACTTAGGGAAATGGGGGAAGGTGCTGTGCAACCCTCTCGCTGACAATGTCTCTCTTGTCTATAATGTATCTATGAGAGAGAGAGAAATAGGCAATGCGAGAGTGAAAAAGTAAAATGGAAATGTGTCTACTGAGACCAGTATAAGGGGAAATCCTCACAATCCAGGACCGACAGTTGATTGGGAGGGCGCTTACAGTTTTCTGACACCAGAGCGGTACCTGAACTCACAAACCCAAACTACAAAGTGATGGGCATTGCCACTAGACTGCCGACCCCCTTTCGGGGCCCCAGCATATATCCTTTAGTCACACCTAGAGTTCCCAGGACAGTGCAGCATTCAGCGATTACACGAAAATATTGACAGCGCTAGGAGGCCATGCAAATGGCAGAGGTATGCTTTACAAAGCCCACGTAGCGTGCACAAAACAGCACATCAGTCAGGCCCACTTGAAGAGATGGTAAAGAGGAAATACTTCTGCTGCATCCAGTAAAACATAGAGATTGGCCTGCTTTAAAGGTTGACCATGTCCTTCATTGGTGTCTGTCAATATGATACTTCCCTGCTGCAAAGCTTACATTCGAAACGCCAGAAAAACTAGGCCCAGAGCACAAAGATGCAGTCAGGTTGAAATAACGAGATACTGAAGAGCAATTTTGTATTTCAGAGTGGGAAAAGGAAGTATGACCCCGACGTGATTTGAACACACAACCTTCTGATCTGGAGTCAGACACGCTACCATTGCGCCACGAGGTCCTTGCAGCAGTCCACCTGGTGTGTCTGATGACAGAATAAAGGTAGGAGACGTACATGGACCTGCAGAGCCTCATTGCTTCTTTAAGTAGACTGGCTAGGATAGATTCCTTCTGTGCATCAGTACACGCTGCAGCCAAACCCTTCCCATGAAGTCTTGATGTTTATGAATTGAATGGCAAGTTTTGAAAAACTAAAGCAAGCGAGAAGAATTGCTTACAGTTTATTGGATTTTTTGGACGTCAGCAGACGAGACCTGCGAGAGGTAAACAGAAATTCATAGTTGGTCATGCTGAATTTTTGAGCCAAAATGCATCGTCCCTGGGTGGGCTTGAACCACCAACCTTTCGGTTAACAGCCGAATGCGCTAACCGATTGCGCCACAGAGACTCATGCAGTGCTTACACTGGGGCCTGATTGGTGTGCTGTTTGCTTATGCTTTCCAGGCAACCTGAAAATATTTCTAAAATAGCTCTATTTCCCACAGCAAATCAGGGTATCAAGCACTTCCCTACCTCCCCTAATCCACAAACACAGAGGATTTAGTAGAGGACAGAGCCCATCAACAGTGCACCAAATGTCCTCTGTATAGGCATAACTTGCTATGAGGAGAAAGCCACAGTTGCGCACTTGTGTTAAAAGGGGACAGTAGGCTGAACCCAGAGAACACAGGTGAAATGACTCAGGTTTACTGAGTGGAACACTCTGTGTCTTTGTGCCAAAAACAGCAGCGTCTTTTCGGTTAACAGCCGAACGCGCTAACCAATTGTGCCACAGAGACTCACTGGCATGTGTGTTCTGCCTTTGGCCTGATTGCATTGCTATTTTTTTCTGATTGGCAGAAAACCTGAACTTTTTTCTGAAAAAGGCATGCCTCTCTTAGCACTGCAGTGCATTAGACTGCTCCCTTGCTTCCCTGAGTCCCCAAATACACAACCACCTTGGGCACAATAGAAGACACATTCCAGCAGATTTAGCAAGAGTAAACCAAGGTTTCTATATGTAGGTACCTTGCTGAGAAGCAAGACCTGCAGTTACATTCTTCTGTTAAAAGAGGGCAGCAGAGTGCACCAAGAGAACTTGGGGGAAGTAGCTTATGTTAACTACTTGCCATGATCTTTATAGATCCCTCTGTGTGACTGGGTGAATTCTAATTTCTGGGGTAGAGTAAGCAATTTTTGGATCTAGATGCTGTGCGCAACAGGAATGCTATATACTGCACTGTACTGCTACTGAAAAGTTACCAATTTTACAGGATGTTCAGGTAAGCTTTGTTTCAGAAAACAACTTGCTAGAGGCCCTAGGACAGATTACTGGGACAAAGGAAGAGGGTTTGGGGATTAGCACATCTCCTATGAAAGGTACAGTCACGCCCGAGACAACTCTGAGTGCCTCCTCAAATTCTAAGAAATGCGAACTGGGGTCCTACGCCTTTTATTGCCAGTGGTTCTTTGTGTTTCAGACAAATGTGCACGCCTCCCAGAGCCCCATGCAATGCACTTAGGGAAATGGGGGAAGGTGCTGTGCAACCATCTCGCTGACAATGTCTCTCTTGTCTATAATGTATCTATGAGAGAGAGAGAAATAGGCAATGCGAGAGTGAAAAAGTAAAATGGAAATGTGTCTACTGAGACCAGTATAAGGGGAAATCCTCACAATCCAGGACCGACAGTTGATTGGGAGGGCGCTTACAGTTTTCTGACACCAGAGCGGTACCTGAACTCACAAACCCAAACTACAAAGTGATGGGCATTGCCACTAGACTGCCGACCCCCTTTCGGGGCCCCAGCATATATCCTTTAGTCACACCTAGAGTTCCCAGGACAGTGCAGCATTCAGCGATTACACGAAAATATTGACAGCGCTAGGAGGCCATGCAAATGGCAGAGGTATGCTTTACAAAGCCCACGTAGCGTGCACAAAACAGCACATCAGTCAGGCCCACTTGAAGAGATGGTAAAGAGGAAATACTTCTGCTGCATCCAGTAAAACATAGAGATTGGCCTGCTCTAAAGGTTGACCATCTCCTTCATGGGTGTCTGTCAATATGATACTTCCCTGCTGCAAAGCTTACATTCGAAACGCCAGAACAACTAGGCCCAGAGCACAAAGATGCAGTCAGGTTGAAATAACGAGATACTGAAGAGCAGAGCAATTTTGTATTTCAGAGTAGGAAAAGAAAATTTGACCCTGACGTGATTAGAACACGCAACCTTCTGATCTGGAGTCAGACGCGCTACCATTGCGCCACGAGGTCCTTGTGGCAGTCCACCTGGTGTGTCTGATGACAGAATAAAGGCAGGAGACGTACATGCACCTGCAGAGCCTCATTGCTTCTTTAAGTAGACTGGCTAGGATAGCTTCCTTCTGTGCATCAGTACACGATGCAGCCAAACCCTTCCCATGAAGTCTTGATGTTTATGAATTGAATGGCAAGTTTTGAAAAACTAAAGCAAGCGAGAAGAATTGCTTGCAGTTAATTGGATTTTTTGGACGTCAGCAGACGAGACCTGCGAGAGGTAAACAGAAGTTCATAGTTGGTCATGCTGAATTTTTGAGCCAAAATGCATCGTCCCTGGGTGGGCTTGAACCACCAACCTTTCGGTTAACAGCCGAACGCGCCAACCGATTGCGCCACAGAGACTCATGCAGTGCGTACACTGGGGCCTGATTGGTGTGCTGTTTCCTTATGCTCCCCAGGCAACCTGAAAATATTTCTAAAATAGCTCTATTTCCCACAGCAAATCAGGGTATCAAGCACTTCCCTACCTCCCGTAATCCACAAACACAGGGGATTTAGTAGAGGACAGAGCCCATCAACAGTGTACCAAATGCCCTCTGTGTAGGCATAACTTGCTATGAGGAGAAAGCCACAGTTGCGCACTTGTGTTAAAAGGGGACAGTAGGCTGAACCCAGAGAACACGGGAGAAATGACTCAGGTTTACTGAGTGGAACACTCTGTGTCTTTGTGCCCAAAACAGCAGCGTCTTTTCGGTTAACAGCCGAACGCGCTAACCAATTGCGCCACAGAGACTCACTGGCATGTGTGTTCTGCCTTTGGCCTGATTGCATTGCTATTTTTTTCTGATTGGCAGAAAACCTGAACTTTTTTCTGAAAAAGGCATGCCTCTCTTAGCACTGCAGTGCATTAGACTGCTCCCTGTGGGATGTATTTACCCATGCATTCGAGCCCTACCTCAAAACTGTGCAGTACTGACATGGAAAACATCATGATGGCCAGAGCTTCCCAGAAAATGCACAGGGAAGTGCATGAAGAATAGGCTGCCACCCATTTTTGCCGATGTTATGGGCACAGAAGGACACTGCCTAAAACCACCATTGGACTACCCACACAGTAGTCTGAAACCATTGGGAATGGCAATGCTGATTGCCAAAAGCAAACCCATAACTGTGGAGAATTCATTTTCTTAAATCCCAAAAAGGGGTGCAGTACCAGTACTCACCACTATCCAAAAGCCGGCATTTTAAAACAACACCAGATTTTACTTTTTGCAAAACTGAATAAATGAACCCAAAACAGGCCAAAGAAAGACTTACTGAGAGGTGGATACAATCTAAAGTTATATTCTGAAGTGACTTGAAGGTTTATAACAAGACTGGCTGCGCTGTGGATTTCAGCAGTTTAAGTAAATTTGGACTGAAAGACACTAAAAAAAATCTAAATGTTTAAATTGACTGAGTGACCTACTTTTGAGTGTCACATAGGTTGCAATTGTTTAAATGTCATAGTTTTAAACTTAGAATCAGCATTCTAGCTGCATATGTAAAAATGTTTAGTTTTATTTGAATGCAGGAACTGGGGAACAAAAAGTGACATTTTATCTGAAACTTGGCTTAAGGAACTGAATTCTGCCTGGCAACTACCCCCATCAGGAGTGAAACTTGAGTCACAGCTGTGTTCCCAGGCCTAGCTGCCCTTTTGCTGCTCACACCAAAAGGGATATGACACTTCCCTGATTGAATTACCTGGGCTCTGCAGGAAATTGAACAAAGCCCTCTCCTGACTCAGGCAAATGTTTTATTGGCGGGAGTCGTAAATGGAGCTTCCTCTTGGCAGAAGCTGGGAGGGGCAGGGTCTCTGAGCTTGGCAGAAACTGGAAAGACTGGTTTCTGTACCATGTGACCTGAAAAGACACACCTCTATAGCCAGAATATGGTTTTAGAAAAAGATGAATAACTCATAGTACGGACTTGTGAAAATTATTTAAATTATACCATAATTCTTGTGATTTTTCTGCCCACATTTTAAGAGGTTTTTCGAACCGGTGGCATGTTCAGGGGGGTTTTAGCGGAAAAGAGGATATTACTCAAAATGTGTGCATGTGAAAAATCAGACACTTCATCAACTAATGTCCATACTCCTTGCGCACATGTGTGTAAATTTGGGTCAATGTCCTGAATTGCAAAATCAGTTAAAAAGTGAAATATGTGCCATTTCTGAATGCAAGCCCCCAGGAAGAGCAGAGTTTGAACAGGGTATACCTCCTGTAATGCATGATGGGTGAAGATGATTTTAAAACAACATGTACCTCTGCAAATATGTATTTGGGTTCAAATCTAGATTTGTGTGTAAGTTGACAGGAGGAGTGGACTTTCTGCAGGCTGTAAAATGACATCACTCTGACACAACTTAGCTCCCCCAATCAAATGAGAAATGGAAGTTTGACCAATTAGAAGCTGAGAGAGAGGTAGGGTCAGTGATGCTAGAACACACCCACATTCTAAACACATAAAAGCAGACAGACAGGACAGATAGAGACTTTCCAATCCATTTGCAGCTGGAAGCTCTGCCGGGAAAATCCATACTTTACCTCCATCAATCTCCAGAGAAAGCTGTGCAGAAAGATCCAGACTTTAAATCCCTCAATCTTCAGAATCCAGAGAGAGAGCAGACCCAGATCACTGTGAAGTGCAGAGACCAGAGTCCCGTCTAAAACCTGACCAGATCCATGGCGAGGCCCATTTCACTCAAGAATATAGTGTGAGTACCTAGAAAACTGTGCAGAACCAATCTCTTAGTTAAAATAATATAATTCAAATCTATTTTAATCTAAGTAGAACTGTCTCCTAACTGTCACCTGTCATTTTCTAGTTGCAAGCTGCACTTGTCTTTTTGAACTTTAAAATTTCAAATCTGAAAAACGACCTTTATTTAATCGCTCATATCTCCGCAACCGTTTGTGCTAGAGACTTGCAGTAACTTTCCCCTGAAAGCTGAGAATCGTGGCTTTCCTACGAACCTAGAACCGCATATAGTTTTGCCGTAATCGTGAAAAACGCACTCGCGAAGTTTGCCGCGATTTGCAAATTTCTCCACGTGTGAAAACAGAAGCTTCTTGCTTTCAGTTGCTAAAAATTCGTTTAACCTGCTAGTTACACCCTAGATCCTTGCTAAAGTGAGCCTGGACTAATATTAACTAGATACCACTCACCCTGAACTTCTAGAGGGAATTAAAAGCAAATTTAGCATATTTTTCACTTAATTGCCAGCACATATAAAAGCATTTTGCCTGTGTTTTCAACGTCTGTAGTCTAAGTTGCTGGGTGAACTGAATTACGTTTGAATTGCATTTCTGAGAACTGTGTGCTTCCTTCCATTTCCTTGCATTGCATAAAAGGGGGGGTGAATTGTCTAAGAAAGTGATTACATTGTCTTTTGCTGAAATCCTATCAAGTTATTTTCTTTACTGCATTTCATTCAACATTGCATCCCTCCGAAATCTATAAAGCATTCTCTACCACATTATTCTTCTGTCCCTATTTACCAGTGTGCTACCTTATCCATTTCATGTCAACTCCTTAGTGATTATAAAGAAGTGTGCTAGTGCCAGATTCTCCGTTGTTAATCTTTATCATATCAGATTAAGTGTGATATTCAATTATTAATTTATTATAAATTGTGATATATATATCTATATTGTTTAAAGTATCAATTAAACCTTTTAACTTGCAAAACAGAACTACTTCTTGGCTCAGTGGGGTCAGGGGGATTCCAACAGAGGGGTGTTATATAGGGGTAGTCATCCAGAACGCATGAACTGGACATAAAGATATATCAATAAGGGTTTTCATTCAGTATTCTAGACTAGGCGTTGACTTGGCTGTAGTGCTGAATTGAATCCTCTTACAAAATTGGGGGCTCCGGCCGGACGTTTGGGTTAGAATACCACTTGTGCAGCTTAATACAGCGTGCCAGCTGACCAGATACACATATCCAGTCGGATCACCACGCTGCATTACGCTGTGAAGCATTCCTCAAAAGGGACACTCCAAGAAAAGTTCTGTTCTGCAAAAATAAAATACAAACTTCTGTAAGTCAGGACAGAGACCAATCTCTAGAATGACGACCTTGGTAGATATGAAAATAGCCAGAGAGCACTTCTTACATAAACTATTTGTGAGAGGTGAATGGGCTGAGCAGGGCCAGGATGCCTGGTTGCAGGCCATCACGCGACAGGTCACTGAAACAGGGTCAGACTTATGGAGAGATCAGGGTCCATTACATGTGGCCCTGAGTGAACTATATATGGCTCCTAAGGCCAAAGATGAACACAATAAGATTGTTAGGATAGCGGCATATTTATATTTATATATGGGAGCCATACAGAATAAATGTGCTGAAGGCCCTGATCTGGCAAAAAGGCAACAGATGGCGTTAGAGAAGGCCCAATCTGATCTGGACTCTTCTGAGCAAAGGCTGCACAGGAGCCAGGAGTCAGAAAATGAGACCAGGCAGTACATCACTAAAATAAAGGAGGATATGGATGTGCTGCAAAAGGAAAAGTCAGAACAGGATACCAGATTTCTGGCCTTGCAGAAGGAACACCAAGAAGGTTTGGACTCCCTACTGCAAAGCCAGAAAAAGCTGGAGCAACAACTGGACTTCAACAGGGTATGTGCTGAGCAGGTAGTCACCCTGCAAGGCCACCTAGATAGAGTGAAGGCAGAGAGCAACAAACTAATTCTGAAAGACCTGGATACCCAGGCAGAGTTTGATCAGGAGCGCCAGAAAGCTGGTGCCTTCCAAAGGCAAAGGGACGACCTGGCAGCACAGATGCAGGCTCTCAGTCAGGAAAGAGACACCATAGGCCAGGAAGTCTGCCATTTAAAAAGGAAAATGGAAGAAAATCACCTGGCCCTCCAGGGGCTGGGTGACCTCCAAAAAGAAAACCAGAACTTGGTAGAGCACACCAGAAGGGTGGAAGATGTTCTGCCAATAAAGGAGCAGGCCGGTAGGGATGGGACTCAGGAGGTAAACCTCCTGCAGCAAAGACCGGCCCAGTTCTCCAGGACCAACCAGGAAGCACAGAGGGAAAATGAGGCCCTCTGTCAACACAATGATAGGCTCCAACAACAGGTAGCGATGCAGGAGAGACTGATAGAGTCTAGTAAGGCCTTGACTGAGGAACTGAAAGCACAAATGCAGGCTCTTGCATTGCAACAGGGAGCAGGGGCGGATAGAGATGAGGTCCGCTGGGAAAGAGAGACTCCTGACCATAACCTCAGGAGCCCTAACACCAGGGGCCTTCATCTCTCCCAGTCCCTGGACTCTACCACCCCCATGTCCCCGGGCGCACATGAGCACAGGGCCACAGGGATGGCAGATTACTATCCAGCTAAAAGTATGGGGCTCATAGGCCAGTACCACTCAGGAATGGATGGGCGGGCATCTGGGCATGGGCACCCAAGCATGGTGCAATTCAGTGGGGAACCCCGGGAGAATAGGCCCATTAAGGGCATCATGAAAACCTCTGCCCAGTTAGGTCAGTGGAGGGGGTACCCATCAAATCCTGGCAGCAAGGAGGAATCTGAAGACTCCTCTGAACTGCGCAGGACACAGGAGACCAGGTCCCCACATTCTGCCAGCCATTCCCAGGCTCGCAGAATCCGGGAAAACCTGGAAGAACAGACGGGAACCTCTGGGAGCAGTGCCTCTGAGTCCGAGGACGAATGGACAAGGGTTACCCGAACCAAAAAGGCCAATAAGGCAAAAAGGGCCTTGCTTAAGGACCCCTTAAAGCAGATTAAGGCGATCAGGAGCGTCATCACGCCTTACCATAAGAACGCTAAGTATTCTGTTTGGGAGCACTTAGAGTTGTTTGAACAAATGATGGAGACTTTCCATTTGAAGGACAGCCAAAGCTGTATTCAATATGTAAAGTGGACCTTCTCCCCGGAATACTCCAGTTTCTTTGCGGGGCTGGAGGACCAAAATCATTTAAGATGGTCCACCTATAAGGCGGCCATCTTGAAACATTTTTCTGTTCACAGAAATCCTCAAGAGGCTCGCAAGGCAGCCTACAATTTGCAATGTGGGGAGGATCAGGCCCCACAAGAATTTGTGCAGGAGTTAAAGCGTGCTTTTGCACAGACCACAAGAAGGGTGCGCACGGATAGCAGAGAATTTATAAATACGTTTTTCCACGCCTTGCCCAAATATATCATGACCCAGCTCGTGAGGGATTTTCACGAGAAAAGATCTTTAGACTGGGTCATTGAACAGGCTACCCGGATCTATGAGGTGCAGAAACCGATACATAGCAAAAGTAATGCCCAGAAAAACCCCAAAGCCAACAGCACCCCTGCTGCTGCCAAGGTGGCAGAGGTAAAGGTCACCCCCGTTTTGGATTTGGAGATGGGGGGGCCTAAAAACCTACCTGCACCTAATAATGCTAGGCCCAGGAGGTCCTCGGTTCAGTCCCAGACAGGGAGCCAAGGAGGCAGCCCCACAAATGGGGTCCCTCGCTCTCCTGATTATGTAAGTCCCCGTTACAAGGGAAATCGACCCATCCTGGGTTATGTGTGGACTCCTCCAGCCCAAGGGGGGGGATCCAGCCAAGCACCTAACCCAGGGAACTTCCCTCCCAACTTCCCACAGGAGGGCAGAAATTCTCCAAATCCTGGGCAGAACTTTTTCCCCAGGTATCCACCCAATTTCCAACCCCAAAATCATCCATCCTTCTTTCCCCAATTCCCTGAGCCCAGACAACCTAATCCGGGAGATGGGAGGCCAAGGGTGGAGGGGTACCCAAATCTTCCCAACCAGGGGTACTACCAAAGAAGGGATAGCTACCCTTCCCGGGATCAGCCCAGGGGAGAAAACAGGGCCCCGTATCAGCCTGAGCGGGTTTCCCAGTTAGAGCGCCAGGTTCAAAACATGGCGCGGGATCTGGGTCACATACTGAGGGCTCAGCAGAACCCTCAGATCAGCATGCCGGCGCAGAACGCACCCAACTCTGGACCTGGTGCTCCAGAACAATGACGGGGGCAGCACCCCGATAACTCACCGGTTCCCAGGGAGGAGGCACAAGGGGAAGGGGGGTGTAAAGCCTTGGAGGAAGCTTCCTTCCTCACTTGTAAACAGCCCCTGGAAACCCAGGAACCGGAAACAAAATCTCTTGCCCCTGAAAGTCTGCCTCCTAAGGAGCAGAGGGGGGGTAGGAGAAACGAAAGACCCAAACAGACTCAGTTTGAGGAGGAGGTACAGGTCTTCCAATTTGAGGGAGAGGGATCCTCAGAGGATCCTGGGAAAAGGATCTTCTCCTTCAGAGAGGGGGGAACTCCTCCCAAAGAAAAATGGGTCCCTAGGGATGCAAATCCAGATTGGGGAGATGTGGAGACTGAGCTACCGCCGCCCACCATCTCATCCCAGAACCAACCGCAAGAAAATCCCCTGGTTCAAACCCATCCTGGTGACTGCCTCCAAAAAGGGGGGGGCGGCCCAGAACCGGAGCCAGGGGAACCCACAATGGCTCTGATCTCCAGTTGCCAAATTTTTCTTTCAGATTCCCAAGGCTCTCCACAGAATTCTGCCCAAATCTCTTCGCTAGCGATGTCCAAAACCAGAAAATTAGCCCACCAGTTGTCCAAAAATGTGCATTATCTGTGCCCCCTTGAGGAGAAGGAGGGAAGATATTATGCCCCGGTACAAGTACAGGGGCAGGGTACAATTTTGGCACTGGTGGACACTGGATCTCAAGCTACCCTTCTGTCCAGAAGGGCCTTTGACGAACTGAATGCAGGAAGGGGAGAGAATTACCAAATTCCTCTCACCTCTCTTCCTGGGCAACTCCAGAACTTTGACGGGAAGGAAATTCCCGTCGAGGGGACGGCAGATTTGGACATTAAAATTGGGCGACACAAGTTGAAACACCCGGTCATAGTTGTGGCCCCAGAGGGCACCCCTTGTTTACTAGGGAATGACCTCCTGAGAAGGTTGTCACCCCTAATAGATTGCGTAAACAAGGTCCTCTGGACCCAGACTAGCCGACCAATAAAATTAAAACGGAGTGTCAACCATGTTAGTTTAAACGGCACCTGCCACATGGTTGAACAAAAATCTGACCAAGTAGAATTTCACTTCCAGAATAGCCAAATTCCAGACGTGACAGTAATAGCAGTAGGACAACAGACTGGTGATGGAGGGTCCTCTCTATTTCTGAAAATCAACCTTCCTTCCAGTTTAAAGTGGTATTCCACACTGGAAGGAAACACCCTGAAATTCTATACTAATCCACAATCAGAAACTCCCACTCCTACAGTCCAGAAAGATGTGAAATTCAATCAGAGCCTGGCTGATATTCAGCAAATTGGAGAGCAGTTGTTCATCCCTGTTCAGTTAAATGATGGGAAGGACTCTGTTCTCGCTCGAGTGTGTGTGAACAACGGTAAGAGCTTCATCAGCGAAGCCATGTTTCGCCAACTCCCAAAAGATCCAGCCAGTCCCACCTTCAAACTGATAGACAAATGGGAAATGGACCTGGAAGCATCTGATTCCAAACATCTCCTGCCAAGCAGGTGTATGCTCAAAATCTCCATTGGCAACAAGAGCATAGTCCACAATTGTTGGGTCGTGCGAGACGTCCCTGCCGCCTTTTACTTAGGCAGTGACATTCGCAATCGCTTTGCCATTAGTTTGGACCTAATAAACTTCAAAGCTTGGTCCCGATTAGCGGATAATCCCATGGGCTTTGATGATCCAGAAAAAGCCTTTAGGTCAGCTCAATTGCTACCTTATGCAGTTGAAATTTAGATTAAAGAGGAAGTCACCATCCCAGAAAGGACCCGACAATTCTCCCTGGAAGTGAAAGTTAAAAGGGGACAAGAGTTGAAAAACCCTGATGCTTACATACATCTAAACGCTTCTCTCCAACAGCAAGGGTTGGGGGTAAACCCAACTCCATTAGTCAACCTAGAACATGACACCATTCCAATAGAGGTGGATAACAGCGAGTTAAAGAGTATTACTCTAGCCGCAGGCACCATTATTGGAATGGCGGTTGATGACCGACATTTTTCCATTGATTTAGGTAATGAACTGTTAGGACCAATCCCCAAGGACTGTTTTGACAGTGACAGTGAGGACAACACAACACCAGACAGGATTTTTACCCGGCATGGGGGGAACTTCCTGGTGTACACTTCCTGCCCCTATGGTAAGGAAGATGTGACTTGTGACTTCAGGAGGGATGAGGTGATTTTCCAGGTCCATGAGGGCTGCCTTTCCCACCTGAAGCCTCCGGTCCAAATCAGCACTCTAACCAGGGACTTCTTCACCCAGCTGGAGGAGGCCGCTGAAATAGCCAAACCAGAAGTCTTTCCAGGCTTCAGGCAGATGGTGGAAGAGAGAGTCAACCTAGCTGATGCCTGTGTGACTCTGGAACAAAAGCAAAAGTTGAAACAAGTTTTCTTGGATTTCCAAGATCTCTTTGCGGTAGACTCATATGACTGTGGTCGCACTGACATCCACACAACAACAATCCCCACGGACCCTGGCATGACCCCTGTGTTTGTGAAGCAACATCGCTTGCCTCTCGCATCAATGGAGTGACTTACGGAAATAATTAAGAACCTTGAGTCCCGGGGAATAATCCGTCCAGTCCACAGCACCTTCAATAATCCGGTGCTGGGAATATTGAAGCCAAACGGCCAGTGGAGACTCTGCGCCGACCTCAGGGAGCTCAACAAACGGGTCCACACTTCCCGATGGCCTCTTCCCTACATTGACCAAGGGCTGGCCCAGATCCAGGGGTCACAGGTATTCACCGCAATCGACCTGACCAATGGATACTGGACCGTGCCTGTCAGCAGGGAGGACCAATACAAACTGGCTTTTACCTTTGGGGGCCAGCAGTACACATGGACCCGGACTCCCTTCGGATACCTTAACTCCGGTAATGAGTTCAACATTTTCCTACATAAGGCCATGCCCGACCTGGGTGCGAGGGGTAACCTGGCTTATGTAGATGATGTCCTCGTCAAAAGTTCATCTGTGGAGGAACACATAGCGGAGATCCGTTATGTTCTGACGCAGTTGAGGGCCGCCGGAGCAAAACTTTCCTTTCAGAAAGCACAGTGGTGTAGAACCCGTGTTAATTTCTTGGGGCATGAGATTACTCCTCAGGGTCTCTGTCCCCAGGAAAAGAAAGTGGAAGCACTTCAGAAACTGAAAGACCCCACAACTCTGCGAGAACTAAGGAGCCTCCTTGGACTGACTAATTACAGCAGAAAGTTCATTGAGGGATACGCAGAGATCACCAGACCCCTGATTCATCTCCTGAAGGGGGGGGTCAAGTGGGAATGGGGTCCAGAACAATCCGAGGCGGTAAAACAACTCAAAAGAAGCCTCTCACAAGCGCCTTGCCTAGCTTACCCTGTCAGAAACAAGGAGTTCTTCCTGGAGACGGGGTTCTCTAATACGTGCTTGACGGCAGTATTATACCAAAAGCATGACAAGGTCAATAAAGTAATCTCCTATGCAAGCAAAACTTTATCCTCTGTGGAGGAAAAATTCAACGATTGTGAGAAGGCACTCCTGGCGACGGTGTGGGCATTGAAGAATTACCGCCCGTTTATCCAGGGGGAACACATCATAGTGGAGACTCCACACCAGCCTCTGCAATATCTCCAAAGTGATAGAATCCGGGCCGGAAATGTGAGTAATTCCCGAATCACTTCCTGGATTCTATCAATGCAAGGCTTTCCTGTGGAGGTCAGATATGGCCAAAACAAGAAGAGTCCCCTCGCGCAAGGTCTGGCTGACTTGCATGATTGTGCCAGAGAAAACTGTCTCGAGGACGAAAGTCTAAAAATCAAGGACAACACGGAGGCATACCTTAATTCCCCACACAGTCTTTGAAGAGGACAAGTGTGAGGGAATGCCCACTGTCTATGTGGATGGATGCTCTTACCATGTTGACAACGACGGGGAGAAAGAACTGGTGGCTGGCGTAGGGAATGCATGGGTGAATGAGTCCCCAGAACCCTCCGCTGGATACAAAAATGGTCCCCGAAGTAGTCAGGTGGCAGAATTGATGGCTGTGCATCAGGCCATCCTCACTGCTGTCCAGCATCAACTCCACGAACTGGTCATAATCACAGATTCGGATTATGTACAGAACGGGTTCGTGGAGCACCTGGTTAATTGGAAAACCAGAGGCATGTTATGTGCTAACAACAAACCCTTGAAACATGGGAAGTTGATCCAAAACATCGATGATCTGGTCACGTCGAATGGGATGACCATCTATTGGAAAAAGATCAAGGGTCATTCCAAAGTAGAGGGACCAGACAAAACTGGAAATGACTTAGCTGATCAGCTGGCCAAAACCGGGGCCATCCAAGGGGATCTAATTGAGATTGAGTCCCTGTTGGGGGAAATCCAGGTCCCTGCTATCACTAGGTCCCAGACAAATGCTCACAACGACCTTTCAATTGTACAATGGAGTAAGGAGACCCCTGATGCTGATTTGATTACCGCTCAGAAGGGGGATCCAATTATTGGTAAATTTTACCAGCACCTTGAGGACCCTGAGAACTTTCCCCTGACGGATACCGATTACATTGGGAAAGAGGACCTAAGAGTGTTGATGAAATGTCCAAAAATGTTCCGGATCCAAGACGGTTTGTTGGTAAGGAAATCCAAAGCTGGCCACGATCAGTGGGTGGTTCCTACCTCATTCCGAAGCCTGATGTTAAGTCACGCCCATGATGCGGCCACCGCCGGTCATAGGGGGTTTCACACAACACTGGAAATCTTAAGAGAGGTTGCATACTGGCCACACATGGGGCAGGACCTCGAACAATATTTGAAGGGGTGTCTTGTGTGTGCACAATTTCAGCCATCATCCCTCACGCACCGTGCGCCTCTCCAAAAGCGGGGGATGACCCTGCCATGGTCAGATTTACAAATCGACTTTGTAGGCCCTGTGATTCGCTCTGCTAGGGGGAATAAGTACATGTTGACTGTGACATGCTTGTTTACCAAGTGGGTGGAATGTCTCCCAGCCCCAAATTGCAAGGCAGAAACTGCAGCTGCCTTGATGATTAACCACATCTTTTCCCGTTTTGGTCTACCTCAAAGGATTGAGTCAGACAGAGGTAGCCACTTCACCAGTGAAGTAATGACAAAGATGTGGGAGATACTGGGGGTCAAGAGAAAGCTACACATTGCTTACCGGCCAGCTTCTTCTGGGGCAGTAGAGAGATATAACCGGACAATTGTGAGCATATTAAAGAAGTTTGTGGCAGATTCTGGGCCAAATTGGGATATCCGATTACCTCTGGTCCTAATGGCCATCAGATCTACCCCTTCATCTGCAACCAAAATGTCACCATTTGAGTTGATGACTGGGCGCAAGATGGTGCTTCCGCAGCATTTGCTCTATAGGACCCAAGAGCAGACACTGATAAATGCCTCCACAACTCATGAGTATGTGGAGAATTTAAGGAAACACCTTCAACATGCTTTTGCTTATGCTCAGCGGAATCTAGAAAGATCGGCTGATAGCATGAAGACCCACTATGACCTGAAAACTTCCAGGAAGGAATATCAGGTGGGAGACCGGGTCTATCTATACAACTTCCAAAGGAACCAGGCCAAGCAGCGCAAATTTTTGCCTACATGGAAGGGACCCTTTGAGATCATCGACAAGATCTCTCCTGTGGCCTACAAAATCCACATCCCCAAAGGTCCTTTGGCAGCGGGGGAAGACAAGTGGGTCCACATAAACCAGTTGAAATGTTGCCATCCCAGGCACACTCTGCAACAACTGGAGGAATCCTCTGGAATCCTAGCGGGCACTGTCTCAGACTAATTCAGTTCCAACCATAATACATACCACATCTAGTCTCTAAAATATTGTGATTTGCATGAAACTGTCTCTTAGTTATACTGTTTTTTTTTTCAAAATAAGAATGTAATGTTTTGTTATGATGAAATGCATATGCTGCCCCACTATCTCAACAGTGGTGGAAAAACGTCTATGAGTAGGTATTGCCGCTTTTGCCTTATCATCCTAGGAGAGATGAAACCATGGAGAATGACCAAGGAGGACGATCCGGAGACCGCGAGCAGAGACGCAACGGGCCCGGGGTACCGCCCAATCTTCCCATCAGGACCGGCGAGGAGAACCGATCGATCAGTACCGGATGGAGGAAAAGATGCTGAACTGGCCATCCACCGGAAGAAGATGAGAACTACATCCCAGATCTTGCGAGTCCCATCAGTGAAATAGAATGGCCATCGCAAGAGGGGGGCTTGTGGGATGTATTTACCCATGCATTCGAGCCCTACCTCAAAACTGTGCAGTACTGACATGGAAAACATCATGATGGCCAGAGCTTCCCAGAAAATGCACAGGGAAGTGCATGAAGAATAGGCTGCCACCCATTTTTGCCGATGTTATGGGCACAGAAGGACACTGCCTAAAACCACCATTGGACTACCCACACAGTAGTCTGAAACCATTGGGAATGGCAATGCTGATTGCCAAAAGCAAACCCATAACTGTGGAGAATTCATTTTCTTAAATCCCAAAAAGGGGTGCAGTACCAGTACTCACCACTATCCAAAAGCCGGCATTTTAAAACAACACCAGATTTTACTTTTTGCAAAACTGAATAAATGAACCCAAAACAGGCCAAAGAAAGACTTACTGAGAGGTGGATACAATCTAAAGTTATATTCTGAAGTGACTTGAAGGTTTATAACAAGACTGGCTGCGCTGTGGATTTCAGCAGTTTAAGTAAATTTGGACTGAAAGACACTAAAAAAAATCTAAATGTTTAAATTGACTGAGTGACCTACTTTTGAGTGTCACATAGGTTGCAATTGTTTAAATGTCATAGTTTTAAACTTAGAATCAGCATTCTAGCTGCATATGTAAAAATGTTTAGTTTTATTTGAATGCAGGAACTGGGGAACAAAAAGTGACATTTTATCTGAAACTTGGCTTAAGGAACTGAATTCTGCCTGGCAACTACCCCCATCAGGAGTGAAACTTGAGTCTCAGCTGTGTTCCCAGGCCTAGCTGCCCTTTTGCTGCTCACACCAAAAGGGATATGACACTTCCCTGATTGAATTACCTGGGCTCTGCAGGAAATTGAACAAAGCCCTCTCCTGACTCAGGCAAATGTTTTATTGGCGGGAGTCGTAAATGGAGCTTCCTCTTGGCAGAAGCTGGGAGGGGCAGGGTCTCTGAGCTTGGCAGAAACTGGAAAGACTGGTTTCTGTACCATGTGACCTGAAAAGACACACCTCTATAGCCAGAATATGGTTTTAGAAAAAGATGAATAACTCATAGTACGGACTTGTGAAAATTATTTAAATGATACCATAATTCTTGTGATTTTTCTGCCCACATTTTAAGAGGTTTTTCGAACCGGTGGCATGTTCAGGGGGGTTTTAGCGGAAAAGAGGATATTACTCAAAATGTGTGCATGTGAAAAATCAGACACTTCATCAACTAATGTCCATTCTCCTTGCGCACATGTGTGTAAATTTGGGTCAATGTCCGGAATTGCAAAATCAGTTAAAAAGTGAAATATGTGCCATTTCTGAATGCAAGCCCCCAGGAAGAGCAGAGTTTGAACAGGGTATACCTCCTGTAATGCATGATGGGTGAAGATGATTTTAAAACAACATGTACCTCTGAAAATATGTATTTGGGTTCAAATCTAGATTTGTGTGTAAGTTGACAGGAGGAGTGGACTTTCTGCAGGCTGTAAAATGACATCACTCTGACACAACTTAGCTCCCCCAATCAAATGAGAAATGGAAGTTTGACCAATTAGAAGCTGAGAGAGAGGTAGGGTCAGTGATGCTAGAACACACCCACATTCTAAACACATAAAAGCAGACAGACAGGACAGATAGAGACTTTCCAATCCATTTGCAGCTGGAAGCTCTGCCGGGAAAATCCATACTTTACCTCCATCAATCTCCAGAGAAAGCTGTGCAGAAAGATCCAGACTCTAAATCCCTCAATCTTCAGAATCCAGAGAGAGAGCAGACCCAGATCACTGTGAAGTGCAGAAACAGAGTCCCGTCTAAAACCTGACCAGATCCATGGCGAGGCCCATTTCACTCAAGAATATAGTGTGAGTACCTAGAAAACTGTGCAGAACCAATCTCTTAGTTAAAATAATATAATTCAAATCTATTTTAATCTAAGTAGAACTGTCTCCTAACTGTCACCTGTCATTTTCTAGTTGCAAGCTGCACTTGTCTTTTTGAACTTTAAAATTTCAAATCTGAAAAACGACCTTTATTTAATCGCTCATATCTCCGCAACCGTTTGTGCTAGAGACTTGCAGTAACTTTCCCCTGAAGGCTGAGAATCGTGGCTTTCCTACGAACCTAGAACCGCATTCCTACCCCCTATAGTTTTGCCGTAATCGTGAAAAACGCACTCGCGAATTTTGCCGCGATTTGCAAATTTCTCCACGTGTGAAAACAGAAGCTTCTTGCTTTCAGTTGCTAAAAATTCATTTAACCTGCTAGTTACACCCTAGATCCTTGCTAAAGTGAGCCTGGACTAATATTAACTAGATACCACTCACCCTGAACTTCTAGAGGGAATTAAAAGCAAATTTAGCATATTTTTCACTTAATTGCCAGCACATATAAAAGCATTTTGCCTGTGTTTTCAACGTCTGTAGTCTAAGTTGCTGGGTGAACTGAATTACGTTTGAATTGCATTTCTGAGAACTGTGTGCTTCCTTCCATTTCCTTGCATTGCATAAAAGGGGGGGGGGTGAATTGTCTAAGAAAGTGATTACATTGTCTTTTGCTGAAATCCTATCAAGTTATTTTCTTTACTGCATTTCATTCAACATTGCATCCCTCCGAAATCTATAAAGCATTCTCTACCACATTATTCTTCTGTCCCTATTTACCAGTGTGCTACCTTATCCATTTCATGTCAACTCCTTAGTGATTATAAAGAAGTGTGCTAGTGCCAGATTCTCCGTTGTTAATCTTTATCATATCAGATTAAGTGTGATATTCAATTATTAATTTATTATAAAGTGTGATATATATATCTATATTGTTTAAAGTATCAATTAAACCTTTTAACTTGCAAAACGGAACTACTTCTTGGCTCAGTGGGGTCAGGGGGATTCCAACAGAGGGGTGTTATATAGGGGTAGTCATCCAGAACGCATGAACTGGACATAAAGATATATCAATAAGGGTTTTCATTCAGTATTCTAGACTAGGCGTTGACTTGGCTGTAGTGCTGAATTGAATCCTCTTACATCCCTTGCTTCCCTGAGTCCCCAAATACACAACCACCTTGGGCACAATAGAAGACACATTCCAGCAGATTTAGCAAGAGTGCACCAAGGTTTCTATATGTAGGTACCTTGCTGAGAAGCAAGACCTGCAGTTGCATTCTTCTGTTAAAAGAGGGCAGCAGAGTGCACCAAGAGAACTTGGGGGAAGTAGCTTATGTTAACTACTTGCCATGCTCTTTATAGATCCCTCTGTTTGACTGGGTGAATTCTAATTTCTGGGGTAGAGTAAGCAATTTTTGGATCTAGATGCTGTGCGCAACAAGAATGCTATATACTGCACTGTACTGCTACTGAAAAGTTACCAATTTTACAGGATGTTCAGGTAAGCTTTGTTTCAGAAAACAACTTGCTAGAGGCCCTAGGACAGATTACTGGGACAAAGGAAGAGGGTTTGGGGATTAGCACATCTCCTATGAAAGGTACAGTCACGCCCGAGACAACTCTGAGTGTCACCTCAAATTCTAAGAAATGCAAACTAGGGACCTACGCTTTTTATTGCCAGTGGATCTTTGTGTTTCAGACAAATGTGCATGCCTCCCAGAGCCCCTTGCAATGCACTTAGGGAAAGGGGGGAAGGTGCTGTGAAGCCCTCTCGCTGACAATGTCTCTCTTGTCTATAATGTAACTATGAGAGAGAGAGAAATAGGCAATGCGAGAGTGAAAAAGTAAAATGGAAATGTGTCTACTGAGACCAGTATAAGGGGAAATCCTCACAATCCAGGACCGACAGTAGATTGGGAGGGCGCTTACAGGTTTCCGACACCAGACCGGTACCTGAACTCACAAACCCAAACTGCAAAGTGATGGGCATTGCCACTAGACTGCCGACCCCCTTTCGGGGCCCCAACATATATCCTTTAGTCACACCTAGAGTTCCCAGGACACTGCAGCATTCAGCGATTACACGAAAATATTGACAGCGCTAGGAGGCCATGCAAATGGCAGAGGTATGCTTTACAAAGCCCACGTAGCGTGCACAAAACAGCACATCAGTCAGGCCCACTTGAAGAGATGGTAAAGAGGAAATACTTCTGCTGCATCCAGTAAAACATAGAGATTGGCCTGCTTTAAAGGTTGACCATGTCCTTCATGGGTGTCTGTCAATATGATACTTCCCTGCTGCAAAGCTTACATTCGAAACGCCAGAACAACTAGGCCCAGAGCACAAAGATGCAGTCAGGTTGAAATAACGAGATACTGAAGAGCAATTTTGTATTTCAGAGTGGGAAAAGCAAGTACGACCCCGTTGTGATTTGAACACACAACCTTCTGATCTGGAGTCAGACGCGCTACCATTGCGCCACGAGGTCCTTGTGGCAGTCCACCTGGTGTGTCTGATGACAGAATAAAGGTAGGAGACGTACATGCACCTGCAGAGCCTCATTGCTTCTTTAAGTAGACTGGCTAGGATAGTTTCCTTCTGTGCATCAGTACACGCTGCAGCCAAACCCTTCCCATGAAGTCTTGATGTTTATGAATTGAATGGCAAGTTTTGAAAAACTAAAGCAAGCGAGAAGAATTGCTTACAGTTTATTGGATTTTTGGACGTCAGCAGACGAGACCTGCGAGAGGTAAACAGAAGTCCATAGTTGGTCACGCTGAATTTTTGAGCCAAAACGCACAGTCCCTGGGTGGGCTTGAACCACCAACCTTTCGGTTAACAGCCGAACGCGCTAACCGATTGCGCCACAGAGACTCATGCAGTCCTTACACAGGGGCCTGATTGGTGTGCTGTTTGCTTATGCTTCCCAGGCAACCTGAAAATATTTCTAAAATAGCTCTTTTTCCCACAGCAAATCAGAGTATCAAGCACTTCCCTACCTCCCCTAATCCACAAACACAGGGGATTTAGTAGAGGACAGAGCCCATCAACAGTGTACCAAATGTCCTCTGTATAGGCATAACTTGCTATGAGGAGAAAGCCACAGTTGCGCACTTGTGTTAAAAGGGGACAGTAGGCTGAACCCAGAGAACACGGGAGAAATGACTCAGGTTTACTGAGTGGAACACTCTGTGTCTTTGTGCCAAAAACAGCAGCGTCTTTTCGGTTAACAGCCGAACGCGCTAACCAATTGCGCCAAAGAGACTCACTGGCATGTGTGTTCTGCCTTTGGCCTGATTGCATTGCTATTTTTTTCTGATTGGCAGAAAACCTGAACTTTTTTCTGAAAAAGGCATGCCTCTCTTAGCACTGCAGTGCATTAGACTGCTCCCTTGCTTCCCTGAATCCCCAAATATACAACCACCCTGGGCACAATAGAAGACACATTCCAGCAGATTTAGCAAGAGTGCACCAAGGATTCTATATGTAGGTACCTTGCTGAGAAGCAAGACCTGCAGTTGCATTCTTCTGTTAAAAGAGGGCAGCAGAGTGCACCAAGAGAACTTGGGGGAAGTAGCTTATGTTAACTACTTGCCATGCTCTTTATAGATCCCTCTGTTTGACTGGGTGAATTCTAATTTCTGGGGTAGAGTAAGCAATTTTTGGATCTAGATGCTGTGCGCAACAGGAATGCTATATACTGCACTGTACTGCTACTGAAAAGTTACCAATTTTACAGGATGTTCAGGTAAGCTTTGTTTCAGAAAACAAATTGCTAGAGGCACTAAGACAGATTACTGGGACAAAGGAAGAGGGTTTGGGGATTAGCACATCTCCTATGAAAGGTACAGTCACGCCCGAGACAACTCTGAGTGTCACCTCAAATTCTAAGAAATGCAAACTAGGGACCTACGCTTTTTATTGCCAGTGGATCTTTGTGTTTCAGACAAATGTGCACACCTCCCAGAGCCCCTTGCAATGCACTTAGGGAAAGGGGGGAAGGTGCTGTGAAGCCCTCTCGCTGACAATGTCTCTCTTGTCTATAATGTAACTATGAGAGAGAGAGAAATAGGCAATGCGAGAGTGAAAAAGTAAAATGGAAATGTGTCTACTGAGACCAGTATAAGGGGAAATCCTCACAATCCAGGACCGACAGTTGATTGGGAGGGCGCTTACAGGTTTCCGACACCAG